>NC_080038.1:149924651-150280717 GCF_030020395.1 Manis pentadactyla
GAGTAACATTATGTTTACTAGGCTCCACCGTTCACCAAGTCCCCCACAAAAACCTCTTACAGTTGCTGTCAATCAGCGGAGTTGGATGCTGTAGACCCATTCACTGTTTTCCCACACACACACCCCATTACAACCGCTGTCCATCAGCGAGTAGTAAGATGCTGTAGAATTTCTACTTGTCTTCTCTGTGTTGTACAGCCCTCCCCATGCCCCCCTGAACCAACTCATTATACATGCTAAACCTAATCTCCCATTTCTTTCTCCCCGCCCTTATCCCTCCTTTCACAACCACCCTGCCAAGTCCCTTTCCCCTTCGTAACTGTTAGTCCACTTTCGGATTCTGTGAGTCTGCTGCTATTTTTTTCCTTCAGTGTTTCTTTGTTGTTATACTCCACACGAGTTAAATCATTTGGTACTTGTCTTTCTCCACCTGGCCTCTTTCACTGAGCATACTACCGTCTTGCTCCATCCACGTCATTGCTAATGGTACCATTTGTTTTCTTCTTATGGCTGCTAACTGCAGTTTTTAAACTGGACTTCATTCTAACTTTCTGTTTGTAGTTTCGCTATGTGCTTTCACATTGATCTCCTGGTTATGAGCAATAGCTTTGTGTTAATCGAAATGTATCTGTTTCTATCTATCTATCTATCTATCTGTCTGTCTGTCTGACTATCTATCCATCCTTCTATCTTTCTTACTATCTATCTATCATCTATCTTTCTATCTATCTATCCTTCTATCTTTCTTTCTATGTATCTATCTTTCTATCTATTTATCTATCTTCTTATCATCTATCTCTCATGTCTCTCTTCTATCTATGTATCTATCTATCTATCATCTACCATCTATCTATCTGTCTATCTATGTATCTATGAATCAATCATCTTTTTTTCTGCCTATCTATCCTTATGTACAGAACAGTTAACAACATCGCCTATGTCAGTTCCCTATATTATGCTTCTAAGAATCTTGCAAGGTAACTAGGCCGTAGGGAGAGCACTGAGTTCATTGAGACACTTGCAGGTCAAGTCAGCCACGTGTGCTTACAAAACCAGTATGTGGTGTTACAGGGACTTGCACCCATATCTCTGTCCTCTGTCCTATTTTAACTCCTTCTCGCTTCCTGACTGTATTTAGCCACATTCAATTGCTAAGTGCTCCCTGAAGACCACAAGTATCCCTCCTCTGGGTTTGTTGAAGACAGAAAAGTATACATTGTGCTCTGCTCACCACCAACTTTGAGGGACATCGGTGGGAGAACCGATGATAGGAGGATGGACAAATAAAAAGGAACACCTATTTATAGACAGGAGCATTTGGGAGCAATGAGAGTGTTGTGGAGTTACGTGTTTGTTTGAGTGTCCAAATTTCCCTCTTTTAGAGGTTATTACTTCTCTACATTCAAGAACATTATAAAACCCAGTGATTTCCAATGACCAGATGCATATTATTGCAGCAATTCAGTTGTTGAGGTGATAAAAAATGAGACGGACGTTGCTGTACCACTAAATCTATGGCTGGGCACTGCTGAAACCAAACAAAAAGAATTCACGGTGGCTAGATAGGGCTATTTTGTACTGACTGTCTCTGGGTACTCAAACAGAATCCATTTGTTTGTTTGTTTCTCAGTTTCACTTGTGTTGGGTACCTGTCCCCACCCCTTCAGCTTGGAGTTTGTCTGTGTCCTTTGATCTCAAGTGAGTCTTCAGTAAGGGAGCACATATGTGTTCTTGAGTTTTCATCCCTTCCTCTAACTCTGTGTCTTTTGAATGGAGCACTCAGAGTCTGTCCTTTTATTCTGACAATTTAGAGCAGTGTCCTTATTGCACTTACAAAAAAATTTTTTGTTATCTTTAATCTATAATCACGTGAAGATCATTATGATCACCAAGTTCAACATGTCCCCCCAAAATGCCCCATTACGGACGCTGCCCATCAGCATAGTTGGATGCTGTAGACCCCGTCACCATGTTTCCCACCACACACACCGTTACAGTCGCTGTCCACATGCGTGTAGTAAGTTGCTGTAGAAACACTTCTCTTCTATGTGTTGCACAGCCTTCCCCATGCTCCCACCACCCCACACAGTATAAATGCTAATCCTAATGCTCCCTTTCTTTCTGCCCGCCCTTATCCCTCCCTTCCCACCCACCATGCCCATTCCCTTTCCCTTTGGTAACTGTTAGTCCACTCTCGGCTTCTGTGAGTCTGCTGCTGTTCATTTCCTTCAGTTTTTCTTTGTTTTTATACTCCACACAAGGGTGAAATCATTTGGTACTTATCTTTCTTTGCCTGGCCTATTTCACTGAGCATAGTAGTCTCTAGCTCCATCCACGTTGTTCCAAATGGTAGGATTCGTTTTTTTCTTATGGCTGCTTACTGCACTTTTCAAACTGGATTTCTGTCTTCTCTTTTGTCTGTAGTTTAGCTATGTGCTTTCACCTTTGCTCTCCTGGTTATGAGCAATAGCTTTGTGTTAATCGATACTTACCTATATTTTTCTATCTGCCTGTCTATCTATCTATCATTCAATCAATCAGTCATCTTTTTATCTGAACATCTGTCCTTGTATGCAGAACAGTTAACAACATAGACTATGTCCCTTCCCTACGTTATGCTTACAAAAACCTTGCAAGGTAACTAGGCCATAAGGAGAGCACTGGGTTCACCGAGACACTTGCAGGTCGAGTCAGAAGTGTGCCTACAAAACCAGGAAATGGTGGTGCAGGGACTTGTACCCGTTTCTCTGTCCTCTCTCCTCTTTTATCTCCTTCTCACTTGCTGACTGTATTTAGCCACATTCATTGACTAAGTGCTCCCTGAAGACCACAGGTATCGTTCCTCTTTGACATTTGTCAACAGAAAAGTAAACTTGGTGCTTGCTCACCGCCATGTTTGAGGGATATTGGCGTGATAAACCCTGATAGGAGGGAGGGACAAATAAAAAGTAACACTGATTTCTAGACAGGAGCAGTTGGGAGAGAAGAGTGTGTTGTGGAGTGAAGTGTTTATTTCAGTGTCCAAAGTTCCCTCTTTACCTGGTTATTACTTCTTTACATTCGTGGACATCATAAAACCCACTGATTTCAAAGGCCCAGACCCATATTATTACAGCAATTCAGTTGTTGAGTTGAGAGAAAATGAGAAGGATGTTGCTGCACCACTAAATCTATGGCTGGGCACTGCTGATACCAAACAAAAAGCATTCACAGTGGCCATATAGGTCTATTTACTACTGACTGTCTCGGGGGCACAGACAGAATCCATTTGACTGATTGTTTGTTTTACAGATTCACTTGTGTTGGGTACCTCTCCCCACCCCTTCGGCTTGCAGTTTGTCTGTGTCCTTGGTCTCAAGTGAGTCTCCTGTAAGGGAGCACGTAGTTGTTCTTGAGTTTTCATCCCTTCTTTTAAACCAGTGTCTTTTGTTTGGAGCACTCAAAGCCTGTCCTTTTACACTGATGATTCAGAGCTGTGCCCTTATTGCACTTTAAAATTCTTTTTTTGTTATCATTAATCTACAATCACATGCAGAACATTATGTTTAGTAGGATCCCCCTTTCACAAAGTTCGCTCCAAAAACCTCTAAGAGTAGGTGTCCATCAGCATAGTTGGATGCTGTAGACTACTTCACCATGTCCCCACACACAGACCCCGTTACAGTCGCTGTCCATCAGCGTGTAGTAATATGCTGTAGAATCTCTAACTTTCTTCTCTGTGTTGTACAGCCCTCCCCATGACCAGCCGATCCCATGCATTATTCATGCTAATTATAATGTCTCCTTTCTTTGTTCCCAACCTTATCCCTCCCTTATCACCCACCCGCCCCTGTCCTTTTCTCTTTGGTATCTGTTAGTCTACTCTCAGGTTCTGGTATTCTGCTGCTTTTTTTTCCATCAGTTTTTTTTTAATACTCCACACATGAGGGAAATCATTGGGTACTTATCTTTCTCCTCCTGTTCTTTTTCACTGAGCATACTACCGTCTAGCTCCACCCACATCATTGTAAATGGAAGGATTTGTTTTCTTCTTATGGCTGCTTATTGCACTTTTTAAACGGGATTTCACTCTTCCTTTTTGTTTGTAGTATCGCTATGTGCTTTCACCATTTATCTCCCGGTTATGAGCAATAGCTTTCTGTTAATTGATATGTATCTGTATCTATCTATCTATCTATCTATCTATCTATCTATCTATCTATCTATCTATCTATCTATCTATCTATCTATCTATCTGTCTGTCTGTCTGTCTGTCTGTCTATCTGTCTGTCTGTCTGTCTGTCTATCTATCTACCTTTAATTCCTATCCATCTATCATGGCTATCATCAATCTATCTATCATCTGTCATCTATCTATCTATCTATGAATCAATCATCTTTTTGTCTGCCAATCTATCCTTATGTACAGAACAGTTAACAACATAGCCTATATCACCTTTCCTACATTATGCTTCCAAAAATCTTGCAAGTTGAGTATTCTGTATTGAGAGCACTGGGTTCACTGAGACACTTGCAGGTCGAGTAAGCAACGTGTGCTTACAAAACCGGTAAATGGTGTTGCAGGAACTTGAACCCATATCTCTGTCCTCTGTCCTCTTTTCCCTCTTTCTCGCTTGCTGACTGTATTTTGCCACATTCATTGACTAAGTGCTTCCTGAGGATCACAAGTATTCTTCGTCTGGGCCTGTCGTAGACAGTAAAGTATACTTGGTGTTTTGCTTACCACCATGTTTGAGGGAAATCGGCGTGATCACCATTGATAGGAGGAGGGTCAAATAAAAAGTAACACCTATGTCTAGACAGGAGCATTTGGGAGCAAGGAGAGTGTTGCGGATTTACGTGTTTCTTTGAGTGTCCTAACTTCCCTCAATAGGGGTTTATTGCTTCTTTACATTCGTGAATATCATAAAACCCACTGATTTCAAAAGCCCAGACTCATATTATTACAGCAATTCTGTGGTTGAGGTGAGAAAAAATGAGAAGGACGTTGGTGTACCACTAAATCTATGGCTGGGCACTGCTGTAACCAAACAAAAAGAATTCACAGTGGCTAGATGGCGCTATTTTCTACTGAATGTCTCTGGGGACTCAAACAGAATCAATTTATTTGTTTGTTTGTTTCTCATTTTCACTTGTAGGGTACCTATCTCCACATATTCGGCATGAAGTTTGTCTGTGTCCTTGGATCGCAAGTGAGTCTGCTGTAAGGGAGCACAAAGGTGGTCTTGAGTTTTCATCCCTTCTTCTAACACTGTGTCTTTTGGTTGGAGCACTCAAAGCCTGTCCTTTTATTCTGATGATTCAGGGCTGTTCCCTTAATGCATTAAAAAAAATTTTTTTGTTATCATTAAGCTACAATCACGTGAAGAACATTATGTTTACTAGGCTTCCGATTCACCATTCCCCCCGTAAAACCTCTTAGGTCTCTGCCCATCAGCATGTAGTAAGATGGTGTATAATCCCTACTGTCCTCTCTGTGTTGTACAGACCTCCCCATGCTCCTCCAACCACACATAGTATACACGCTAATACTCATGCCCCCAATGCAACCTTTCTTTCTCCCCGCCCTTGTCCCTCCCTTCCCACACAACCTACCCAGACCCTTTCCCTTTGGTAACTGTTGGTCCACTCGCGGGTTCTGTGTGTCTGCTGCTATTTTTTTCCTTCAGATTTTCTTAGTTGTCATACTCCACACATGAGTGAAATCATCCGTTTCTTGTCTTTCTCCGCCTGGCCTATTTCTCTGAACATAGTACCCTCTAGTTCCATCCACGTTATTGCAAATGATATGATTTGTTTTCTTCTTATGGCTGCTTACTGCACTTTTTAAACTGGATTTCTGTCTTCTCTTTTGTCTGTAGTTTCACTATGTGCTTTCTCCTTTGCTCTCCTTGTTATGAACAATAGCTAATCGATAAGTACCTATATCTATCTATCTGTCTGTCTATCTATCTATCAATCTATCAATCAGTCAATCATCTTTTTGTCTGCCCATCTGTCCTTTTGTACAGAACAGTTATCAACATAACCTGTGTCACTTGCTTACGTTGTGCTTCCAAAAATATTTCAAGCTAACTAGTCTGCAGGGAAAGCTCTTGGTTCACCGAGACTCTTGCAGGTAGAGTCAGCCGCATATTCCTACAAAACCAGGAAAGTTTGCTGCAGGGTCTTGAACCCGTGTCTCTGTCCTCTCTCCTCTTTTATCTCCTTCTCACTTGCTGACTGTATTTAGTCACATTCATTGACTAAGGTCTTCCTGATGTTCACAAGTATCCTTCCTCTGGGTCTGTTTTTGACAGAAAAGTAAACTTGGTGCTTTGCTCACCACCATGTTTGAGGGACATCGGCGTGATCACCGCTGATAGGATGGAACGACAAATGAAATTGAAAACCAATTACTAGACAGGAGCAGTTGTTAGCAAAGAGTGTGTTGTGGAGTGACGTGTTTATTTGAGTGTCCAAACTTCCCTCTTTATATAGTTATTACTTCTTTACATTCATGAACATCATAAAACCCACTGATTACAAAGGCCCAGACACATATTTTTACAGAAGTTCTGTTGTTGAGGTGAGAGAAAATGAAAAGGACGTTGCTCTACCACTAAATCTATGGCTGGGCACGGATGAAATAAAAGAAAAGAATTCACGGTGGAAAGATAGGGCTATTTTCTACTGACTGTCTCTGTGGACTCAAACAGAGTCCATTTGTTTGATTGTTTGTATTTCAGTTTCACTTGTGTTGGGTACCTGTCCTCACCCCTTCGGCTTGTAGTTTGTCTGTTTCCTTGGATCTCAAGTGAGTCTCCTGTAAGGGAGCACATAAGTGGTCTTGAGTTTTCGTCCTTCTTTGAACCCTGCGTCTTTTGATTTGGAGCTCTCAAAGCCTGTCCTTTTATTCTGATGATTCAGAGCTGCGCCCATATTGTACTTAATATTTTTTTTTGTTATCATTAACCTACAATCACTTGAGTAACATTATGTTTACTAGGCTCCACCGTTCACCAAGTCCCCCACAAAAACCTCTTACAGTTGCTGTCAATCAGCGGAGTTGGATGCTGTAGACCCATTCACTGTTTTCCCACACACACACCCCATTACAATCGCTGTCCATCAGCGAGTAGTAAGATGCTGTAGAATTTCTACTTGTCTTCTCTGTGTTGTACAGCCCTCCCCATGCCCCCCTGAACCAACTCATTATACATGCGAAACCTAATCTCCCATTTCTTTCTCCCCGCCCTTATCCCTCCTTTCACAACCACCCTGCCAAGTCCCTTTCCCCTTCGTAACTGTTAGTCCACTTTCGGATTCTGTGAGTCTGCTGCAATTTTTTTCCTTCAGTGTTTCTTTGTTGTTATACTCCACACGAGTTAAATCATTTGGTACTTGTCTTTCTCCACCTGGCCTCTTTCACTGAGCATACTACCGTCTTGCTCCATCCACGTCATTGCTAATGGTACCATTTGTTTTCTTCTTATGGCTGCTAACTGCAGTTTTTAAACTGGACTTCATTCTAACTTTCTGTTTGTAGTTTCGCTATGTGCTTTCACCATTGATCTCCTAGTTATGAGCAATAGCTTTGTGTTAATCGAAATGTATCTGTTCCTATCTATCTATCTATCGGTCTGTCTGTCTGACTATCTATCCATCCTTCTATCTTTCTTACTATCTATCTATCATCTATCTTTCTATCTATCTATCCTTCTATCTTTCTTTCTATGTATCTATCTTTCTATCTATTTATCTATCTTCTTATCATCTATCTCTCATGTCTCTCTTCTATCTATGTATCTATCTATCTATCATCTACCATCTATCTATCTGTCTATCTATGTATCTATGAATCAATCATCTTTTTTTCTGCCTATCTATCCTTATGTACAGAACAGTTAACAACATCGCCTATGTCAGTTCCCTATATTATGCTTCCAAGAATCTTGCAAGGTAACTAGGCCGTAGGGAGAGCACTGAGTTCATTGAGACACTTGCAGGTCAAGTCAGCCACGTGTGCTTACAAAACCAGTATGTGGTGTTGCAGGGACTTGCACCCATATCTCTGTCCTCTGTCCTATTTTAACTCCTTCTCGCTTCCTGACTGTATTTAGCCACATTCAATTGCTAAGTGCTCCCTGAAGACCACAAGTATCCCTCCTCTGGGTTTGTTGAAGACAGAAAAGTATACATTGTGCTCTGCTCACCACCAACTTTGAGGGACATCGGTGGGAGAACCGATGATAGGAGGATGGACAAATAAAAAGGAACACCTATTTATAGACAGGAGCATTTGGGAGCAATGAGAGTGTTGTGGAGTTACGTGTTTGTTTGAGTGTCCAAATTTCCCTCTTTAGGAGGTTATTACTTCTCTACATTCAAGAACATTATAAAACCCAGTGATTTCCAATGACCAGATGCATATTATTGCAGCAATTCAGTTGTTGAGGTGATAAAAAACGAGACGGACGTTGCTGTACCACTAAATCTATGGCTGGGCACTGCTGAAACCAAACAAAAAGAATTCACGGTGGCTAGATAGGGCTATTTTGTACTGACTGTCTCTGGGTACTCAAACAGAATCCATTTGTTTGTTTGTTTCTCAGTTTCACTTGTGTTGGGTACCTGTCCCCACCCCTTCAGCTTGGAGTTTGTCTGTGTCCTTGGATCTCAAGTGAGTCTTCAGTAAGGGAGCACATATGTGTTCTTGAGTTTTCATCCCTTCCTCTAACTCTGTGTCTTTTGAATGGAGCACTCAGAGTCTGTCCTTTTATTCTGACAATTTAGAGCAGTGTCCTTATTGCACTTACAAAAAAATTTTTTGTTATCTTTAATCTATAATCACGTGAAGATCATTATGATCACCAAGTACAACATGTCCCCCCAAAATGCCCCATTACGGACGCTGCCCATCAGCGTAGTTGGATGCTGTAGACCCCGTCACCATGTTTCCCACCACACACACCGTTACAGTCGCTGTCCACATGCGTGTAGTAAGTTGCTGTAGAAACACTTCTCTTCTATGTGTTGCACAGCCTTCCCCATGCTCCCACCACCCCACACAGTATAAATGCTAATCCTAATGCTCCCTTTCTTTCTGCCCGCCCTTATCCCTCCCTTCCCACCCACCATGCCCATTCCCTTTCCCTTTGGTAACTGTTAGTCCACTCTCGGCTTCTGTGAGTCTGCTGCTGTTCATTTCCTTCAGTTTTTCTTTGTTTTATACTCCACACAAGGGTTTAATCATTTGGTACTTATCTTTCTTTGCCTGGCCTATTTCACTGAGCATAGTAGTCTCTAGCTCCATCCACGTTGTTCCAAATGGTAGGATTCGTTTTTTTTCTTATGGCTGCTTACTGCACTTTTCAAACTGGATTTCTGTCTTCTCTTTTGTCTGTAGTTTAGCTATGTGCTTTCACCTTTGCTCTCCTGTTTATGAGCAATAGCTTTGTGTTAATCGATACTTACCTATATTTTTCTATCTGCCTGTCTATCTATCTATCATTCAATCAATCAGTCATCTTTTTATCTGAACATCTGTCCTTGTATGCAGAACAGTTAACAACATAGACTATGTCCCTTCCCTACGTTATGCTTACAAAAACCTTGCAAGATAACTAGGCCGTAAGGAGAGCACTGGGTTCACCGAGACACTTGCAGGTCGAGTCAGAAGTGTGCCTACAAAACCAGGATATGGTGGTGCAGGGACTTGTACCCGTGTCTCTCTCCTCTCTCCTCTTTTATCTCCTTCTCACTTGCTGACTGTATTTAGCCACATTCATTGACTAAGTGCTCCCTGAAGACCACAGGTATCGTTCCTCTTTGACATTTGTCAACAGAAAAGTAAACTTGGTGCTTCCTCACTGCCATGTTCGAGGGATATTGGCATGATAAACCCTGATAGGAGGGAGGGACAAATAAAAAGTAACACTGATTTCTAGACAGGAGCAGTTGGGAGAGAAGAGTGTGTTGTGGAGTGAAGTGTTTATTTCAGTGTCCAAACTTCCCTCTTTACCTGGTTATTACTTCTTTACATTCGTGGACATCATAAAACCCACTGATTTCAAAGGCCCAGACCCATATTATTACAGCAATTCAGTTGTTGAGTTGAGAGAAAATGAGAAGGATGTTGCTGCACCACTAAATCTATGGCTGGGCACTGCTGATACCAAACAAAAAGCATTCACAGTGGCCATACAGGTCTATTTACTACTGACTGTCTCGGGGGCACAGACAGAATCCATTTGACTGATTGTTTGTTTTACAGATTCACTTGTGTTGGGTACCTCTCCCCACCCCTTCGGCTTGCAGTTTGTCTGTGTCCTTGGTCTCAAGTGAGTCTCCTGTAAGGGAGCACGTAGTTGTTCTTGAGTTTTCATCCCTTCTTTTAAACCAGTGTCTTTTGTTTGGAGCACTCAAAGCCTGTCCTTTTACACTGATGATTCAGAGCTGTGCCCTTATTGCACTTTAAAATTCTTTTTTTGTTATCATTAATCTACAATCACATGCAGAACATTATGTTTAGTAGGATCCCCCTTTCACAAAGTTCGCTCCAAAAACCTCTAAGAGTAGGTGTCCATCAGCATAGTTGGATGCTGTAGACTACTTCACCATGTCCCCACACACAGACCCCGTTACAGTCGCTGTCCATCAGCGTGTAGTAATATGCTGTAGAATCTCTAACATTCTTCTCTGTGTTGTACAGCCCTCCCCATGACCAGCCGATCCCATGCATTATTCATGCTAATTATAATGTCTCCTTTCTTTGTTCCCAACCATATCCCTCCCTTATCACCCACCCGCCCCTGTCCTTTTCTCTTTGGTATCTGTTAGTCTACTCTCAGGTTCTGGTATTCTGCTGCTTTTTTTTCCATCATTTTTTTTTAATACTCCACACATGAGGGAAATCATTGGGTACTTATCTTTCTCCTCCTGTTCGTTTTCACTGAGCATACTACCGTCTAGCTCCACCTACATCATTGTAAATGGAAGGATTTGTTTTCTTCTTATGGCTGCTTATTGTACTTTTTAAACGGGATTTCACTCATCCTTTTTGTTTGTAGTATCGCTATGTGCTTTCACCATTTATCTCCCGGTTATGAGCAATAGCTTTCTGTTAATTGATATGTATCTGTATCTATCTATCTATCTATATCTATCTATCTATCTATCTATCTATCATCTATCTATCTATCTATCTATCTATCTATCTATCTATCTATCTATCTATCTATCTATCTATCTATCTACCTATCTGTCTGTCTGTCTGTCTGTCTATCTATCTATCTACCTTTAATTCCTATCTATCTATCATGGCTATCATCTATCTATCATGTCTATCATCTATCTATCTATCATCTGTCATCTATCTATCTATCTATCTATGAATCAATCATCTTTTTGTCTGCCAATCTATCCTTATGTACAGAACAGTTAACAACATAGCCTATATCACCTTTCCTACATTATGCTTCCAAAAATCTTGCAAGTTGAGTATTCTGTATTGAGAGCACTGGGTTCACTGAGACACTTGCAGGTCGAGTAAGCAACGTGTGCTTACAAAACCGGTAAATGGTGTTGCAGGAACTTGAACCCATATCTCTGTCCTCTGTCCTCTTTTCCCTCTTTCTCGCTTGCTGACTGTATTTTGCCACATTCATTGACTAAGTGCTTCCTGAGGATCACAAGTATTCTTCGTCTGGGCCTGTCGTAGACAGTAAAGTATACTTGGTGTTTTGCTTACCACCATGTTTGAGGGAAATCGGCGTGATCACCATTGATAGGAGGAGGGTCAAATAAAAAGTAACACCTATGTCTAGACAGGAGCATTTGGGAGCAAGGAGAGTGTTGCGGATTTACGTGTTTCTTTGAGTGTCCTAACTTCCCTCAATAGGGGTTTATTGCTTCTTTACATTCGTGAATATCATAAAACCCACTGATTTCTAAAGCCCAGACTCATATTATTACAGCAATTCTGTGGTTGAGGTGAGAAAAAATGAGAAGGACGTTGGTGTACCACTAAATCTATGGCTGGGCACTGCTGTAACCAAACAAAAAGAATTCACAGTGGCTAGATGGCGCTATTTTCTACTGAATGTCTCTGGGGACTCAAACAGAATCAATTTATTTGTTTGTTTGTTTCTCATTTTCACTTGTAGGGTACCTATCTCCACATATTCGGCATGAAGTTTGTCTGTGTCCTTGGATCGCAAGTGAGTCTGCTGTAAGGGAGCACAAAGGTGGTCTTGAGTTTTCATCCCTTCTTCTAACACTGTGTCTTTTGGTTGGAGCACTCAAAGCCTGTCCTTTTATTCTGATGATTCAGGGCTGTTCCCTTAATGCATTAAAAAAAATTTTTTTGTTATCATTAAGCTACAATCACGTGAAGAACATTATGTTTACAAGGCTTCCGATTCACCATTCCCCCCGTAAAACCTCTTAGGTCTCTGCCCATCAGCATGTAGTAAGATGGTGTATAATCCCTACTGTCCTCTCTGTGTTGTACAGACCTCCCCATGCTCCTCCTACCACACATAGTATACACGCTAATACTCATGCCCCCAATGCAACCTTTCTTTCTCCCCGCCCTTATCCCTCCCTTCCCACCCAACCTACCCAGTCCCTTTCCCTTTGGTAACTGTTGGTCCACTCGCGGGTTCTGTGAGTCTGCTGCTATTTTTTTCCTTCAGATTTTCTTAGTTGTTATACTCCACACATGAGTGAAATCATCCGTTTCTTGTCTTTCTCCGCCTGGCCTATTTCTCTGAACATAGTACCCTCTAGTTCCATCCACGTTATTGCAAATGATATGATTTGTTTTCTTCTTATGGCTGCTTACTGCACTTTTTAAACTGGATTTCTGTCTTCTCTTTTGTCTGTAGTTTCGCTATGTGCTTTCTCCTTTGCTCTCCTTGTTATGAACAATAGCTAATCGATAAGTACCTATATCTATCTATCTGTCTGTCTATCTATCTATCAATCTATCAATCAGTCAATCATCTTTTTGTCTGCCCATCTGTCCTTTTGTACAGAACAGTTATCAACATAACCTGTGTCACTTGCTTACGTTGTGCTTCCAAAAATCTTTCAAGCTAACTAGTCTGCAGGGAAAGCTCTTGGTTCACCGAGACTCTTGCAGGTAGAGTCAGCCGCATATTCCTACAAAACCAGGAAAGTTTGCTGCAGGGTCTTGAACCCGTGTCTCTGTCCTCTCTCCTCTTTTATCTCCTTCTCACTTGCTGACTGTATTTAGTCACATTCATTGACTAAGGTCTTCCTGATGTTCACAAGTATCCTTCCTCTGGGTCTGTTTTTGACAGAAAAGTAAACTTGGTGCTTTGCTCACCACCATGTTTGAGGGACATCGGCGTGATCACCGCTGATAGGATGGAACGACAAATGAAATTGAAAACCAATCACTAGACAGGAGCAGTTGTTAGCAAAGAGTGTGTTGTGGAGTGACGTGTTTATTTGAGTGTCCAAACTTCCCTCTTTATATAGTTATTACTTCTTTACATTCATGAACATCATAAAACCCACTGATTACAAAGGCCCAGACGCATATTTTTACAGAAATTCTGTTGTTGAGGTGAGAGAAAATGAAAAGGACGTTGCTCTACCACTAAATCTATGGCTGGGCACGGATGAAATAAAAGAAAAGAATTCACGGTGGAAAGATAGGGCTATTTTCTACTGACTGTCTCTGTGGACTCAAACAGAGTCCATTTGTTTGAATGTTTGTATTTCAGTTTCACTTGTGTTGGGTACCTGTCCTCACCCCTTCGGCTTGTAGTTTGTCTGTTTACTTGGATCTCAAGTGAGTCTCCTGTAAGGGAGCACATAAGTGGTCTTGAGTTTTCGTCCTTCTTTGAACCCTGCGTCTTTTGATTTGGAGCTCTCAAAGCCTGTCCTTTTATTCTGATGATTCAGAGCTGTGCCCATATTGTACTTAATAATTTTTTTTGTTATCATTAACCTACAATCACTTGAGTAACATTATGTTTACTAGGCTCCACCGTTCACCAAGTCCCCCACAAAAACCTCTTACAGTTGCTGTCAATCAGCGGAGTTGGATGCTGTAGACCCATTCACTGTTTTCCCACACACACACCCCATTACAATCGCTGTCCATCAGCGAGTAGTAAGATGCTGTAGAATCTCTACTTGTCTTCTCTGTGTTGTACAGCCCTCCCCATGCCCCCCTGAACCAACTCATTATACATGCTATACCTAATCTCCCATTTCTTTCTCCCCGCCCTTATCCCTCCTTTCCTAACCACCCTGCCAAGTCCCTTTCCCTTTCGTAACTGTTAGTCCACTCTCGGATTCTGTGAGTCTGCTGCTATTTTTTTCCTTCAGTGTTTCTTTGTTGTTATACTCCACACGAGTTAAATCATTTGGTACTTGTCTTTCTCCACCTGGCCTCTTTCACTGAGCATACTACCGTCTTGCTCCATCCACGTCATTGCTAATGGTACCATTTGTTTTCTTCTTATGGCTGCTAACTGCAGTTTTTAAACTGGACTTCATTCTAACTTTCTGTTTGTAGTTTCGCTATGTGCTTTCACCATTGATCTCCTGGTTATGAGCAATAGCTTTGTGTTAATCGAAATGTATCTGTTTCTATCTATCTATCTATCTGTCTGTCTGTCTGACTATCTATCCATCCTTCTATCTTTCTTACTATCTATCTATCATCTATCTTTCTATCTATCTATCCTTCTATCTTTCTTTCTATGTATCTATCTTTCTATCTATTTATCTATCTTCTTATCATCTATCTCTCATGTCTCTCTTCTATCTATGTATCTATCTATCTATCATCTACCATCTATCTATCTGTCTATCTATGTATCTATGAATCAATCATCTTTTTTTCTGCCTATCTATCCTTATGTACAGAACAGTTAACAACATCGCCTATGTCAGTTCCCTATATTATGCTTCCAAGAATCTTGCAAGGTAACTAGGCCGTAGGGAGAGCACTGAGTTCATTGAGACACTTGCAGGTCAAGTCAGCCACGTGTGCTTACAAAACCAGTATGTGGTGTTGCAGGGACTTGCACCCATATCTCTGTCCTCTGTCCTATTTTAACTCCTTCTCGCTTCCTGACTGTATTTAGCCACATTCAATTGCTAAGTGCTCCCTGAAGACCACAAGTATCCCTCCTCTGGGTTTGTTGAAGACAGAAAAGTATACATTGTGCTCTGCTCACCACCAACTTTGAGGGACATCGGTGGGAGAACCGATGATAGGAGGAGGGACAAATAAAAAGGAACACCTATTTATAGACAGGAGCATTTGGGAGCAATGAGAGTGTTGTGGAGTTACGTGTTTGTTTGAGTGTCCAAATTTCCCTCTTTAGGAGGTTATTACTTCTCTACATTCAAGAACATTATAAAACCCAGTGATTTCCAATGACCAGATGCATATTATTGCAGCAATTCAGTTGTTGAGGTGATAAAAAATGAGACGGACGTTGCTGTACCACTAAATCTATGGCTGGGCACTGCTGAAACCAAACAAAAAGAATTCACGGTGGCTAGATAGGGCTATTTTGTACTGACTGTCTCTGGGTACTCAAACAGAATCCATTTGTTTGTTTGTTTCTCAGTTTCACTTGTGTTGGGTACCTGTCCCCACCCCTTCAGCTTGGAGTTTGTCTGTGTCCTTGGATCTCAAGTGAGTCTTCAGTAAGGGAGCACATATGTGTTCTTGAGTTTTCATCCCTTCCTCTAACTCTGTGTCTTTTGAATGGAGCACTCAGAGTCTGTCCTTTTATTCTGACAATTTAGAGCAGTGTCCTTATTGCACTTACAAAAAAATTTTTTGTTATCTTTAATCTATAATCACGTGAAGATCATTATGATCACCAAGTACAACATGTCCCCCCAAAATGCCCCATTACGGACGCTGCCCATCAGCGTAGTTGGATGCTGTAGACCCCGTCACCATGTTTCCCACCACACACACCGTTACAGTCGCTGTCCACATGCGTGTAGTAAGTTGCTGTAGAAACACTTCTCTTCTATGTGTTGCACAGCCTTCCCCATGCTCCCACCACCCCACACAGTATAAATGCTAATCCTAATGCTCCCTTTCTTTCTGCCCGCCCTTATCCCTCCCTTCCCACCCACCATGCCCATTCCCTTTCCCTTTGGTAACTGTTAGTCCACTCTCGGCTTCTGTGAGTCTGCTGCTGTTCATTTCCTTCAGTTTTTCTTTGTTTTTATACTCCACACAAGGGTGAAATCATTTGGTACTTATCTTTCTTTGCCTGGCCTATTTCACTGAGCATAGTAGTCTCTAGCTCCATCCACGTTGTTCCAAATGGTAGGATTCGTTTTTTTCTTATGGCTGCTTACTGCACTTTTCAAACTGGATTTCTGTCTTCTCTTTTGTCTGTAGTTTAGCTATGTGCTTTCACCTTTGCTCTCCTGGTTATGAGCAATAGCTTTGTGTTAATCGATACTTACCTATATTTTTCTATCTGCCTGTCTATCTATCTATCATTCAATCAATCAGTCATCTTTTTATCTGAACATCTGTCCTTGTATGCAGAACAGTTAACAACATAGACTATGTCCCTTCCCTACGTTATGCTTACAAAAACCTTGCAAGGTAACTAGGCCGTAAGGAGAGCACTGGGTTCACCGAGACACTTGCAGGTGGAGTCAGAAGTGTACCTACAAAACCAGGAAATGGTGGTGCCGGGACTTGTACCCGTGTCTCTGTCCTCTCTCCTCTTTTATCTCCTTCTCACTTGCTGACTGTATTTAGCCACATTCATTGACTAAGTGCTCCCTGAAGACCACAGGTATCGTTCCTCTTTGACATTTGTCAACAGAAAAGTAAACTTGGTGCTTGCTCACCGCCATGTTTGAGGGATATTGGCGTGATAAACCCTGATAGGAGGGAGGGACAAATAAAAAGTAACACTGATTTCTAGACAGGAGCAGTTGGGAGAGAAGAGTGTGTTGTGGAGTGAAGTGTTTATTTCAGTGTCCAAAGTTCCCTCTTTACCTGGTTATTACTTCTTTACATTCGTGGACATCATAAAACCCACTGATTTCAAAGGCCCAGACCCATATTATTACAGCAATTCAGTTGTTGAGTTGAGAGAAAATGAGAAGGATGTTGCTGCACCACTAAATCTATGGCTGGGCACTGCTGATACCAAACAAAAAGCATTCACAGTGGCCATATAGGTCTATTTACTACTGACTGTCTCGGGGGCACAGACAGAATCCATTTGACTGATTGTTTGTTTTACAGATTCACTTGTGTTGGGTACCTCTCCCCACCCCTTCGGCTTGCAGTTTGTCTGTGTCCTTGGTCTCAAGTGAGTCTCCTGTAAGGGAGCACGTAGTTGTTCTTGAGTTTTCATCCCTTCTTTTAAACCAGTGTCTTTTGTTTGGAGCACTCAAAGCCTGTCCTTTTACACTGATGATTCAGAGCTCTGCCCTTATTGCACTTTAAAATTCTTTTTTTGTTATCATTAATCTACAATCACATGCAGAACATTATGTTTAGTAGGATCCCCCTTTCACAAAGTTCGCTCCAAAAACCTCTAAGAGTAGGTGTCCATCAGCATAGTTGGATGCTGTAGACTACTTCACCATGTCCCCACACACAGACCCCGTTACAGTCGCTGTCCATCAGCGTGTAGTAATATGCTGTAGAATCTCTAACTTTCTTCTCTGTGTTGTACAGCCCTCCCCATGACCAGCCGATCCCATGCATTATTCATGCTAATTATAATGTCTCCTTTCTTTGTTCCCAACCTTATCCCTCCCTTATCACCCACCCGCCCCTGTCCTTTTCTCTTTGGTATCTGTTAGTCTACTCTCAGTTTCTGGTATTCTGCTGCTTTTTTTTCCATCAGTTTTTTTTTTTAATACTCCACACATGAGGGAAATCATTGGGTACTTATCTTTCTCCTCCTGTTCTTTTTCACTGAGCATACTACCGTCTAGCTCCACCCACATCATTGTAAATGGAAGGATTTGTTTTCTTCTTATGGCTGCTTATTGTACTTTTTAAACGGGATTTCACTCTTCCTTTTTGTTTGTATTATCGCTATGTGCTTTCACCATTTATCTCCCGGTTATGAGCAATAGCTTTCTGTTAATTGATATGTATCTGTATCTATCTATCTATCTATATCTATCTATCTATCTATCTATCTATCTATCTATCTATCTATCTATCTATCTATCTATCATCTATCTATCTATCTATCTATCTATCTATCTATCTATCTATCTATCTATCTATCTATCTATCTACCTATCTGTCTGTCTGTCTGTCTGTCTATCTATCTATCTACCTTTAATTCCTATCTATCTATCATGGCTATCATCTATCTATCATGTCTATCATCTATCTATCTATCATCTGTCATCTATCTATCTATCTATCTATGAATCAATCATCTTTTTGTCTGCCAATCTATCCTTATGTACAGAACAGTTAACAACATAGCCTATATCACCTTTCCTACATTATGCTTCCAAAAATCTTGCAAGTTGAGTATTCTGTATTGAGAGCACTGGGTTCACTGAGACACTTGCAGGTCGAGTAAGCAACGTGTGCTTACAAAACCGGTAAATGGTGTTGCAGGAACTTGAACCCATATCTCTGTCCTCTGTCCTCTTTTCCCTCTTTCTCGCTTGCTGACTGTATTTTGCCACATTCATTGACTAAGTGCTTCCTGAGGATCACAAGTATTCTTCGTCTGGGCCTGTCGTAGACAGTAAAGTATACTTGGTGTTTTGCTTACCACCATGTTTGAGGGAAATCGGCGTGATCACCATTGATAGGAGGAGGGTCAAATAAAAAGTAACACCTATGTCTAGACAGGAGCATTTGGGAGCAAGGAGAGTGTTGCGGATTTACGTGTTTCTTTGAGTGTCCTAACTTCCCTCAATAGGGGTTTATTGCTTCTTTACATTCGTGAATATCATAAAACCCACTGATTTCTAAAGCCCAGACTCATATTATTACAGCAATTCTGTGGTTGAGGTGAGAAAAAATGAGAAGGACGTTGGTGTACCACTAAATCTATGGCTGGGCACTGCTGTAACCAAACAAAAAGAATTCACAGTGGCTAGATGGCGCTATTTTCTACTGAATGTCTCTGGGGACTCAAACAGAATCAATTTATTTGTTTGTTTGTTTCTCATTTTCACTTGTAGGGTACCTATCTCCACATATTCGGCATGAAGTTTGTCTGTGTCCTTGGATCGCAAGTGAGTCTGCTGTAAGGGAGCACAAAGGTGGTCTTGAGTTTTCATCCCTTCTTCTAACACTGTGTCTTTTGGTTGGAGCACTCAAAGCCTGTCCTTTTATTCTGATGATTCAGGGCTGTTCCCTTAATGCATTAAAAAAAATTTTTTTGTTATCATTAAGCTACAATCACGTGAAGAACATTATGTTTACTAGGCTTCCGATTCACCATTTCCCCCGTAAAACCTCTTAGGTCTCTGCCCATCAGCATGTAGTAAGATGGTGTATAATCCCTACTGTCCTCTCTGTGTTGTACAGACCTCCCCATGCTCCTCCTACCACACATAGTATACACGCTAATACTCATGCCCCCAATGCAACCTTTCTTTCTCCCCGCCCTTATCCCTCCCTTCCCACCCAACCTACCCAGTCCCTTTCCCTTTGGTAACTGTTGGTCCACTCGCGGGTTCTGTGAGTCTGCTGCTATTTTTCTCCTTCAGATTTTCTTAGTTGTTATTCTCCACACATGAGTGAAATCATCCGTTTCTTGTCTTTCTCCGCCTGGCCTATTTCTCTGAACATAGTACACTCTAGTTCCATCCACGTTATTGCAAATGATACGATTTGTTTTCTTCTTATGGCTGCTTACTGCACTTTTTAAACTGGATTTCTGTCTTCTCTTTTGTCTGTAGTTTCGCTATGTGCTTTCTCCTTTGCTCTCCTTGTTATGAACAATAGCTAATCGATAAGTACCTATATCTATCTATCTGTCTGTCTATCTATCTATCAATCTATCAATCAGTCAATCATCTTTTTGTCTGCCCATCTGTCCTTTTGTACAGAACAGTTATCAACATAACCTGTGTCACTTGCTTACGTTGTGCTTCCAAAAATCTTTCAAGCTAACTAGTCTGCAGGGAAAGCTCTTGGTTCACCGAGACTCTTGCAGGTAGAGTCAGCCGCATATTCCTACAAAACCAGGAAAGTTTGCTGCAGGGTCTTGAACCCGTGTCTCTGTCCTCTCTCCTCTTTTATCTCCTTCTCACTTGCTGACTGTATTTAGTCACATTCATTGACTAAGGTCTTCCTGATGTTCACAAGTATCCTTCCTCTGGGTCTGTTTTTGACAGAAAAGTAAACTTGGTGCTTTGCTCACCACCATGTTTGAGGGACATCGGCGTGATCACCGCTGATAGGATGGAACGACAAATGAAATTGAAAACCAATTACTAGACAGGAGCAGTTGTTAGCAAAGAGTGTGTTGTGGAGTGACGTGTTTATTTGAGTGTCCAAACTTCCCTCTTTATATAGTTATTACTTCTTTACATTCATGAACATCATAAAACCCACTGATTACAAAGGCCCAGACGCATATTTTTACAGAAATTCTGTTGTTGAGGTGAGAGAAAATGAAAAGGACGTTGCTCTACCACTAAATCTATGGCTGGGCACGGATGAAATAAAAGAAAAGAATTCACGGTGGAAAGATAGGGCTATTTTCTACTGACTGTCTCTGTGGACTCAAACAGAGTCCATTTGTTTGATTGTTTGTATTTCAGTTTCACTTGTGTTGGGTACCTGTCCTCACCCCTTCGGCTTGTAGTTTGTCTGTTTCCTTGGATCTCAAGTGAGTCTCCTGTAAGGGAGCACATAAGTGGTCTTGAGTTTTCGTCCTTCTTTGAACCCTGCGTCTTTTGATTTGGAGCTCTCAAAGCCTGTCCTTTTATTCTGATGATTCAGAGCTGTGCCCTTATTGTACTTAATAATTTTTTTTGTTATCATTAACCTACAATCACTTGAGTAACATTATGTTTACTAGGCTCCACCGTTCACCAAGTCCCCCACAAAAACCTCTTACAGTTGCTGTCAATCAGCGGAGTTGGATGCTGTAGACCCATTCACTGTTTTCCCACACACACACCCCATTACAATCGCTGTCCATCAGCGAGTAGTAAGATGCTGTAGAATTTCTACTTGTCTTCTCTGTGTTGTACAGCCCTCCCCATGCCCCCCTGAACCAACTCATTATACATGCTAAACCTAATCTCCCATTTCTTTCTCCCCGCCCTTATCCCTCCTTTCCCAACCACCTGCCAAGTCCCTTTCCCTTTCGTAACTGTTAGTCCACTCTCGGATTCTGTGAGTCTGCTGCTATTTTTTTCCTTCAGTGTTTCTTTGCTGTTATACTCCACACGAGTTAAATCATTTGGTACTTGTCTTTCTCCACCTGGCCTCTTTCATTGAGCATACTACCGTCTTGCTCCATCCACGTCATTGCTAATGGTACCATTTGTTTTCTTCTTATGGCTGCTAACTGCAGTTTTTAAACTGGACTTCATTCTAACTTTCTGTTTGTAGTTTCGCTATGTGCTTTCACCATTGATCTCCTGGTTATGAGCAATAGCTTTGTGTTAATCGAAATGTATCTGTTTCTATCTATCTATCTATCTGTCTGTCTGTCTGACTATCTATCCATCCTTCTATCTTTCTTACTATCTATCTATCATCTATCTTTCTATCTATCTATCCTTCTATCTTTCTTTCTATGTATCTATCTTTCTATCTATTTATCTATCTTCTTATCATCTATCTCTCATGTCTCTCTTCTATCTATGTATCTATCTATCTATCATCTACCATCTATCTATCTGTCTATCTATGTATCTATGAATCAATCATCTTTTTTTCTGCCTATCTATCCTTATGTACAGAACAGTTAACAACATCGCCTATGTCAGTTCCCTATATTATGCTTCCAAGAATCTTGCAAGGTAACTAGGCCGTAGGGAGAGCACTGAGTTCATTGAGACACTTGCAGGTCAAGTCAGCCACGTGTGCTTACAAAACCAGTATGTGGTGTTGCAGGGACTTGCACCCATATCTCTGTCCTCTGTCCTATTTTAACTCCTTCTCGCTTCCTGACTGTATTTAGCCACATTCAATTGCTAAGTGCTCCCTGAAGACCACAAGTATCCCTCCTCTGGGTTTGTTGAAGACAGAAAAGTATACATTGTGCTCTGCTCACCACCAACTTTGAGGGACATCGGTGGGAGAACCGATGATAGGAGGAGGGACAAATAAAAAGGAACACCTATTTATAGACAGGAGCATTTGGGAGCAATGAGAGTGTTGTGGAGTTACGTGTTTGTTTGAGTGTCCAAATTTCCCTCTTTAGGAGGTTATTACTTCTCTACATTCAAGAACATTATAAAACCCAGTGATTTCCAATGACCAGATGCATATTATTGCAGCAATTCAGTTGTTGAGGTGATAAAAAATGAGACGGACGTTGCTGTACCACTAAATCTATGGCTGGGCACTGCTGAAACCAAACAAAAAGAATTCACGGTGGCTAGATAGGGCTATTTTGTACTGACTGTCTCTGGGTACTCAAACAGAATCCATTTGTTTGTTTGTTTCTCAGTTTCACTTGTGTTGGGTACCTGTCCCCACCCCTTCAGCTTGGAGTTTGTCTGTGTCCTTGGATCTCAAGTGAGTCTTCAGTAAGGGAGCACATATGTGTTCTTGAGTTTTCATCCCTTCCTCTAACTCTGTGTCTTTTGAATGGAGCACTCAGAGTCTGTCCTTTTATTCTGACAATTTAGAGCAGTGTCCTTATTGCACTTACAAAAAAATTTTTTGTTATCTTTAATCTATAATCACGTGAAGATCATTATGATCACCAAGTACAACATGTCCCCCCAAAATGCCCCATTACGGACGCTGCCCATCAGCGTAGTTGGATGCTGTAGACCCCGTCACCATGTTTCCCACCACACACACCGTTACAGTCGCTGTCCACATGCGTGTAGTAAGTTGCTGTAGAAACACTTCTCTTCTATGTGTTGCACAGCCTTCCCCATGCTCCCACCACCCCACACAGTATAAATGCTAATCCTAATGCTCCCTTTCTTTCTGCCCGCCCTTATCCCTCCCTTCCCACCCACCATGCCCATTCCCTTTCCCTTTGGTAACTGTTAGTCCACTCTCGGCTTCTGTGAGTCTGCTGCTGTTCATTTCCTTCAGTTTTTCTTTGTTTTTATACTCCACACAAGGGTGAAATCATTTGGTACTTATCTTTCTTTGCCTGGCCTATTTCACTGAGCATAGTAGTCTCTAGCTCCATCCACGTTGTTCCAAATGGTAGGATTCGTTTTTTTCTTATGGCTGCTTACTGCACTTTTCAAACTGGATTTCTGTCTTCTCTTTTGTCTGTAGTTTAGCTATGTGCTTTCACCTTTGCTCTCCTGGTTATGAGCAATAGCTTTGTGTTAATCGATACTTACCTATATTTTTCTATCTGCCTGTCTATCTATCTATCATTCAATCAATCAGTCATCTTTTTATCTGAACATCTGTCCTTGTATGCAGAACAGTTAACAACATAGACTATGTCCCTTCCCTACGTTATGCTTACAAAAACCTTGCAAGGTAACTAGGCCGTAAGGAGAACACTGGGTTCACCGAGACACTTGCAGGTCGAGTCAGAAGTGTACCTACAAAACCAGGAAATGGTGGTGCAGGGACTTGTACCCGTGTCTCTGTCCTCTCTCCTCTTTTATCTCCTTCTCACTTGCTGACTGTATTTAGCCACATTCATTGACTAAGTGCTCCCTGAAGACCACAGGTATCGTTCCTCTTTGACATTTGTCAACAGAAAAGTAAACTTGGTGCTTGCTCACCGCCATGTTTGAGGGATATTGGCGTGATAAACCCTGATAGGAGGGAGGGACAAATAAAAAGTAACACTGATTTCTAGACAGGAGCAGTTGGGAGAGAAGAGTGTGTTGTGGAGTGAAGTGTTTATTTCAGTGTCCAAACTTCCCTCTTTACCTGGTTATTACTTCTTTACATTCGTGGACATCATAAAACCCACTGATTTCAAAGGCCCAGACCCATATTATTACAGCAATTCAGTTGTTGAGTTGAGAGAAAATGAGAAGGATGTTGCTGCACCACTAAATCTATGGCTGGGCACTGCTGATACCAAACAAAAAGCATTCACAGTGGCCATATAGGTCTATTTACTACTGACTGTCTCGGGGGCACAGACAGAATCCATTTGACTGATTGTTTGTTTTACAGATTCACTTGTGTTGGGTACCTCTCCCCACCCCTTCGGCTTGCAGTTTGTCTGTGTCCTTGGTCTCAAGTGAGTCTCCTGTAAGGGAGCATGTAGTTGTTCTTGAGTTTTCATCCCTTCTTTTAAACCAGTGTCTTTTGTTTGGAGCACTCAAAGCCTGTCCTTTTACACTGATGATTCAGAGCTGTGCCCTTATTGCACTTTAAAATTCTTTTTTTGTTATCATTAATCTACAATCACATGCAGAACATTATGTTTAGTAGGATCCCCCTTTCACAAAGTTCGCTCCAAAAACCTCTAAGAGTAGGTGTCCATCAGCATAGTTGGATGCTGTAGACTACTTCACCATGTCCCCACACACAGACCCCGTTACAGTCGCTGTCCATCAGCGTGTAGTAATATGCTGTAGAATCTCTAACTTTCTTCTCTGTGTTGTACAGCCCTCCCCATGACCAGCCGATCCCATGCATTATTCATGCTAATTATAATGTCTCCTTTCTTTGTTCCCAACCTTATCCCTCCCTTATCACCCACCCGCCCCTGTCCTTTTCTCTTTGGTATCTGGTAGTCTACTCTCAGGTTCTGGTATTCTGCTGCTTTTTTTTCCATCAGTTTTTTTTTTAATACTCCACACATGAGGGAAATCATTGGGTACTTATCTTTCTCCTCCTGTTCTTTTTCACTGAGCATACTACCGTCTAGCTCCACCCACATCATTGTAAATGGAAGGATTTGTTTTCTTCTTATGGCTGCTTATTGTACTTTTTAAACGGGATTTCACTCTTCCTTTTTGTTTGTATTATCGCTATGTGCTTTCACCATTTATCTCCCGGTTATGAGCAATAGCTTTCTGTTAATTGATATGTATCTGTATCTATCTATCTATCTATCTATCTATCTATCTATCTATCTATCTATCTATCATCTATCTATCTATCTATCTATCTATCTATCTATCTATCTACCTATCTGTCTGTCTGTCTGTCTGTCTATCTATCTATCTACCTTTAATTCCTATCTATCTATCATGGCTATCATCTATCTATCATGTCTATCATCTATCTTTCTATCATCTGTCATCTATCTATCTATCTATCTATGAATCAATCATCTTTTTGTCTGCCAATCTATCCTTATGTACAGAACAGTTAACAACATAGCCTATATCACCTTTCCTACATTATGCTTCCAAAAATCTTGCAAGTTGAGTATTCTGTATTGAGAGCACTGGGTTCACTGAGACACTTGCAGGTCGAGTAAGCAACGTGTGCTTACAAAACCGGTAAATGGTGTTGCAGGAACTTGAACCCATATCTCTGTCCTCTGTCCTCTTTTCCCTCTTTCTCGCTTGCTGACTGTATTTTGCCACATTCATTGACTAAGTGCTTCCTGAGGATCACAAGTATTCTTCGTCTGGGCCTGTCGTAGACAGTAAAGTATACTTGGTGTTTTGCTTACCACCATGTTTGAGGGAAATCGGCGTGATCACCATTGATAGGAGGAGGGTCAAATAAAAAGTAACACCTATGTCTAGACAGGAGCATTTGGGAGCAAGGAGAGTGTTGCGGATTTACGTGTTTCTTTGAGTGTCCTAACTTCCCTCAATAGGGGTTTATTGCTTCTTTACATTCGTGAATATCATAAAACCCACTGATTTCTAAAGCCCAGACTCATATTATTACAGCAATTCTGTGGTTGAGGTGAGAAAAAATGAGAAGGACGTTGGTGTACCACTAAATCTATGGCTGGGCACTGCTGTAACCAAACAAAAAGAATTCACAGTGGCTAGATGGCGCTATTTTCTACTGAATGTCTCTGGGGACTCAAACAGAATCAATTTATTTGTTTGTTTGTTTCTCATTTTCACTTGTAGGGTACCTATCTCCACATATTCGGCATGAAGTTTGTCTGTGTCCTTGGATCGCAAGTGAGTCTGCTGTAAGGGAGCACAAAGGTGGTCTTGAGTTTTCATCCCTTCTTCTAACACTGTGTCTTTTGGTTGGAGCACTCAAAGCCTGTCCTTTTATTCTGATGATTCAGGGCTGTTCCCTTAATGCATTAAAAAAAATTTTTTTGTTATCATTAAGCTACAATCACGTGAAGAACATTATGTTTACTAGGCTTCCGATTCACCATTTCCCCCGTAAAACCTCTTAGGTCTCTGCCCATCAGCATGTAGTAAGATGGTGTATAATCCCTACTGTCCTCTCTGTGTTGTACAGACCTCCCCATGCTCCTCCTACCACACATAGTATACACGCTAATACTCATGCCCCCAATGCAACCTTTCTTTCTCCCCGCCCTTATCCCTCCCTTCCCACCCAACCTACCCAGTCCCTTTCCCTTTGGTAACTGTTGGTCCACTCGCGGGTTCTGTGAGTCTGCTGCTATTTTTCTCCTTCAGATTTTCTTAGTTGTTATACTCCACACATGAGTGAAATCATCCGTTTCTTGTCTTTCTCCGCCTGGCCTATTTCTCTGAACATAGTACACTCTAGTTCCATCCACGTTATTGCAAATGATACGATTTGTTTTCTTCTTATGGCTGCTTACTGCACTTTTTAAACTGGATTTCTGTCTTCTCTTTTGTCTGTAGTTTCGCTATGTGCTTTCTCCTTTGCTCTCCTTGTTATGAACAATAGCTAATCGATAAGTACCTATATCTATCTATCTGTCTGTCTATCTATCTATCAATCTATCAATCAGTCAATCATCTTTTTGTCTGCCCATCTGTCCTTTTGTACAGAACAGTTATCAACATAACCTGTGTCACTTGCTTACGTTGTGCTTCCAAAAATCTTTCAAGCTAACTAGTCTGCAGGGAAAGCTCTTGGTTCACCGAGACTCTTGCAGGTAGAGTCAGCCGCATATTCCTACAAAACCAGGAAAGTTTGCTGCAGGGTCTTGAACCCGTGTCTCTGTCCTCTCTCCTCTTTTATCTCCTTCTCACTTGCTGACTGTATTTAGTCACATTCATTGACTAAGGTCTTCCTGATGTTCACAAGTATCCTTCCTCTGGGTCTGTTTTTGACAGAAAAGTAAACTTGGTGCTTTGCTCACCACCATGTTTGAGGGACATCGGCGTGATCACCGCTGATAGGATGGAACGACAAATGAAATTGAAAACCAATTACTAGACAGGAGCAGTTGTTAGCAAAGAGTGTGTTGTGGAGTGACGTGTTTATTTGAGTGTCCAAACTTCCCTCTTTATATAGTTATTACTTCTTTACATTCATGAACATCATAAAACCCACTGATTACAAAGGCCCAGACGCATATTTTTACAGAAATTCTGTTGTTGAGGTGAGAGAAAATGAAAAGGACGTTGCTCTACCACTAAATCTATGGCTGGGCACGGATGAAATAAAAGAAAAGAATTCACGGTGGAAAGATAGGGCTATTTTCTACTGACTGTCTCTGTGGACTCAAACAGAGTCCATTTGTTTGATTGTTTGTATTTCAGTTTCACTTGTGTTGGGTACCTGTCCTCACCCCTTCGGCTTGTAGTTTGTCTGTTTCCTTGGATCTCAAGTGAGTCTCCTGTAAGGGAGCACATAAGTGGTCTTGAGTTTTCGTCCTTCTTTGAACCCTGCGTCTTTTGATTTGGAGCTCTCAAAGCCTGTCCTTTTATTCTGATGATTCAGAGCTGTGCCCTTATTGTACTTAATAATTTTTTTTGTTATCATTAACCTACAATCACTTGAGTAACATTATGTTTACTAGGCTCCACCGTTCACCAAGTCCCCCACAAAAACCTCTTACAGTTGCTGTCAATCAGCGGAGTTGGATGCTGTAGACCCATTCACTGTTTTCCCACACACACACCCCATTACAATCGCTGTCCATCAGCGAGTAGTAAGATGCTGTAGAATCTCTATTTGTCTTCTCTGTGTTCTACAGCCCTCCCCATGCCCCCCTGAACCAACTCATTATACATGCTAAACCTAATCTCCCATTTCTTTCTCCCCGCCCTTATCCCTCCTTTCCCAACCACCCTGCCAAGTCCCTTTCCCTTTCGTAACTGTTAGTCCACTCTCGGATTCTGTGAGTCTGCTGCTATTTTTTTCCTTCAGTGTTTCTTTGTTGTTATACTCCACACGAGTTAAATCATTTGGTACTTGTCTTTCTCCACCTGGCCTCTTTCACTGAGCATACTACCGTCTTGCTCCATCCACGTCATTGCTAATGGTACCATTTGTTTTCTTCTTATGGCTGCTAACTGCAGTTTTTAAACTGGACTTCATTCTAACTTTCTGTTTGTAGTTTCGCTATGTGCTTTCACCATTGATCTCCTGGTTATGAGCAATAGCTTTGTGTTAATCGAAATGTATCTGTTTCTATCTATCTATCTATCTGTCTGTCTGTCTGACTATCTATCCATCCTTCTATCTTTCTTACTATCTATCTATCATCTATCTTTCTATCTATCTATCCTTCTATCTTTCTTTCTATGTATCTATCTTTCTATCTATTTATCTATCTTCTTATCATCTATCTCTCATGTCTCTCTTCTATCTATGTATCTATCTATCTATCATCTACCATCTATCTATCTGTCTATCTATGTATCTATGAATCAATCATCTTTTTTTCTGCCTATCTATCCTTATGTACAGAACAGTTAACAACATCGCCTAAGTCAGTTCCCTATATTATGCTTCCAAGAATCTTGCAAGGTAACTAGGCCGTAGGGAGAGCACTGAGTTCATTGAGACACTTGCAGGTCAAGTCAGCCACGTGTGCTTACAAAACCAGTATGTGGTGTTGCAGGGACTTGCACCCATATCTCTGTCCTCTGTCCTATTTTAACTTCTTCTCGCTTCCTGACTGTATTTAGCCACATTCAATTGCTAAGTGCTCCCTGAAGACCACAAGTATCCCTCCTCTGGGTTTGTTGAAGACAGAAAGGTATACATTGTGCTCTGCTCACCACCAACTTTGTGGGACATCGGTGGGAGAACCGATGATAGGAGGAGGGACAAATAAAAAGGAACACCTATTTATCGACAGGAGCATTTGGGAGCAATGAGAGTGTTGTGGAGTTACGTGTTTGTTTGAGTGTCCAAATTTCCCTCTTTAGGAGGTTATTACTTCTCTACATTCAAGAACATTATAAAACCCAGTGATTTCCAATGACCAGATGCATATTATTGCAGCAATTCAGTTGTTGAGGTGATAAAAAATGAGACGGACGTTGCTGTACCACTAAATCTATGGCTGGGCACTGCTGAAACCAAACAAAAAGAATTCACGGTGGCTAGATAGGGCTATTTTGTACTGACTGTCTCTGGGTACTCAAACAGAATCCATTTGTTTGTTTGTTTCTCAGTTTCCCTTGTGTTGGGTACCTGTCCCCACCCCTTCAGCTTGGAGTTTGTCTGTGTCCTTGGATCTCAAGTGAGTCTTCAGTAAGGGAGCACATATGTGTTCTTGAGTTTTCATCCCTTCCTCTAACTCTGTGTCTTTTGAATGGAGCACTCAGAGTCTGTCCTTTTATTCTGACAATTTAGAGCAGTGTCCTTATTGCACTTACAAAAAAACTTTTTGTTATCTTTAATCTATAATCACGTGAAGATCATTATGATCACCAAGTACAACATGTCCCCCCAAAATGCCCCATTACGGACGCTGCCCATCAGCGTAGTTGGATGCTGTAGACCCCGTCACCATGTTTCCCACCACACACACCGTTACAGTCGCTGTCCACATGCGTGTAGTAAGTTGCTGTAGAAACACTTCTCTTCTATGTGTTGCACAGCCTTCCCCATGCTCCCACCACCCCACACAGTATAAATGCTAATCCTAATGCTCCCTTTCTTTCTGCCCGCCCTTATCCCTCCCTTCCCACCCACCATGCCCATTCCCTTTCCCTTTGGTAACTGTTAGTCCACTCTCGGCTTCTGTGAGTCTGCTGCTGTTCATTTCCTTCAGTTTTTCTTTGTTTTTATACTCCACACAAGGGTGAAATCATTTGGTACTTATCTTTCTTTGCCTGGCCTATTTCACTGAGCATAGTAGTCTCTAGCTCCATCCACGTTGTTCCAAATGGTAGGATTCGTTTTTTTCTTATGGCTGCTTACTGCACTTTTCAAACTGGATTTCTGTCTTCTCTTTTGTCTGTAGTTTAGCTATGTGCTTTCACCTTTGCTCTCCTGGTTATGAGCAATAGCTTTGTGTTAATCGATACTTACCTATATTTTTCTATCTGCCTGTCTATCTATCTATCATTCAATCAATCAGTCATCTTTTTATCTGAACATCTGTCCTTGTATGCAGAACAGTTAACAACATAGACTATGTCCCTTCCCTACGTTATGCTTACAAAAACCTTGCAAGGTAACTAGGCCGTAAGGAGAACACTGGGTTCACCGAGACACTTGCAGGTCGAGTCAGAAGTGTACCTACAAAACCAGGAAATGGTGGTGCAGGGACTTGTACCCGTGTCTCTGTCCTCTCTCCTCTTTTATCTCCTTCTCACTTGCTGACTGTATTTAGCCACATTCATTGACTAAGTGCTCCCTGAAGACCACAGGTATCGTTCCTCTTTGACATTTGTCAACAGAAAAGTAAACTTGGTGCTTGCTCACCGCCATGTTTGAGGGATATTGGCGTGATAAACCCTGATAGGAGGGAGGGACAAATAAAAAGTAACACTGATTTCTAGACAGGAGCAGTTGGGAGAGAAGAGTGTGTTGTGGAGTGAAGTGTTTATTTCAGTGTCCAAACTTCCCTCTTTACCTGGTTATTACTTCTTTACATTCGTGGACATCATAAAACCCACTGATTTCAAAGGCCCAGACCCATATTATTACAGCAATTCAGTTGTTGAGTTGAGAGAAAATGAGAAGGATGTTGCTGCACCACTAAATCTATGGCTGGGCACTGCTGATACCAAACAAAAAGCATTCACAGTGGCCATATAGGTCTATTTACTACTGACTGTCTCGGGGGCACAGACAGAATCCATTTGACTGATTGTTTGTTTTACAGATTCACTTGTGTTGGGTACCTCTCCCCACCCCTTCGGCTTGCAGTTTGTCTGTGTCCTTGGTCTCAAGTGAGTCTCCTGTAAGGGAGCATGTAGTTGTTCTTGAGTTTTCATCCCTTCTTTTAAACCAGTGTCTTTTGTTTGGAGCACTCAAAGCCTGTCCTTTTACACTGATGATTCAGAGCTGTGCCCTTATTGCACTTTAAAATTCTTTTTTTGTTATCATTAATCTACAATCACATGCAGAACATTATGTTTAGTAGGATCCCCCTTTCACAAAGTTCGCTCCAAAAACCTCTAAGAGTAGGTGTCCATCAGCATAGTTGGATGCTGTAGACTACTTCACCATGTCCCCACACACAGACCCCGTTACAGTCGCTGTCCATCAGCGTGTAGTAATATGCTGTAGAATCTCTAACTTTCTTCTCTGTGTTGTACAGCCCTCCCCATGACCAGCCGATCCCATGCATTATTCATGCTAATTATAATGTCTCCTTTCTTTGTTCCCAACCTTATCCCTCCCTTATCACCCACCCGCCCCTGTCCTTTTCTCTTTGGTATCTGGTAGTCTACTCTCAGGTTCTGGTATTCTGCTGCTTTTTTTTCCATCAGTTTTTTTTTTAATACTCCACACATGAGGGAAATCATTGGGTACTTATCTTTCTCCTCCTGTTCTTTTTCACTGAGCATACTACCGTCTAGCTCCACCCACATCATTGTAAATGGAAGGATTTGTTTTCTTCTTATGGCTGCTTATTGTACTTTTTAAACGGGATTTCACTCTTCCTTTTTGTTTGTATTATCGCTATGTGCTTTCACCATTTATCTCCCGGTTATGAGCAATAGCTTTCTGTTAATTGATATGTATCTGTATCTATCTATCTATCTATCTATCTATCTATCTATCTATCTATCTATCTATCTATCTATCTATCATCTATCTATCTATCTATCTATCTATCTATCTATCTACCTATCTGTCTGTCTGTCTGTCTGTCTATCTATCTATCTACCTTTAATTCCTATCTATCTATCATGGCTATCATCTATCTATCATGTCTATCATCTATCTTTCTATCATCTGTCATCTATCTATCTATCTATCTATGAATCAATCATCTTTTTGTCTGCCAATCTATCCTTATGTACAGAACAGTTAACAACATAGCCTATATCACCTTTCCTACATTATGCTTCCAAAAATCTTGCAAGTTGAGTATTCTGTATTGAGAGCACTGGGTTCACTGAGACACTTGCAGGTCGAGTAAGCAACGTGTGCTTACAAAACCGGTAAATGGTGTTGCAGGAACTTGAACCCATATCTCTGTCCTCTGTCCTCTTTTCCCTCTTTCTCGCTTGCTGACTGTATTTTGCCACATTCATTGACTAAGTGCTTCCTGAGGATCACAAGTATTCTTCGTCTGGGCCTGTCGTAGACAGTAAAGTATACTTGGTGTTTTGCTTACCACCATGTTTGAGGGAAATCGGCGTGATCACCATTGATAGGAGGAGGGTCAAATAAAAAGTAACACCTATGTCTAGACAGGAGCATTTGGGAGCAAGGAGAGTGTTGCGGATTTACGTGTTTCTTTGAGTGTCCTAACTTCCCTCAATAGGGGTTTATTGCTTCTTTACATTCGTGAATATCATAAAACCCACTGATTTCTAAAGCCCAGACTCATATTATTACAGCAATTCTGTGGTTGAGGTGAGAAAAAATGAGAAGGACGTTGGTGTACCACTAAATCTATGGCTGGGCACTGCTGTAACCAAACAAAAAGAATTCACAGTGGCTAGATGGCGCTATTTTCTACTGAATGTCTCTGGGGACTCAAACAGAATCAATTTATTTGTTTGTTTGTTTCTCATTTTCACTTGTAGGGTACCTATCTCCACATATTCGGCATGAAGTTTGTCTGTGTCCTTGGATCGCAAGTGAGTCTGCTGTAAGGGAGCACAAAGGTGGTCTTGAGTTTTCATCCCTTCTTCTAACACTGTGTCTTTTGGTTGGAGCACTCAAAGCCTGTCCTTTTATTCTGATGATTCAGGGCTGTTCCCTTAATGCATTAAAAAAAATTTTTTTGTTATCATTAAGCTACAATCACGTGAAGAACATTATGTTTACTAGGCTTCCGATTCACCATTTCCCCCGTAAAACCTCTTAGGTCTCTGCCCATCAGCATGTAGTAAGATGGTGTATAATCCCTACTGTCCTCTCTGTGTTGTACAGACCTCCCCATGCTCCTCCTACCACACATAGTATACACGCTAATACTCATGCCCCCAATGCAACCTTTCTTTCTCCCCGCCCTTATCCCTCCCTTCCCACCCAACCTACCCAGTCCCTTTCCCTTTGGTAACTGTTGGTCCACTCGCGGGTTCTGTGAGTCTGCTGCTATTTTTTTCCTTCAGATTTTCTTAGTTGTTATACTCCACACATGAGTGAAATCATCCGTTTCTTGTCTTTCTCCGCCTGGCCTATTTCTCTGAACATAGTACCCTCTAGTTCCATCCACGTTATTGCAAATGATATGATTTGTTTTCTTCTTATGGCTGCTTACTGCACTTTTTAAACTGGATTTCTGTCTTCTCTTTTGTCTGTAGTTTCGCTATGTGCTTTCTCCTTTGCTCTCCTTGTTATGAACAATAGCTAATCGATAAGTACCTATATCTATCTATCTGTCTGTCTATCTATCTATCAATCTATCAATCAGTCAATCATCTTTTTGTCTGCCCATCTGTCCTTTTGTACAGAACAGTTATCAACATAACCTGTGTCACTTGCTTACGTTGTGCTTCCAAAAATCTTTCAAGCTAACTAGTCTGCAGGGAAAGCTCTTGGTTCACCGAGACTCTTGCAGGTAGAGTCAGCCGCATATTCCTACAAAACCAGGAAAGTTGGCTGCAGGGTCTTGAACCCGTGTCTCTGTCCTCTCTCCTCTTTTATCTCCTTCTCACTTGCTGACTGTATTTAGTCACATTCATTGACTAAGGTCTTCCTGATGTTCACAAGTATCCTTCCTCTGGGTCTGTTTTTGACAGAAAAGTAAACTTGGTGCTTTGCTCACCACCATGTTTGAGGGACATCGGCGTGATCACCGCTGATAGGATGGAACGACAAATGAAATTGAAAACCAATTACTAGACAGGAGCAGTTGTTAGCAAAGAGTGTGTTGTGGAGTGACGTGTTTATTTGAGTGTCCAAACTTCCCTCTTTATATAGTTATTACTTCTTTACATTCATGAACATCATAAAACCCACTGATTACAAAGGCCCAGACGCATATTTTTACAGAAATTCTGTTGTTGAGGTGAGAGAAAATGAAAAGGACGTTGCTCTACCACTAAATCTATGGCTGGGCACGGATGAAATAAAAGAAAAGAATTCACGGTGGAAAGATAGGGCTATTTTCTACTGACTGTCTCTGTGGACTCAAACAGAGTCCATTTGTTTGATTGTTTGTATTTCAGTTTCACTTGTGTTGGGTACCTGTCCTCACCCCTTCGGCTTGTAGTTTGTCTGTTTCCTTGGATCTCAAGTGAGTCTCCTGTAAGGGAGCACATAAGTGGTCTTGAGTTTTCGTCCTTCTTTGAACCCTGCGTCTTTTGATTTGGAGCTCTCAAAGCCTGTCCTTTTATTCTGATGATTCAGAGCTGTGCCCTTATTGTACTTAATAATTTTTTTTGTTATCATTAACCTACAATCACTTGAGTAACATTATGTTTACTAGGCTCCACCGTTCACCAAGTCCCCCACAAAAACCTCTTACAGTTGCTGTCAATCAGCGGAGTTGGATGCTGTAGACCCATTCACTGTTTTCCCACACACACACCCCATTACAATCGCTGTCCATCAGCGAGTAGTAAGATGCTGTAGAATCTCTATTTGTCTTCTCTGTGTTCTACAGCCCTCCCCATGCCCCCCTGAACCAACTCATTATACATGCTAAACCTAATCTCCCATTTCTTTCTCCCCGCCCTTATCCCTCCTTTCCCAACCACCCTGCCAAGTCCCTTTCCCTTTCGTAACTGTTAGTCCACTCTCGGATTCTGTGAGTCTGCTGCTATTTTTTTCCTTCAGTGTTTCTTTGTTGTTATACTCCACACGAGTTAAATCATTTGGTACTTGTCTTTCTCCACCTGGCCTCTTTCACTGAGCATACTACCGTCTTGCTCCATCCACGTCATTGCTAATGGTACCATTTGTTTTCTTCTTATGGCTGCTAACTGCAGTTTTTAAACTGGACTTCATTCTAACTTTCTGTTTGTAGTTTCGCTATGTGCTTTCACCATTGATCTCCTGGTTATGAGCAATAGCTTTGTGTTAATCGAAATGTATCTGTTTCTATCTATCTATCTATCTGTCTGTCTGTCTGACTATCTATCCATCCTTCTATCTTTCTTACTATCTATCTATCATCTATCTTTCTATCTATCTATCCTTCTATCTTTCTTTCTATGTATCTATCTTTCTATCTATTTATCTATCTTCTTATCATCTATCTCTCATGTCTCTCTTCTATCCATGTATCTATCTATCTATCATCTACCATCTATCTATCTGTCTATCTATGTATCTATGAATCAATCATCTTTTTTTCTGCCTATCTATCCTTATGTACAGAACAGTTAACAACATCGCCTAAGTCAGTTCCCTATATTATGCTTCCAAGAATCTTGCAAGGTAACTAGGCCGTAGGGAGAGCACTGAGTTCATTGAGACACTTGCAGGTCAAGTCAGCCACGTGTGCTTACAAAACCAGTATGTGGTGTTGCAGGGACTTGCACCCATATCTCTGTCCTCTGTCCTATTTTAACTTCTTCTCGCTTCCTGACTGTATTTAGCCACATTCAATTGCTAAGTGCTCCCTGAAGACCACAAGTATCCCTCCTCTGGGTTTGTTGAAGACAGAAAGGTATACATTGTGCTCTGCTCACCACCAACTTTGTGGGACATCGGTGGGAGAACCGATGATAGGAGGAGGGACAAATAAAAAGGAACACCTATTTATCGACAGGAGCATTTGGGAGCAATGAGAGTGTTGTGGAGTTACGTGTTTGTTTGAGTGTCCAAATTTCCCTCTTTAGGAGGTTATTACTTCTCTACATTCAAGAACATTATAAAACCCAGTGATTTCCAATGACCAGATGCATATTATTGCAGCAATTCAGTTGTTGAGGTGATAAAAAATGAGACGGACGTTGCTGTACCACTAAATCTATGGCTGGGCACTGCTGAAACCAAACAAAAAGAATTCACGGTGGCTAGATAGGGCTATTTTGTACTGACTGTCTCTGGGTACTCAAACAGAATCCATTTGTTTGTTTGTTTCTCAGTTTCCCTTGTGTTGGGTACCTGTCCCCACCCCTTCAGCTTGGAGTTTGTCTGTGTCCTTGGATCTCAAGTGAGTCTTCAGTAAGGGAGCACATATGTGTTCTTGAGTTTTCATCCCTTCCTCTAACTCTGTGTCTTTTGAATGGAGCACTCAGAGTCTGTCCTTTTATTCTGACAATTTAGAGCAGTGTCCTTATTGCACTTACAAAAAAACTTTTTGTTATCTTTAATCTATAATCACGTGAAGATCATTATGATCACCAAGTACAACATGTCCCCCCAAAATGCCCCATTACGGACGCTGCTCATCAGCGTAGTTGGATGCTGTAGACCCCGTCACCATGTTTCCCACCACACACACCGTTACAGTCGCTGTCCACATGCGTGTAGTAAGTTGCTGTAGAAACACTTCTCTTCTATGTGTTGCACAGCCTTCCCCATGCTCCCACCACCCCACACAGTATAAATGCTAATCCTAATGCTCCCTTTCTTTCTGCCCGCCCTTATCCCTCCCTTCCCACCCACCATGCCCATTCCCTTTCCCTTTGGTAACTGTTAGTCCACTCTCGGCTTCTGTGAGTCTGCTGCTGTTCATTTCCTTCAGTTTTTCTTTGTTTTTATACTCCACACAAGGGTGAAATCATTTGGTACTTATCTTTCTTTGCCTGGCCTATTTCACTGAGCATAGTAGTCTCTAGCTCCATCCACGTTGTTCCAAATGGTAGGATTCGTTTTTTTCTTATGGCTGCTTACTGCACTTTTCAAACTGGATTTCTGTCTTCTCTTTTGTCTGTAGTTTAGCTATGTGCTTTCACCTTTGCTCTCCTGGTTATGAGCAATAGCTTTGTGTTAATCGATACTTACCTATATTTTTCTATCTGCCTGTCTATCTATCTATCATTCAATCAATCAGTCATCTTTTTATCTGAACATCTGTCCTTGTATGCAGAACAGTTAACAACATAGACTATGTCCCTTCCCTACGTTATGCTTACAAAAACCTTGCAAGGTAACTAGGCCGTAAGGAGAACACTGGGTTCACCGAGACACTTGCAGGTCGAGTCAGAAGTGTACCTACAAAACCAGGAAATGGTGGTGCAGGGACTTGTACCCGTGTCTCTGTCCTCTCTCCTCTTTTATCTCCTTCTCACTTGCTGACTGTATTTAGCCACATTCATTGACTAAGTGCTCCCTGAAGACCACAGGTATCGTTCCTCTTTGACATTTGTCAACAGAAAAGTAAACTTGGTGCTTGCTCACCGCCATGTTTGAGGGATATTGGCGTGATAAACCCTGATAGGAGGGAGGGACAAATAAAAAGTAACACTGATTTCTAGACAGGAGCAGTTGGGAGAGAAGAGTGTGTTGTGGAGTGAAGTGTTTATTTCAGTGTCCAAACTTCCCTCTTTACCTGGTTATTACTTCTTTACATTCGTGGACATCATAAAACCCACTGATTTCAAAGGCCCAGACCCATATTATTACAGCAATTCAGTTGTTGAGTTGAGAGAAAATGAGAAGGATGTTGCTGCACCACTAAATCTATGGCTGGGCACTGCTGATACCAAACAAAAAGCATTCACAGTGGCCATATAGGTCTATTTACTACTGACTGTCTCGGGGGCACAGACAGAATCCATTTGACTGATTGTTTGTTTTACAGATTCACTTGTGTTGGGTACCTCTCCCCACCCCTTCGGCTTGCAGTTTGTCTGTGTCCTTGGTCTCAAGTGAGTCTCCTGTAAGGGAGCACGTAGTTGTTCTTGAGTTTTCATCCCTTCTTTTAAACCAGTGTCTTTTGTTTGGAGCACTCAAAGCCTGTCCTTTTACACTGATGATTCAGAGCTGTGCCCTTATTGCACTTTAAAATTCTTTTTTTGTTATCATTAATCTACAATCACATGCAGAACATTATGTTTAGTAGGATCCCCCTTTCACAAAGTTCGCTCCAAAAACCTCTAAGAGTAGGTGTCCATCAGCATAGTTGGATGCTGTAGACTACTTCACCATGTCCCCACACACAGACCCCGTTACAGTCGCTGTCCATCAGCGTGTAGTAATATGCTGTAGAATCTCTAACTTTCTTCTCTGTGTTGTACAGCCCTCCCCATGACCAGCCGATCCCATGCATTATTCATGCTAATTATAATGTCTCCTTTCTTTGTTCCCAACCTTATCCCTCCCTTATCACCCACCCGCCCCTGTCCTTTTCTCTTTGGTATCTGGTAGTCTACTCTCAGGTTCTGGTATTCTGCTGCTTTTTTTTCCATCAGTTTTTTTTTTAATACTCCACACATGAGGGAAATCATTGGGTACTTATCTTTCTCCTCCTGTTCTTTTTCACTGAGCATACTACCGTCTAGCTCCACCCACATCATTGTAAATGGAAGGATTTGTTTTCTTCTTATGGCTGCTTATTGTACTTTTTAAACGGGATTTCACTCTTCCTTTTTGTTTGTATTATCGCTATGTGCTTTCACCATTTATCTCCCGGTTATGAGCAATAGCTTTCTGTTAATTGATATGTATCTGTATCTATCTATCTATCTATATCTATCTATCTATCTATCTATCTATCTATCTATCTATCATCTATCTATCTATCTATCTATCTATCTATCTATCTATCTACCTATCTGTCTGTCTGTCTGTCTGTCTATCTATCTATCTACCTTTAATTCCTATCTATCTATCATGGCTATCATCTATCTATCATGTCTATCATCTATCTATCTATCATCTGTCATCTATCTATCTATCTATCTATGAATCAATCATCTTTTTGTCTGCCAATCTATCCTTATGTACAGAACAGTTAACAACATAGCCTATATCACCTTTCCTACATTATGCTTCCAAAAATCTTGCAAGTTGAGTATTCTGTATTGAGAGCACTGGGTTCACTGAGACACTTGCAGGTCGAGTAAGCAACGTGTGCTTACAAAACCGGTAAATGGTGTTGCAGGAACTTGAACCCATATCTCTGTCCTCTGTCCTCTTTTCCCTCTTTCTCGCTTGCTGACTGTATTTTGCCACATTCATTGACTAAGTGCTTCCTGAGGATCACAAGTATTCTTCGTCTGGGCCTGTCGTAGACAGTAAAGTATACTTGGTGTTTTGCTTACCACCATGTTTGAGGGAAATCGGCGTGATCACCATTGATAGGAGGAGGGTCAAATAAAAAGTAACACCTATGTCTAGACAGGAGCATTTGGGAGCAAGGAGAGTGTTGCGGATTTACGTGTTTCTTTGAGTGTCCTAACTTCCCTCAATAGGGGTTTATTGCTTCTTTACATTCGTGAATATCATAAAACCCACTGATTTCAAAAGCCCAGACTCATATTATTACAGCAATTCTGTGGTTGAGGTGAGAAAAAATGAGAAGGACGTTGGTGTACCACTAAATCTATGGCTGGGCACTGCTGTAACCAAACAAAAAGAATTCACAGTGGCTAGATGGCGCTATTTTCTACTGAATGTCTCTGGGGACTCAAACAGAATCAATTTATTTGTTTGTTTGTTTCTCATTTTCACTTGTAGGGTACCTATCTCCACATATTCGGCATGAAGTTTGTCTGTGTCCTTGGATCGCAAGTGAGTCTGCTGTAAGGGAGCACAAAGGTGGTCTTGAGTTTTCATCCCTTCTTCTAACACTGTGTCTTTTGGTTGGAGCACTCAAAGCCTGTCCTTTTATTCTGATGATTCAGAGCTGTGCCCTTATTGTACTTAATAATTTTTTTTGTTATCATTAACCTACAATCACTTGAGTAACATTATGTTTACTAGGCTCCACCGTTCACCAAGTCCCCCACAAAAACCTCTTACAGTTGCTGTCAATCAGCGGAGTTGGATGCTGTAGACCCATTCACTGTTTTCCCACACACACACCCCATTACAATCGCTGTCCATCAGCGAGTAGTAAGATGCTGTAGAATCTCTACTTGTCTTCTCTGTGTTGTACAGCCCTCCCCATGCCCCCCTGAACCAACTCATTATACATGCTAAACCTAATCTCCCATTTCTTTCTCCCCGCCCTTATCCCTCCTTTCCCAACCACCCTGCCAAGTCCCTTTCCCTTTCGTAACTGTTAGTCCACTCTCGGATTCTGTGAGTCTGCTGCTATTTTTTTCCTTCAGTGTTTCTTTGTTGTTATACTCCACACGAGTTAAATCATTTGGTACTTGTCTTTCTCCACCTGGCCTCTTTCACTGAGCATACTACCGTCTTGCTCCATCCACGTCATTGCTAATGGTACCATTTGTTTTCTTCTTATGGCTGCTAACTGCAGTTTTTAAACTGGACTTCATTCTAACTTTCTGTTTGTAGTTTCGCTATGTGCTTTCACCATTGATCTCCTGGTTATGAGCAATAGCTTTGTGTTAATCGAAATGTATCTGTTTCTATCTATCTATCTATCTGTCTGTCTGTCTGACTATCTATCCATCCTTCTATTTTTCTTACTATCTATCTATCATCTATCTTTCTATCTATCTATCCTTCTATCTTTCTTTCTATGTATCTATCTTTCTATCTATTTATCTATCTTCTTATCATCTATCTCTCATGTCTCTCTTCTATCTATGTATCTATCTATCTATCATCTACCATCTATCTATCTGTCTATCTATGTATCTATGAATCAATCATCTTTTTTTCTGCCTATCTATCCTTATGTACAGAACAGTTAACAACATCGCCTATGTCAGTTCCCTATATTATGCTTCCAAGAATCTTGCAAGGTAACTAGGCCGTAGGGAGAGCACTGAGTTCATTGAGACACTTGCAGGTCAAGTCAGCCACGTGTGCTTACAAAACCAGTATGTGGTGTTGCAGGGACTTGCACCCATATCTCTGTCCTCTGTCCTATTTTAACTCCTTCTCGCTTCCTGACTGTATTTAGCCACATTCAATTGCTAAGTGCTCCCTGAAGACCACAAGTATCCCTCCTCTGGGTTTGTTGAAGACAGAAAAGTATACATTGTGCTCTGCTCACCACCAACTTTGAGGGACATCGGTGGGAGAACCGATGATTGGAGGAGGGACAAATAAAAAGGAACACCTACTTATAGACAGGAGCATTTGGGAGCAATGAGAGTGTTGTGGAGTTACGTGTTTGTTTGAGTGTCCAAATTTCCCTCAATAGGGGTTTATTGCTTCTTTACATTCGTGAATATCATAAAACCCACTGATTTCAAAAGCCCAGACTCATATTATTACAGCAATTCTGTGGTTGAGGTGAGAAAAAATGAGAAGGACGTTGGTGTACCACTAAATCTATGGCTGGGCACTGCTGTAAATAAACAAAAAGAATTCACAGTGGCTAGATGGCGCTATTTTCTACTGAATGTCTCTGGGGACTCAAACAGAATCAATTTATTTGTTTGTTTGTTTCTCATTTTCACTTGTAGGGTACCTATCTCCACATATTCGGCATGAAGTTTGTCTGTGTCCTTGGATCGCAAGTGAGTCTGTTGTAAGGGAGCACAAAGGTGGTCTTGAGTTTTCATCCCTTCTTCTAACACTGTGTCTTTTGGTTGGAGCACTCAAAGCCTGTCCTTTTATTCTGATGATTCAGAGCTGTGCCCTTATTGTACTTAATAATTTTTTTTGTTATCATTAACCTACAATCACTTGAGTAACATTATGTTTACTAGGCTCCACCGTTCACCAAGTCCCCCACAAAAACCTCTTACAGTTGCTGTCAATCAGCGGAGTTGGATGCTGTAGACCCATTCACTGTTTTCCCACACACACACCCCATTACAATCGCTGTCCATCAGCGAGTAGTAAGATGCTGTAGAATCTCTACTTGTCTTCTCTGTGTTGTACAGCCCTCCCCATGCCCCCCTGAACCAACTCATTATACATGCTAAACCTAATCTCCCATTTCTTTCTCCCCGCCCTTATCCCTCCTTTCCCAACCACCCTGCCAAGTCCCTTTCCCTTTCGTAACTGTTAGTCCACTCTCGGATTCTGTGAGTCTGCTGCTATTTTTTTCCTTCAGTGTTTCTTTGTTGTTATACTCCACACGAGTTAAATCATTTGGTACTTGTCTTTCTCCACCTGGCCTCTTTCACTGAGCATACTACCGTCTTGCTCCATCCACGTCATTGCTAATGGTACCATTTGTTTTCTTCTTATGGCTGCTAACTGCAGTTTTTAAACTGGACTTCATTCTAACTTTCTGTTTGTAGTTTCGCTATGTGCTTTCACCATTGATCTCCTGGTTATGAGCAATAGCTTTGTGTTAATCGAAATGTATCTGTTTCTATCTATCTATCTATCTGTCTGTCTGTCTGACTATCTATCCATCCTTCTATTTTTCTTACTATCTATCTATCATCTATCTTTCTATCTATCTATCCTTCTATCTTTCTTTCTATGTATCTATCTTTCTATCTATTTATCTATCTTCTTATCATCTATCTCTCATGTCTCTCTTCTATCTATGTATCTATCTATCTATCATCTACCATCTATCTATCTGTCTATCTATGTATCTATGAATCAATCATCTTTTTTTCTGCCTATCTATCCTTATGTACAGAACAGTTAACAACATCGCCTATGTCAGTTCCCTATATTATGCTTCCAAGAATCTTGCAAGGTAACTAGGCCGTAGGGAGAGCACTGAGTTCATTGAGACACTTGCAGGTCAAGTCAGCCACGTGTGCTTACAAAACCAGTATGTGGTGTTGCAGGGACTTGCACCCATATCTCTGTCCTCTGTCCTATTTTAACTCCTTCTCGCTTCCTGACTGTATTTAGCCACATTCAATTGCTAAGTGCTCCCTGAAGACCACAAGTATCCCTCCTCTGGGTTTGTTGAAGACAGAAAAGTATACATTGTGCTCTGCTCACCACCAACTTTGAGGGACATCGGTGGGAGAACCGATGATTGGAGGAGGGACAAATAAAAAGGAACACCTACTTATAGACAGGAGCATTTGGGAGCAATGAGAGTGTTGTGGAGTTACGTGTTTGTTTGAGTGTCCAAATTTCCCTCTTTAGGAGGTTATTACTTCTCTACATTCAAGAACATTATAAAACCCAGTGATTTCCAATGACCAGATGCATATTATTGCAGCAATTCAGTTGTTGAGGTGATAAAAAATGAGACGGACGTTGCTGTACCACTAAATCTATGGCTGGGCACTGCTGAAACCAAACAAAAAGAATTCACGGTGGCTAGATAGGGCTATTTTGTACTGACTGTCTCTGGGTACTCAAACAGAATCCATTTGTTTGTTTGTTTCTCAGTTTCACTTGTGTTGGGTACCTGTCCCCACCCCTTCAGCTTGGAGTTTGTCTGTGTCCTTGGATCTCAAGTGAGTCTTCAGTAAGGGAGCACATATGTGTTCTTGAGTTTTCATCCCTTCCTCTAACTCTGTGTCTTTTGAATGGAGCACTCAGAGTCTGTCCTTTTATTCTGACAATTTAGAGCAGTGTCCTTATTGCACTTACAAAAAAATTTTTTGTTATCTTTAATCTATAATCACGTGAAGATCATTATGATCACCAAGTACAACATGTCCCCCCAAAATGCCCCATTACGGACGCTGCCCATCAGCGTAGTTGGATGCTGTAGACCCCGTCACCATGTTTCCCACCACACACACCGTTACAGTCGCTGTCCACATGCGTGTAGTAAGTTGCTGTAGAAACACTTCTCTTCTATGTGTTGCACAGCCTTCCCCATGCTCCCACCACCCCACACAGTATAAATGCTAATCCTAATGCTCCCTTTCTTTCTGCCCGCCCTTATCCCTCCCTTCCCACCCACCATGCCCATTCCCTTTCCCTTTGGTAACTGTTAGTCCACTCTCGGCTTCTGTGAGTCTGCTGCTGTTCATTTCCTTCAGTTTTTCTTTGTTTTTATACTCCACACAAGGGTGAAATCATTTGGTACTTATCTTTCTTTGCCTGGCCTATTTCACTGAGCATAGTAGTCTCTAGCTCCATCCACGTTGTTCCAAATGGTAGGATTCGTTTTTTTCTTATGGCTGCTTACTGCACTTTTCAAACTGGATTTCTGTCTTCTCTTTTGTCTGTAGTTTAGCTATGTGCTTTCACCTTTGCTCTCCTGGTTATGAGCAATAGCTTTGTGTTAATCGATACTTACCTATATTTTTCTATCTGCCTGTCTATCTATCTATCATTCAATCAATCAGTCATCTTTTTATCTGAACATCTGTCCTTGTATGCAGAACAGTTAACAACATAGACTATGTCCCTTCCCTACGTTATGCTTACAAAAACCTTGCAAGGTAACTAGGCCGTAAGGAGAACACTGGGTTCACCGAGACACTTGCAGGTCGAGTCAGAAGTGTACCTACAAAACCAGGAAATGGTGGTGCAGGGACTTGTACCCGTGTCTCTGTCCTCTCTCCTCTTTTATCTCCTTCTCACTTGCTGACTGTATTTAGCCACATTCATTGACTAAGTGCTCCCTGAAGACCACAGGTATCGTTCCTCTTTGACATTTGTCAACAGAAAAGTAAACTTGGTGCTTGCTCACCGCCATGTTTGAGGGATATTGGCGTGATAAACCCTGATAGGAGGGAGGGACAAATAAAAAGTAACACTGATTTCTAGACAGGAGCAGTTGGGAGAGAAGAGTGTGTTGTGGAGTGAAGTGTTTATTTCAGTGTCCAAACTTCCCTCTTTACCTGGTTATTACTTCTTTACATTCGTGGACATCATAAAACCCACTGATTTCAAAGGCCCAGACCCATATTATTACAGCAATTCAGTTGTTGAGTTGAGAGAAAATGAGAAGGATGTTGCTGCACCACTAAATCTATGGCTGGGCACTGCTGATACCAAACAAAAAGCATTCACAGTGGCCATATAGGTCTATTTACTACTGACTGTCTCGGGGGCACAGACAGAATCCATTTGACTGATTGTTTGTTTTACAGATTCACTTGTGTTGGGTACCTCTCCCCACCCCTTCGGCTTGCAGTTTGTCTGTGTCCTTGGTCTCAAGTGAGTCTCCTGTAAGGGAGCACGTAGTTGTTCTTGAGTTTTCATCCCTTCTTTTAAACCAGTGTCTTTTGTTTGGAGCACTCAAAGCCTGTCCTTTTACACTGATGATTCAGAGCTGTGCCCTTATTGCACTTTAAAATTCTTTTTTTGTTATCATTAATCTACAATCACATGCAGAACATTATGTTTAGTAGGATCCCCCTTTCACAAAGTTCGCTCCAAAAACCTCTAAGAGTAGGTGTCCATCAGCATAGTTGGATGCTGTAGACTACTTCACCATGTCCCCACACACAGACCCCGTTACAGTCGCTGTCCATCAGCGTGTAGTAATATGCTGTAGAATCTCTAACTTTCTTCTCTGTGTTGTACAGCCCTCCCCATGACCAGCCGATCCCATGCATTATTCATGCTAATTATAATGTCTCCTTTCTTTGTTCCCAACCTTATCCCTCCCTTATCACCCACCCGCCCCTGTCCTTTTCTCTTTGGTATCTGGTAGTCTACTCTCAGGTTCTGGTATTCTGCTGCTTTTTTTTCCATCAGTTTTTTTTTTAATACTCCACACATGAGGGAAATCATTGGGTACTTATCTTTCTCCTCCTGTTCTTTTTCACTGAGCATACTACCGTCTAGCTCCACCCACATCATTGTAAATGGAAGGATTTGTTTTCTTCTTATGGCTGCTTATTGTACTTTTTAAACGGGATTTCACTCTTCCTTTTTGTTTGTATTATCGCTATGTGCTTTCACCATTTATCTCCCGGTTATGAGCAATAGCTTTCTGTTAATTGATATGTATCTGTATCTATCTATCTATCTATCTATCTATCTATCTATCTATCTATCTATCTATCTATCATCTATCTATCTATCTATCTATCTATCTATCTATCTATCTACCTATCTGTCTGTCTGTCTGTCTGTCTATCTATCTATCTACCTTTAATTCCTATCTATCTATCATGGCTATCATCTATCTATCATGTCTATCATCTATCTATCTATCATCTGTCATCTATCTATCTATCTATCTATGAATCAATCATCTTTTTGTCTGCCAATCTATCCTTATGTACAGAACAGTTAACAACATAGCCTATATCACCTTTCCTACATTATGCTTCCAAAAATCTTGCAAGTTGAGTATTCTGTATTGAGAGCACTGGGTTCACTGAGACACTTGCAGGTCGAGTAAGCAACGTGTGCTTACAAAACCGGTAAATGGTGTTGCAGGAACTTGAACCCATATCTCTGTCCTCTGTCCTCTTTTCCCTCTTTCTCGCTTGCTGACTGTATTTTGCCACATTCATTGACTAAGTGCTTCCTGAGGATCACAAGTATTCTTCGTCTGGGCCTGTCGTAGACAGTAAAGTATACTTGGTGTTTTGCTTACCACCATGTTTGAGGGAAATCGGCGTGATCACCATTGATAGGAGGAGGGTCAAATAAAAAGTAACACCTATGTCTAGACAGGAGCATTTGGGAGCAAGGAGAGTGTTGCGGATTTACGTGTTTCTTTGAGTGTCCTAACTTCCCTCAATAGGGGTTTATTGCTTCTTTACATTCGTGAATATCATAAAACCCACTGATTTCTAAAGCCCAGACTCATATTATTACAGCAATTCTGTGGTTGAGGTGAGAAAAAATGAGAAGGACGTTGGTGTACCACTAAATCTATGGCTGGGCACTGCTGTAACCAAACAAAAAGAATTCACAGTGGCTAGATGGCGCTATTTTCTACTGAATGTCTCTGGGGACTCAAACAGAATCAATTTATTTGTTTGTTTGTTTCTCATTTTCACTTGTAGGGTACCTATCTCCACATATTCGGCATGAAGTTTGTCTGTGTCCTTGGATCGCAAGTGAGTCTGCTGTAAGGGAGCACAAAGGTGGTCTTGAGTTTTCATCCCTTCTTCTAACAAACACTGTGTCTTTTGGTTGGAGCACTCAAAGCCTGTCCTTTTATTCTGATGATTCAGGGCTGTTCCCTTAATGCATTAAAAAAAATTTTTTTGTTATCATTAAGCTACAATCACGTGAAGAACATTATGTTTACTAGGCTTCCGATTCACCAAGTCCCCCACAAAAACCTCTTACAGTTGCTGTCAATCAGCGGAGTTGGATGCTGTAGACCCATTCACTGTTTTCCCACACACACACCCCATTACAATCGCTGTCCATCAGCGAGTAGTAAGATGCTGTAGAATCTCTACTTGTCTTCTCTGTGTTGTACAGCCCTCCCCATGCCCCCCTGAACCAACTCATTATACATGCTAAACCTAATCTCCCATTTCTTTCTCCCCGCCCTTATCCCTCCTTTCCCAACCACCCTGCCAAGTCCCTTTCCCTTTCGTAACTGTTAGTCCACTCTCGGATTCTGTGAGTCTGCTGCTATTTTTTTCCTTCAGTGTTTCTTTGTTGTTATACTCCACACGAGTTAAATCATTTGGTACTTGTCTTTCTCCACCTGGCCTCTTTCACTGAGCATACTACCGTCTTGCTCCATCCACGTCATTGCTAATGGTACCATTTGTTTTCTTCTTATGGCTGCTAACTGCAGTTTTTAAACTGGACTTCATTCTAACTTTCTGTTTGTAGTTTCGCTATGTGCTTTCACCATTGATCTCCTGGTTATGAGCAATAGCTTTGTGTTAATCGAAATGTATCTGTTTCTATCTATCTATCTATCTGTCTGTCTGTCTGACTATCTATCCATCCTTCTATTTTTCTTACTATCTATCTATCATCTATCTTTCTATCTATCTATCCTTCTATCTTTCTTTCTATGTATCTATCTTTCTATCTATTTATCTATCTTCTTATCATCTATCTCTCATGTCTCTCTTCTATCTATGTATCTATCTATCTATCATCTACCATCTATCTATCTGTCTATCTATGTATCTATGAATCAATCATCTTTTTTTCTGCCTATCTATCCTTATGTACAGAACAGTTAACAACATCGCCTATGTCAGTTCCCTATATTATGCTTCCAAGAATCTTGCAAGGTAACTAGGCCGTAGGGAGAGCACTGAGTTCATTGAGACACTTGCAGGTCAAGTCAGCCACGTGTGCTTACAAAACCAGTATGTGGTGTTGCAGGGACTTGCACCCATATCTCTGTCCTCTGTCCTATTTTAACTCCTTCTCGCTTCCTGACTGTATTTAGCCACATTCAATTGCTAAGTGCTCCCTGAAGACCACAAGTATCCCTCCTCTGGGTTTGTTGAAGACAGAAAAGTATACATTGTGCTCTGCTCACCACCAACTTTGAGGGACATCGGTGGGAGAACCGATGATTGGAGGAGGGACAAATAAAAAGGAACACCTACTTATAGACAGGAGCATTTGGGAGCAATGAGAGTGTTGTGGAGTTACGTGTTTGTTTGAGTGTCCAAATTTCCCTCAATAGGGGTTTATTGCTTCTTTACATTCGTGAATATCATAAAACCCACTGATTTCAAAAGCCCAGACTCATATTATTACAGCAATTCTGTGGTTGAGGTGAGAAAAAATGAGAAGGACGTTGGTGTACCACTAAATCTATGGCTGGGCACTGCTGTAAATAAACAAAAAGAATTCACAGTGGCTAGATGGCGCTATTTTCTACTGAATGTCTCTGGGGACTCAAACAGAATCAATTTATTTGTTTGTTTGTTTCTCATTTTCACTTGTAGGGTACCTATCTCCACATATTCGGCATGAAGTTTGTCTGTGTCCTTGGATCGCAAGTGAGTCTGTTGTAAGGGAGCACAAAGGTGGTCTTGAGTTTTCATCCCTTCTTCTAACACTGTGTCTTTTGGTTGGAGCACTCAAAGCCTGTCCTTTTATTCTGATGATTCAGAGCTGTGCCCTTATTGTACTTAATAATTTTTTTTGTTATCATTAACCTACAATCACTTGAGTAACATTATGTTTACTAGGCTCCACCGTTCACCAAGTCCCCCACAAAAACCTCTTACAGTTGCTGTCAATCAGCGGAGTTGGATGCTGTAGACCCATTCACTGTTTTCCCACACACACACCCCATTACAATCGCTGTCCATCAGCGAGTAGTAAGATGCTGTAGAATCTCTACTTGTCTTCTCTGTGTTGTACAGCCCTCCCCATGCCCCCCTGAACCAACTCATTATACATGCTAAACCTAATCTCCCATTTCTTTCTCCCCGCCCTTATCCCTCCTTTCCCAACCACCCTGCCAAGTCCCTTTCCCTTTCGTAACTGTTAGTCCACTCTCGGATTCTGTGAGTCTGCTGCTATTTTTTTCCTTCAGTGTTTCTTTGTTGTTATACTCCACACGAGTTAAATCATTTGGTACTTGTCTTTCTCCACCTGGCCTCTTTCACTGAGCATACTACCGTCTTGCTCCATCCACGTCATTGCTAATGGTACCATTTGTTTTCTTCTTATGGCTGCTAACTGCAGTTTTTAAACTGGACTTCATTCTAACTTTCTGTTTGTAGTTTCGCTATGTGCTTTCACCATTGATCTCCTGGTTATGAGCAATAGCTTTGTGTTAATCGAAATGTATCTGTTTCTATCTATCTATCTATCTGTCTGTCTGTCTGACTATCTATCCATCCTTCTATTTTTCTTACTATCTATCTATCATCTATCTTTCTATCTATCTATCCTTCTATCTTTCTTTCTATGTATCTATCTTTCTATCTATTTATCTATCTTCTTATCATCTATCTCTCATGTCTCTCTTCTATCTATGTATCTATCTATCTATCATCTACCATCTATCTATCTGTCTATCTATGTATCTATGAATCAATCATCTTTTTTTCTGCCTATCTATCCTTATGTACAGAACAGTTAACAACATCGCCTATGTCAGTTCCCTATATTATGCTTCCAAGAATCTTGCAAGGTAACTAGGCCGTAGGGAGAGCACTGAGTTCATTGAGACACTTGCAGGTCAAGTCAGCCACGTGTGCTTACAAAACCAGTATGTGGTGTTGCAGGGACTTGCACCCATATCTCTGTCCTCTGTCCTATTTTAACTCCTTCTCGCTTCCTGACTGTATTTAGCCACATTCAATTGCTAAGTGCTCCCTGAAGACCACAAGTATCCCTCCTCTGGGTTTGTTGAAGACAGAAAAGTATACATTGTGCTCTGCTCACCACCAACTTTGAGGGACATCGGTGGGAGAACCGATGATTGGAGGAGGGACAAATAAAAAGGAACACCTACTTATAGACAGGAGCATTTGGGAGCAATGAGAGTGTTGTGGAGTTACGTGTTTGTTTGAGTGTCCAAATTTCCCTCAATAGGGGTTTATTGCTTCTTTACATTCGTGAATATCATAAAACCCACTGATTTCAAAAGCCCAGACTCATATTATTACAGCAATTCTGTGGTTGAGGTGAGAAAAAATGAGAAGGACGTTGGTGTACCACTAAATCTATGGCTGGGCACTGCTGTAAATAAACAAAAAGAATTCACAGTGGCTAGATGGCGCTATTTTCTACTGAATGTCTCTGGGGACTCAAACAGAATCAATTTATTTGTTTGTTTGTTTCTCATTTTCACTTGTAGGGTACCTATCTCCACATATTCGGCATGAAGTTTGTCTGTGTCCTTGGATCGCAAGTGAGTCTGTTGTAAGGGAGCACAAAGGTGGTCTTGAGTTTTCATCCCTTCTTCTAACACTGTGTCTTTTGGTTGGAGCACTCAAAGCCTGTCCTTTTATTCTGATGATTCAGAGCTGTGCCCTTATTGTACTTAATAATTTTTTTTGTTATCATTAACCTACAATCACTTGAGTAACATTATGTTTACTAGGCTCCACCGTTCACCAAGTCCCCCACAAAAACCTCTTACAGTTGCTGTCAATCAGCGGAGTTGGATGCTGTAGACCCATTCACTGTTTTCCCACACACACACCCCATTACAATCGCTGTCCATCAGCGAGTAGTAAGATGCTGTAGAATCTCTACTTGTCTTCTCTGTGTTGTACAGCCCTCCCCATGCCCCCCTGAACCAACTCATTATACATGCTAAACCTAATCTCCCATTTCTTTCTCCCCGCCCTTATCCCTCCTTTCCCAACCACCCTGCCAAGTCCCTTTCCCTTTCGTAACTGTTAGTCCACTCTCGGATTCTGTGAGTCTGCTGCTATTTTTTTCCTTCAGTGTTTCTTTGTTGTTATACTCCACACGAGTTAAATCATTTGGTACTTGTCTTTCTCCACCTGGCCTCTTTCACTGAGCATACTACCGTCTTGCTCCATCCACGTCATTGCTAATGGTACCATTTGTTTTCTTCTTATGGCTGCTAACTGCAGTTTTTAAACTGGACTTCATTCTAACTTTCTGTTTGTAGTTTCGCTATGTGCTTTCACCATTGATCTCCTGGTTATGAGCAATAGCTTTGTGTTAATCGAAATGTATCTGTTTCTATCTATCTATCTATCTGTCTGTCTGTCTGACTATCTATCCATCCTTCTATTTTTCTTACTATCTATCTATCATCTATCTTTCTATCTATCTATCCTTCTATCTTTCTTTCTATGTATCTATCTTTCTATCTATTTATCTATCTTCTTATCATCTATCTCTCATGTCTCTCTTCTATCTATGTATCTATCTATCTATCATCTACCATCTATCTATCTGTCTATCTATGTATCTATGAATCAATCATCTTTTTTTCTGCCTATCTATCCTTATGTACAGAACAGTTAACAACATCGCCTATGTCAGTTCCCTATATTATGCTTCCAAGAATCTTGCAAGGTAACTAGGCCGTAGGGAGAGCACTGAGTTCATTGAGACACTTGCAGGTCAAGTCAGCCACGTGTGCTTACAAAACCAGTATGTGGTGTTGCAGGGACTTGCACCCATATCTCTGTCCTCTGTCCTATTTTAACTCCTTCTCGCTTCCTGACTGTATTTAGCCACATTCAATTGCTAAGTGCTCCCTGAAGACCACAAGTATCCCTCCTCTGGGTTTGTTGAAGACAGAAAAGTATACATTGTGCTCTGCTCACCACCAACTTTGAGGGACATCGGTGGGAGAACCGATGATTGGAGGAGGGACAAATAAAAAGGAACACCTACTTATAGACAGGAGCATTTGGGAGCAATGAGAGTGTTGTGGAGTTACGTGTTTGTTTGAGTGTCCAAATTTCCCTCTTTAGGAGGTTATTACTTCTCTACATTCAAGAACATTATAAAACCCAGTGATTTCCAATGACCAGATGCATATTATTGCAGCAATTCAGTTGTTGAGGTGATAAAAAATGAGACGGACGTTGCTGTACCACTAAATCTATGGCTGGGCACTGCTGAAACCAAACAAAAAGAATTCACGGTGGCTAGATAGGGCTATTTTGTACTGACTGTCTCTGGGTACTCAAACAGAATCCATTTGTTTGTTTGTTTCTCAGTTTCACTTGTGTTGGGTACCTGTCCCCACCCCTTCAGCTTGGAGTTTGTCTGTGTCCTTGGATCTCAAGTGAGTCTTCAGTAAGGGAGCACATATGTGTTCTTGAGTTTTCATCCCTTCCTCTAACTCTGTGTCTTTTGAATGGAGCACTCAGAGTCTGTCCTTTTATTCTGACAATTTAGAGCAGTGTCCTTATTGCACTTACAAAAAAATTTTTTGTTATCTTTAATCTATAATCACGTGAAGATCATTATGATCACCAAGTACAACATGTCCCCCCAAAATGCCCCATTACGGACGCTGCCCATCAGCGTAGTTGGATGCTGTAGACCCCGTCACCATGTTTCCCACCACACACACCGTTACAGTCGCTGTCCACATGCGTGTAGTAAGTTGCTGTAGAAACACTTCTCTTCTATGTGTTGCACAGCCTTCCCCATGCTCCCACCACCCCACACAGTATAAATGCTAATCCTAATGCTCCCTTTCTTTCTGCCCGCCCTTATCCCTCCCTTCCCACCCACCATGCCCATTCCCTTTCCCTTTGGTAACTGTTAGTCCACTCTCGGCTTCTGTGAGTCTGCTGCTGTTCATTTCCTTCAGTTTTTCTTTGTTTTTATACTCCACACAAGGGTGAAATCATTTGGTACTTATCTTTCTTTGCCTGGCCTATTTCACTGAGCATAGTAGTCTCTAGCTCCATCCACGTTGTTCCAAATGGTAGGATTCGTTTTTTTCTTATGGCTGCTTACTGCACTTTTCAAACTGGATTTCTGTCTTCTCTTTTGTCTGTAGTTTAGCTATGTGCTTTCACCTTTGCTCTCCTGGTTATGAGCAATAGCTTTGTGTTAATCGATACTTACCTATATTTTTCTATCTGCCTGTCTATCTATCTATCATTCAATCAATCAGTCATCTTTTTATCTGAACATCTGTCCTTGTATGCAGAACAGTTAACAACATAGACTATGTCCCTTCCCTACGTTATGCTTACAAAAACCTTGCAAGGTAACTAGGCCGTAAGGAGAACACTGGGTTCACCGAGACACTTGCAGGTCGAGTCAGAAGTGTACCTACAAAACCAGGAAATGGTGGTGCAGGGACTTGTACCCGTGTCTCTGTCCTCTCTCCTCTTTTATCTCCTTCTCACTTGCTGACTGTATTTAGCCACATTCATTGACTAAGTGCTCCCTGAAGACCACAGGTATCGTTCCTCTTTGACATTTGTCAACAGAAAAGTAAACTTGGTGCTTGCTCACCGCCATGTTTGAGGGATATTGGCGTGATAAACCCTGATAGGAGGGAGGGACAAATAAAAAGTAACACTGATTTCTAGACAGGAGCAGTTGGGAGAGAAGAGTGTGTTGTGGAGTGAAGTGTTTATTTCAGTGTCCAAACTTCCCTCTTTACCTGGTTATTACTTCTTTACATTCGTGGACATCATAAAACCCACTGATTTCAAAGGCCCAGACCCATATTATTACAGCAATTCAGTTGTTGAGTTGAGAGAAAATGAGAAGGATGTTGCTGCACCACTAAATCTATGGCTGGGCACTGCTGATACCAAACAAAAAGCATTCACAGTGGCCATATAGGTCTATTTACTACTGACTGTCTCGGGGGCACAGACAGAATCCATTTGACTGATTGTTTGTTTTACAGATTCACTTGTGTTGGGTACCTCTCCCCACCCCTTCGGCTTGCAGTTTGTCTGTGTCCTTGGTCTCAAGTGAGTCTCCTGTAAGGGAGCACGTAGTTGTTCTTGAGTTTTCATCCCTTCTTTTAAACCAGTGTCTTTTGTTTGGAGCACTCAAAGCCTGTCCTTTTACACTGATGATTCAGAGCTGTGCCCTTATTGCACTTTAAAATTCTTTTTTTGTTATCATTAATCTACAATCACATGCAGAACATTATGTTTAGTAGGATCCCCCTTTCACAAAGTTCGCTCCAAAAACCTCTAAGAGTAGGTGTCCATCAGCATAGTTGGATGCTGTAGACTACTTCACCATGTCCCCACACACAGACCCCGTTACAGTCGCTGTCCATCAGCGTGTAGTAATATGCTGTAGAATCTCTAACTTTCTTCTCTGTGTTGTACAGCCCTCCCCATGACCAGCCGATCCCATGCATTATTCATGCTAATTATAATGTCTCCTTTCTTTGTTCCCAACCTTATCCCTCCCTTATCACCCACCCGCCCCTGTCCTTTTCTCTTTGGTATCTGGTAGTCTACTCTCAGGTTCTGGTATTCTGCTGCTTTTTTTTCCATCAGTTTTTTTTTTAATACTCCACACATGAGGGAAATCATTGGGTACTTATCTTTCTCCTCCTGTTCTTTTTCACTGAGCATACTACCGTCTAGCTCCACCCACATCATTGTAAATGGAAGGATTTGTTTTCTTCTTATGGCTGCTTATTGTACTTTTTAAACGGGATTTCACTCTTCCTTTTTGTTTGTATTATCGCTATGTGCTTTCACCATTTATCTCCCGGTTATGAGCAATAGCTTTCTGTTAATTGATATGTATCTGTATCTATCTATCTATCTATCTATCTATCTATCTATCTATCTATCTATCTATCTATCTATCATCTATCTATCTATCTATCTATCTATCTATCTATCTATCTACCTATCTGTCTGTCTGTCTGTCTGTCTATCTATCTATCTACCTTTAATTCCTATCTATCTATCATGGCTATCATCTATCTATCATGTCTATCATCTATCTATCTATCATCTGTCATCTATCTATCTATCTATCTATGAATCAATCATCTTTTTGTCTGCCAATCTATCCTTATGTACAGAACAGTTAACAACATAGCCTATATCACCTTTCCTACATTATGCTTCCAAAAATCTTGCAAGTTGAGTATTCTGTATTGAGAGCACTGGGTTCACTGAGACACTTGCAGGTCGAGTAAGCAACGTGTGCTTACAAAACCGGTAAATGGTGTTGCAGGAACTTGAACCCATATCTCTGTCCTCTGTCCTCTTTTCCCTCTTTCTCGCTTGCTGACTGTATTTTGCCACATTCATTGACTAAGTGCTTCCTGAGGATCACAAGTATTCTTCGTCTGGGCCTGTCGTAGACAGTAAAGTATACTTGGTGTTTTGCTTACCACCATGTTTGAGGGAAATCGGCGTGATCACCATTGATAGGAGGAGGGTCAAATAAAAAGTAACACCTATGTCTAGACAGGAGCATTTGGGAGCAAGGAGAGTGTTGCGGATTTACGTGTTTCTTTGAGTGTCCTAACTTCCCTCAATAGGGGTTTATTGCTTCTTTACATTCGTGAATATCATAAAACCCACTGATTTCTAAAGCCCAGACTCATATTATTACAGCAATTCTGTGGTTGAGGTGAGAAAAAATGAGAAGGACGTTGGTGTACCACTAAATCTATGGCTGGGCACTGCTGTAACCAAACAAAAAGAATTCACAGTGGCTAGATGGCGCTATTTTCTACTGAATGTCTCTGGGGACTCAAACAGAATCAATTTATTTGTTTGTTTGTTTCTCATTTTCACTTGTAGGGTACCTATCTCCACATATTCGGCATGAAGTTTGTCTGTGTCCTTGGATCGCAAGTGAGTCTGCTGTAAGGGAGCACAAAGGTGGTCTTGAGTTTTCATCCCTTCTTCTAACACTGTGTCTTTTGGTTGGAGCACTCAAAGCCTGTCCTTTTATTCTGATGATTCAGGGCTGTTCCCTTAATGCATTAAAAAAAATTTTTTTGTTATCATTAAGCTACAATCACGTGAAGAACATTATGTTTACTAGGCTTCCGATTCACCATTTCCCCCGTAAAACCTCTTAGGTCTCTGCCCATCAGCATGTAGTAAGATGGTGTATAATCCCTACTGTCCTCTCTGTGTTGTACAGACCTCCCCATGCTCCTCCTACCACACATAGTATACACGCTAATACTCATGCCCCCAATGCAACCTTTCTTTCTCCCCGCCCTTATCCCTCCCTTCCCACCCAACCTACCCAGTCCCTTTCCCTTTGGTAACTGTTGGTCCACTCGCGGGTTCTGTGAGTCTGCTGCTATTTTTTTCCTTCAGATTTTCTTAGTTGTTATACTCCACACATGAGTGAAATCATCCGTTTCTTGTCTTTCTCCGCCTGGCCTATTTCTCTGAACATAGTACCCTCTAGTTCCATCCACGTTATTGCAAATGATATGATTTGTTTTCTTCTTATGGCTGCTTACTGCACTTTTTAAACTGGATTTCTGTCTTCTCTTTTGTCTGTAGTTTCGCTATGTGCTTTCTCCTTTGCTCTCCTTGTTATGAACAATAGCTAATCGATAAGTACCTATATCTATCTATCTGTCTGTCTATCTATCTATCAATCTATCAATCAGTCAATCATCTTTTTGTCTGCCCATCTGTCCTTTTGTACAGAACAGTTATCAACATAACCTGTGTCACTTGCTTACGTTGTGCTTCCAAAAATCTTTCAAGCTAACTAGTCTGCAGGGAAAGCTCTTGGTTCACCGAGACTCTTGCAGGTAGAGTCAGCCGCATATTCCTACAAAACCAGGAAAGTTGGCTGCAGGGTCTTGAACCCGTGTCTCTGTCCTCTCTCCTCTTTTATCTCCTTCTCACTTGCTGACTGTATTTAGTCACATTCATTGACTAAGGTCTTCCTGATGTTCACAAGTATCCTTCCTCTGGGTCTGTTTTTGACAGAAAAGTAAACTTGGTGCTTTGCTCACCACCATGTTTGAGGGACATCGGCGTGATCACCGCTGATAGGATGGAACGACAAATGAAATTGAAAACCAATTACTAGACAGGAGCAGTTGTTAGCAAAGAGTGTGTTGTGGAGTGACGTGTTTATTTGAGTGTCCAAACTTCCCTCTTTATATAGTTATTACTTCTTTACATTCATGAACATCATAAAACCCACTGATTACAAAGGCCCAGACGCATATTTTTACAGAAATTCTGTTGTTGAGGTGAGAGAAAATGAAAAGGACGTTGCTCTACCACTAAATCTATGGCTGGGCACGGATGAAATAAAAGAAAAGAATTCACGGTGGAAAGATAGGGCTATTTTCTACTGACTGTCTCTGTGGACTCAAACAGAGTCCATTTGTTTGATTGTTTGTATTTCAGTTTCACTTGTGTTGGGTACCTGTCCTCACCCCTTCGGCTTGTAGTTTGTCTGTTTCCTTGGATCTCAAGTGAGTCTCCTGTAAGGGAGCACATAAGTGGTCTTGAGTTTTCGTCCTTCTTTGAACCCTGCGTCTTTTGATTTGGAGCTCTCAAAGCCTGTCCTTTTATTCTGATGATTCAGAGCTGTGCCCTTATTGTACTTAATAATTTTTTTTGTTATCATTAACCTACAATCACTTGAGTAACATTATGTTTACTAGGCTCCACCGTTCACCAAGTCCCCCACAAAAACCTCTTACAGTTGCTGTCAATCAGCGGAGTTGGATGCTGTAGACCCATTCACTGTTTTCCCACACACACACCCCATTACAATCGCTGTCCATCAGCGAGTAGTAAGATGCTGTAGAATCTCTATTTGTCTTCTCTGTGTTCTACAGCCCTCCCCATGCCCCCCTGAACCAACTCATTATACATGCTAAACCTAATCTCCCATTTCTTTCTCCCCGCCCTTATCCCTCCTTTCCCAACCACCCTGCCAAGTCCCTTTCCCTTTCGTAACTGTTAGTCCACTCTCGGATTCTGTGAGTCTGCTGCTATTTTTTTCCTTCAGTGTTTCTTTGTTGTTATACTCCACACGAGTTAAATCATTTGGTACTTGTCTTTCTCCACCTGGCCTCTTTCACTGAGCATACTACCATCTTGCTCCATCCACGTCATTGCTAATGGTACCATTTGTTTTCTTCTTATGGCTGCTAACTGCAGTTTTTAAACTGGACTTCATTCTAACTTTCTGTTTGTAGTTTCGCTATGTGCTTTCACCATTGATCTCCTGGTTATGAGCAATAGCTTTGTGTTAATCGAAATGTATCTGTTTCTATCTATCTATCTATCTGTCTGTCTGTCTGACTATCTATCCATCCTTCTATTTTTCTTACTATCTATCTATCATCTATCTTTCTATCTATCTATCCTTCTATCTTTCTTTCTATGTATCTATCTTTCTATCTATTTATCTATCTTCTTATCATCTATCTCTCATGTCTCTCTTCTATCTATGTATCTATCTATCTATCATCTACCATCTATCTATCTGTCTATCTATGTATCTATGAATCAATCATCTTTTTTTCTGCCTATCTATCCTTATGTACAGAACAGTTAACAACATCGCCTATGTCAGTTCCCTATATTATGCTTCCAAGAATCTTGCAAGGTAACTAGGCCGTAGGGAGAGCACTGAGTTCATTGAGACACTTGCAGGTCAAGTCAGCCACGTGTGCTTACAAAACCAGTATGTGGTGTTGCAGGGACTTGCACCCATATCTCTGTCCTCTGTCCTATTTTAACTCCTTCTCGCTTCCTGACTGTATTTAGCCACATTCAATTGCTAAGTGCTCCCTGAAGACCACAAGTATCCCTCCTCTGGGTTTGTTGAAGACAGAAAAGTATACATTGTGCTCTGCTCACCACCAACTTTGAGGGACATCGGTGGGAGAACCGATGATTGGAGGAGGGACAAATAAAAAGGAACACCTACTTATAGACAGGAGCATTTGGGAGCAATGAGAGTGTTGTGGAGTTACGTGTTTGTTTGAGTGTCCAAATTTCCCTCTTTAGGAGGTTATTACTTCTCTACATTCAAGAACATTATAAAACCCAGTGATTTCCAATGACCAGATGCATATTATTGCAGCAATTCAGTTGTTGAGGTGATAAAAAATGAGACGGACGTTGCTGTACCACTAAATCTATGGCTGGGCACTGCTGAAACCAAACAAAAAGAATTCACAGTGGCTAGATAGGGCTATTTTGTACTGACTGTCTCTGGGTACTCAAACAGAATCCATTTGTTTGTTTGTTTCTCAGTTTCACTTGTGTTGGGTACCTGTCCCCACCCCTTCAGCTTGGAGTTTGTCTGTGTCCTTGGATCTCAAGTGAGTCTTCAGTAAGGGAGCACATATGTGTTCTTGAGTTTTCATCCCTTCCTCTAACTCTGTGTCTTTTGAATGGAGCACTCAGAGTCTGTCCTTTTATTCTGACAATTTAGAGCAGTGTCCTTATTGCACTTACAAAAAAATTTTTTGTTATCTTTAATCTATAATCACGTGAAGATCATTATGATCACCAAGTACAACATGTCCCCCCAAAATGCCCCATTACGGACGCTGCCCATCAGCGTAGTTGGATGCTGTAGACCCCGTCACCATGTTTCCCACCACACACACCGTTACAGTCGCTGTCCACATGCGTGTAGTAAGTTGCTGTAGAAACACTTCTCTTTTATGTGTTGCACAGCCTTCCCCATGCTCCCACCACCCCACACAGTATAAATGCTAATCCTAATGCTCCCTTTCTTTCTGCCCGCCCTTATCCCTCCCTTCCCACCCACCATGCCCATTCCCTTTCCCTTTGGTAACTGTTAGTCCACTCTCGGCTTCTGTGAGTCTGCTGCTGTTCATTTCCTTCAGTTTTTCTTTGTTTTTATACTCCACACAAGGGTGAAATCATTTGGTACTTATCTTTCTTTGCCTGGCCTATTTCACTGAGCATAGTAGTCTCTAGCTCCATCCACGTTGTTCCAAATGGTAGGATTCGTTTTTTTCTTATGGCTGCTTACTGCACTTTTCAAACTGGATTTCTGTCTTCTCTTTTGTCTGTAGTTTAGCTATGTGCTTTCACCTTTGCTCTCCTGGTTATGAGCAATAGCTTTGTGTTAATCGATACTTACCTATATTTTTCTATCTGCCTGTCTATCTATCTATCATTCAATCAATCAGTCATCTTTTTATCTGAACATCTGTCCTTGTATGCAGAACAGTTAACAACATAGACTATGTCCCTTCCCTACGTTATGCTTACAAAAACCTTGCAAGGTAACTAGGCCGTAAGGAGAACACTGGGTTCACCGAGACACTTGCAGGTCGAGTCAGAAGTGTACCTACAAAACCAGGAAATGGTGGTGCAGGGACTTGTACCCGTGTCTCTGTCCTCTCTCCTCTTTTATCTCCTTCTCACTTGCTGACTGTATTTAGCCACATTCATTGACTAAGTGCTCCCTGAAGACCACAGGTATCGTTCCTCTTTGACATTTGTCAACAGAAAAGTAAACTTGGTGCTTGCTCACCGCCATGTTTGAGGGATATTGGCGTGATAAACCCTGATAGGAGGGAGGGACAAATAAAAAGTAACACTGATTTCTAGACAGGAGCAGTTGGGAGAGAAGAGTGTGTTGTGGAGTGAAGTGTTTATTTCAGTGTCCAAACTTCCCTCTTTACCTGGTTATTACTTCTTTACATTCGTGGACATCATAAAACCCACTGATTTCAAAGGCCCAGACCCATATTATTACAGCAATTCAGTTGTTGAGTTGAGAGAAAATGAGAAGGATGTTGCTGCACCACTAAATCTATGGCTGGGCACTGCTGATACCAAACAAAAAGCATTCACAGTGGCCATATAGGTCTATTTACTACTGACTGTCTCGGGGGCACAGACAGAATCCATTTGACTGATTGTTTGTTTTACAGATTCACTTGTGTTGGGTACCTCTCCCCACCCCTTCGGCTTGCTGTTTGTCTGTGTCCTTGGTCTCAAGTGAGTCTCCTGTAAGGGAGCACGTAGTTGTTCTTGAGTTTTCATCCCTTCTTTTAAACCAGTGTCTTTTGTTTGGAGCACTCAAAGCCTGTCCTTTTACACTGATGATTCAGAGCTGTGCCCTTATTGCACTTTAAAATTCTTTTTTTGTTATCATTAATCTACAATCACATGCAGAACATTATGTTTAGTAGGATCCCCCTTTCACAAAGTTCGCTCCAAAAACCTCTAAGAGTAGGTGTCCATCAGCATAGTTGGATGCTGTAGACTACTTCACCATGTCCCCACACACAGACCCCGTTACAGTCGCTGTCCATCAGCGTGTAGTAATATGCTGTAGAATCTCTAACTTTCTTCTCTGTGTTGTACAGCCCTCCCCATGACCAGCCGATCCCATGCATTATTCATGCTAATTATAATGTCTCCTTTCTTTGTTCCCAACCTTATCCCTCCCTTATCACCCACCCGCCCCTGTCCTTTTCTCTTTGGTATCTGTTAGTCTACTCTCAGGTTCTGGTATTCTGCTGCTTTTTTTTTCCATCAGTTTTTTCTTTAATACTCCACACATGAGGGAAATCATTGGGTACTTATCTTTCTCCTCCTGTTCTTTTTCACTGAGCATACTACCGTCTAGCTCCACCCACATCATTGTAAATGGAAGGATTTGTTTTCTTCTTATGGCTGCTTATTGTACTTTTTAAACGGGATTTCACTCTTCCTTTTTGTTTGTATTATCGCTATGTGCTTTCACCATTTATCTCCCGGTTATGAGCAATAGCTTTCTGTTAATTGATATGTATCTGTATCTATCTATCTATCTATCTATATCTATCTATCTATCTATCTATCTATCTATCTATCTATCTATCTATCATCTATCTATCTATCATCTATCTATCTATCTATCTATCTATCTACCTATCTGTCTGTCTGTCTGTCTGTCTATCTATCTATCTACCTTTAATTCCTATCTATCTATCATGGCTATCATCTATCTATCATGTCTATCATCTATCTATCTATCATCTGTCATCTATCTATCTATCTATCTATGAATCAATCATCTTTTTGTCTGCCAATCTATCCTTATGTACAGAACAGTTAACAACATAGCCTATATCACCTTTCCTACATTATGCTTCCAAAAATCTTGCAAGTTGAGTATTCTGTATTGAGAGCACTGGGTTCACTGAGACACTTGCAGGTCGAGTAAGCAACGTGTGCTTACAAAACCGGTAAATGGTGTTGCAGGAACTTGAACCCATATCTCTGTCCTCTGTCCTCTTTTCCCTCTTTCTCGCTTGCTGACTGTATTTTGCCACATTCATTGACTAAGTGCTTGCTGAGGATCACAAGTATTCTTCGTCTGGGCCTGTCGTAGACAGTAAAGTATACTTGGTGTTTTGCTTACCACCATGTTTGAGGGAAATCGGCGTGATCACCATTGATAGGAGGAGGGTCAAATAAAAAGTAACACCTATGTCTAGACAGGAGCATTTGGGAGCAAGGAGAGTGTTGCGGATTTACGTGTTTCTTTGAGTGTCCTAACTTCCCTCAATAGGGGTTTATTGCTTCTTTACATTCGTGAATATCATAAAACCCACTGATTTCAAAAGCCCAGACTCATATTATTACAGCAATTCTGTGATTGAGGTGAGAAAAAATGAGAAGGACGTTGGTGTACCACTAAATCTATGGCTGGGCACTGCTGTAACCAAACAAAAAGAATTCACAGTGGCTAGATGGCGCTATTTTCTACTGAATGTCTCTGGGGACTCAAACAGAATCAATTTATTTGTTTGTTTGTTTCTCATTTTCACTTGTAGGGTACCTATCTCCACATATTCGGCATGAAGTTTGTCTGTGTCCTTGGATCGCAAGTGAGTCTGCTGTAAGGGAGCACAAAGGTGGTCTTGAGTTTTCATCCCTTCTTCTAACACTGTGTCTTTTGGTTGGAGCACTCAAAGCCTGTCCTTTTATTCTGATGATTCAGGGCTGTTCCCTTAATGCATTAAAAAAAATTTTTTTGTTATCATTAAGCTACAATCACGTGAAGAACATTATGTTTACTAGGCTTCCGATTCACCATTCCCCCCGTAAAACCTCTTAGGTCTCTGCCCATCAGCATGTAGTAAGATGGTGTATAATCCCTACTGTCCTCTCTGTGTTGTACAGACCTCCCCATGCTCCTCCTACCACACATAGTATACACGCTAATACTCATGCCCCCAATGCAACCTTTCTTTCTCCCCGCCCTTATCCCTCCCTTCCCACCCAACCTACCCAGTCCCTTTCCCTTTGGTAACTGTTGGTCCACTCGCGGGTTCTGTGAGTCTGCTGCTATTTTTTTCCTTCAGATTTTCTTAGTTGTTATACTCCACACATGAGTGAAATCATCCGTTTCTTGTCTTTCTCCGCCTGGCCTATTTCTCTGAACATAGTACCCTCTAGTTCCATCCACGTTATTGCAAATGATATGATTTGTTTTCTTCTTATGGCTGCTTACTGCACTTTTTAAACTGGATTTCTGTCTTCTCTTTTGTCTGTAGTTTCGCTATGTGCTTTCTCCTTTGCTCTCCTTGTTATGAACAATAGCTAATCGATAAGTACCTATATCTATCTATCTGTCTGTCTATCTATCTATCAATCTATCAATCAGTCAATCATCTTTTTGTCTGCCCATCTGTCCTTTTGTACAGAACAGTTATCAACATAACCTGTGTCACTTGCTTACGTTGTGCTTCCAAAAATCTTTCAAGCTAACTAGTCTGCAGGGAAAGCTCTTGGTTCACCGAGACTCTTGCAGGTAGAGTCAGCCGCATATTCCTACAAAACCAGGAAAGTTTGCTGCAGGGTCTTGAACCCGTGTCTCTGTCCTCTCTCCTCTTTTATCTCCTTCTCACTTGCTGACTGTATTTAGTCACATTCATTGACTAAGGTCTTCCTGATGTTCACAAGTATCCTTCCTCTGGGTCTGTTTTTGACAGAAAAGTAAACTTGGTGCTTTGCTCACCACCATGTTTGAGGGACATCGGCGTGATCACCGCTGATAGGATGGAACGACAAATGAAATTGAAAACCAATTACTAGACAGGAGCAGTTGTTAGCAAAGAGTGTGTTGTGGAGTGACGTGTTTATTTGAGTGTCCAAACTTCCCTCTTTATATAGTTATTACTTCTTTACATTCATGAACATCATAAAACCCACTGATTACAAAGGCCCAGACGCATATTTTTACAGAAATTCTGTTGTTGAGGTGAGAGAAAATGAAAAGGACGTTGCTCTACCACTAAATCTATGGCTGGGCACGGATGAAATAAAAGAAAAGAATTCACGGTGGAAAGATAGGGCTATTTTCTACTGACTGTCTCTGTGGACTCAAACAGAGTCCATTTGTTTGATTGTTTGTATTTCAGTTTCACTTGTGTTGGGTACCTGTCCTCACCCCTTCGGCTTGTAGTTTGTCTGTTTCCTTGGATCTCAAGTGAGTCTCCTGTAAGGGAGCACATAAGTGGTCTTGAGTTTTCGTCCTTCTTTGAACCCTGCGTCTTTTGATTTGGAGCTCTCAAAGCCTGTCCTTTTATTCTGATGATTCAGAGCTGTGCCCTTATTGTACTTAATAATTTTTTTTGTTATCATTAACCTACAATCACTTGAGTAACATTATGTTTACTAGGCTCCACCGTTCACCAAGTCCCCCACAAAAACCTCTTACAGTTGCTGTCAATCAGCGGAGTTGGATGCTGTAGACCCATTCACTGTTTTCCCATACACACACCCCATTACAATCGCTGTCCATCAGCGAGTAGTAAGATGCTGTAGAATCTCTATTTGTCTTCTCTGTGTTCTACAGCCCTCCCCATGCCCCCCTGAACCAACTCATTATACATGCTAAACCTAATCTCCCATTTCTTTCTCCCCGCCCTTATCCCTCCTTTCCCAACCACCCTGCCAAGTCCCTTTCCCTTTCGTAACTGTTAGTCCACTCTCGGATTCTGTGAGTCTGCTGCTATTTTTTTCCTTCAGTGTTTCTTTGCTGTTATACTCCACACGAGTTAAATCATTTGGTACTTGTCTTTCTCCACCTGGCCTCTTTCACTGAGCATACTACCATCTTGCTCCATCCACGTCATTGCTAATGGTACCATTTGTTTTCTTCTTATGGCTGCTAACTGCAGTTTTTAAACTGGACTTCATTCTAACTTTCTGTTTGTAGTTTCGCTATGTGCTTTCACCATTGATCTCCTGGTTATGAGCAATAGCTTTGTGTTAATCGAAATGTATCTGTTTCTATCTATCTATCTATCTGTCTGTCTGTCTGACTATCTATCCATCCTTCTATTTTTCTTACTATCTATCTATCATCTATCTTTCTATCTATCTATCCTTCTATCTTTCTTTCTATGTATCTATCTTTCTATCTATTTATCTATCTTCTTATCATCTATCTCTCATGTCTCTCTTCTATCTATGTATCTATCTATCTATCATCTACCATCTATCTATCTGTCTATCTATGTATCTATGAATCAATCATCTTTTTTTCTGCCTATCTATCCTTATGTACAGAACAGTTAACAACATCGCCTATGTCAGTTCCCTATATTATGCTTCCAAGAATCTTGCAAGGTAACTAGGCCGTAGGGAGAGCACTGAGTTCATTGAGACACTTGCAGGTCAAGTCAGCCACGTGTGCTTACAAAACCAGTATGTGGTGTTGCAGGGACTTGCACCCATATCTCTGTCCTCTGTCCTATTTTAACTCCTTCTCGCTTCCTGACTGTATTTAGCCACATTCAATTGCTAAGTGCTCCCTGAAGACCACAAGTATCCCTCCTCTGGGTTTGTTGAAGACAGAAAAGTATACATTGTGCTCTGCTCACCACCAACTTTGAGGGACATCGGTGGGAGAACCGATGATTGGAGGAGGGACAAATAAAAAGGAACACCTACTTATAGACAGGAGCATTTGGGAGCAATGAGAGTGTTGTGGAGTTACGTGTTTGTTTGAGTGTCCAAATTTCCCTCTTTAGGAGGTTATTACTTCTCTACATTCAAGAACATTATAAAACCCAGTGATTTCCAATGACCAGATGCATATTATTGCAGCAATTCAGTTGTTGAGGTGATAAAAAATGAGACGGACGTTGCTGTACCACTAAATCTATGGCTGGGCACTGCTGAAACCAAACAAAAAGAATTCACGGTGGCTAGATAGGGCTATTTTGTACTGACTGTCTCTGGGTACTCGAACAGAATCCATTTGTTTGTTTGTTTCTCAGTTTCACTTGTGTTGGGTACCTGTCCCCACCCCTTCAGCTTGGAGTTTGTCTGTGTCCTTGGATCTCAAGTGAGTCTTCAGTAAGGGAGCACATATGTGTTCTTGAGTTTTCATCCCTTCCTCTAACTCTGTGTCTTTTGAATGGAGCACTCAGAGTCTGTCCTTTTATTCTGACAATTTAGAGCAGTGTCCTTATTGCACTTACAAAAAAATTTTTTGTTATCTTTAATCTATAATCACGTGAAGATCATTATGATCACCAAGTACAACATGTCCCCCCAAAATGCCCCATTACGGACGCTGCCCATCAGCGTAGTTGGATGCTGTAGACCCCGTCACCATGTTTCCCACCACACACACCGTTACAGTCGCTGTCCACATGCGTGTAGTAAGTTGCTGTAGAAACACTTCTCTTCTATGTGTTGCACAGCCTTCCCCATGCTCCCACCACCCCACACAGTATAAATGCTAATCCTAATGCTCCCTTTCTTTCTGCCCGCCCTTATCCCTCCCTTCCCACCCACCATGCCCATTCCCTTTCCCTTTGGTAACTGTTAGTCCACTCTCGGCTTCTGTGAGTCTGCTGCTGTTCATTTCCTTCAGTTTTTCTTTGTTTTTATACTCCACACAAGGGTGAAATCATTTGGTACTTATCTTTCTTTGCCTGGCCTATTTCACTGAGCATAGTAGTCTCTAGCTCCATCCACGTTGTTCCAAATGGTAGGATTCGTTTTTTTCTTATGGCTGCTTACTGCACTTTTCAAACTGGATTTCTGTCTTCTCTTTTGTCTGTAGTTTAGCTATGTGCTTTCACCTTTGCTCTCCTGGTTATGAGCAATAGCTTTGTGTTAATCGATACTTACCTATATTTTTCTATCTGCCTGTCTATCTATCTATCATTCAATCAATCAGTCATCTTTTTATCTGAACATCTGTCCTTGTATGCAGAACAGTTAACAACATAGACTATGTCCCTTCCCTACGTTATGCTTACAAAAACCTTGCAAGGTAACTAGGCCGTAAGGAGAACACTGGGTTCACCGAGACACTTGCAGGTCGAGTCAGAAGTGTACCTACAAACCAGGAAATGGTGGTGCAGGGACTTGTACCCGTGTCTCTGTCCTCTCTCCTCTTTTATCTCCTTCTCACTTGCTGACTGTATTTAGCCACATTCATTGACTAAGTGCTCCCTGAAGACCACAGGTATCGTTCCTCTTTGACATTTGTCAACAGAAAAGTAAACTTGGTGCTTGCTCACCGCCATGTTTGAGGGATATTGGCGTGATAAACCCTGATAGGAGGGAGGGACAAATAAAAAGTAACACTGATTTCTAGACAGGAGCAGTTGGGAGAGAAGAGTGTGTTGTGGAGTGAAGTGTTTATTTCAGTGTCCAAACTTCCCTCTTTACCTGGTTATTACTTCTTTACATTCGTGGACATCATAAAACCCACTGATTTCAAAGGCCCAGACCCATATTATTACAGCAATTCAGTTGTTGAGTTGAGAGAAAATGAGAAGGATGTTGCTGCACCACTAAATCTATGGCTGGGCACTGCTGATACCAAACAAAAAGCATTCACAGTGGCCATATAGGTCTATTTACTACTGACTGTCTCGGGGGCACAGACAGAATCCATTTGACTGATTGTTTGTTTTACAGATTCACTTGTGTTGGGTACCTCTCCCCACCCCTTCGGCTTGCAGTTTGTCTGTGTCCTTGGTCTCAAGTGAGTCTCCTGTAAGGGAGCACGTAGTTGTTCTTGAGTTTTCATCCCTTCTTTTAAACCAGTGTCTTTTGTTTGGAGCACTCAAAGCCTGTCCTTTTACACTGATGATTCAGAGCTGTGCCCTTATTGCACTTTAAAATTCTTTTTTTGTTATCATTAATCTACAATCACATGCAGAACATTATGTTTAGTAGGATCCCCCTTTCACAAAGTTCGCTCCAAAAACCTCTAAGAGTAGGTGTCCATCAGCATAGTTGGATGCTGTAGACTACTTCACCATGTCCCCACACACAGACCCCGTTACAGTCGCTGTCCATCAGCGTGTAGTAATATGCTGTAGAATCTCTAACTTTCTTCTCTGTGTTGTACAGCCCTCCCCATGACCAGCCGATCCCATGCATTATTCATGCTAATTATAATGTCTCCTTTCTTTGTTCCCAACCTTATCCCTCCCTTATCACCCACCCGCCCCTGTCCTTTTCTCTTTGGTATCTGGTAGTCTACTCTCAGGTTCTGGTATTCTGCTGCTTTTTTTTCCATCAGTTTTTTTTTTAATACTCCACACATGAGGGAAATCATTGGGTACTTATCTTTCTCCTCCTGTTCTTTTTCACTGAGCATACTACCGTCTAGCTCCACCCACATCATTGTAAATGGAAGGATTTGTTTTCTTCTTATGGCTGCTTATTGTACTTTTTAAACGGGATTTCACTCTTCCTTTTTGTTTGTATTATCGCTATGTGCTTTCACCATTTATCTCCCGGTTATGAGCAATAGCTTTCTGTTAATTGATATGTATCTGTATCTATCTATCTATCTATCTATCTATCTATCTATCTATCTATCTATCATCTATCTATCTATCTATCTATCTATCTATCTATCTATCTATCTATCTACCTATCTGTCTGTCTGTCTGTCTGTCTATCTATCTATCTACCTTTAATTCCTATCTATCTATCATGGCTATCATCTATCTATCATGTCTATCATCTATCTATCTATCATCTGTCATCTATCTATCTATCTATCTATGAATCAATCATCTTTTTGTCTGCCAATCTATCCTTATGTACAGAACAGTTAACAACATAGCCTATATCACCTTTCCTACATTATGCTTCCAAAAATCTTGCAAGTTGAGTATTCTGTATTGAGAGCACTGGGTTCACTGAGACACTTGCAGGTCGAGTAAGCAACGTGTGCTTACAAAACCGGTAAATGGTGTTGCAGGAACTTGAACCCATATCTCTGTCCTCTGTCCTCTTTTCCCTCTTTCTCGCTTGCTGACTGTATTTTGCCACATTCATTGACTAAGTGCTTCCTGAGGATCACAAGTATTCTTCGTCTGGGCCTGTCGTAGACAGTAAAGTATACTTGGTGTTTTGCTTACCACCATGTTTGAGGGAAATCGGCGTGATCACCATTGATAGGAGGAGGGTCAAATAAAAAGTAACACCTATGTCTAGACAGGAGCATTTGGGAGCAAGGAGAGTGTTGCGGATTTACGTGTTTCTTTGAGTGTCCTAACTTCCCTCAATAGGGGTTTATTGCTTCTTTACATTCGTGAATATCATAAAACCCACTGATTTCAAAAGCCCAGACTCATATTATTACAGCAATTCTGTGGTTGAGGTGAGAAAAAATGAGAAGGACGTTGGTGTACCACTAAATCTATGGCTGGGCACTGCTGTAACCAAACAAAAAGAATTCACAGTGGCTAGATGGCGCTATTTTCTACTGAATGTCTCTGGGGACTCAAACAGAATCAATTTATTTGTTTGTTTGTTTCTCATTTTCACTTGTAGGGTACCTATCTCCACATATTCGGCATGAAGTTTGTCTGTGTCCTTGGATCGCAAGTGAGTCTGCTGTAAGGGAGCACAAAGGTGGTCTTGAGTTTTCATCCCTTCTTCTAACACTGTGTCTTTTGGTTGGAGCACTCAAAGCCTGTCCTTTTATTCTGATGATTCAGGGCTGTTCCCTTAATGCATTAAAAAAAATTTTTTTGTTATCATTAAGCTACAATCACGTGAAGAACATTATGTTTACTAGGCTTCCGATTCACCATTTCCCCCGTAAAACCTCTTAGGTCTCTGCCCATCAGCATGTAGTAAGATGGTGTATAATCCCTACTGTCCTCTCTGTGTTGTACAGACCTCCCCATGCTCCTCCTACCACACATAGTATACACGCTAATACTCATGCCCCAATGCAACCTTTCTTTCTCCCCGCCCTTATCCCTCCCTTCCCACCCAACCTACCCAGTCCCTTTCCCTTTGGTAACTGTTGGTCCACTCGCGGGTTCTGTGAGTCTGCTGCTATTTTTTTCCTTCAGATTTTCTTAGTTGTTATACTCCACACATGAGTGAAATCATCCGTTTCTTGTCTTTCTCCGCCTGGCCTATTTCTCTGAACATAGTACCCTCTAGTTCCATCCACGTTATTGCAAATGATATGATTTGTTTTCTTCTTATGGCTGCTTACTGCACTTTTTAAACTGGATTTCTGTCTTCTCTTTTGTCTGTAGTTTCGCTATGTGCTTTCTCCTTTGCTCTCCTTGTTATGAACAATAGCTAATCGATAAGTACCTATATCTATCTATCTGTCTGTCTATCTATCTATCAATCTATCAATCAGTCAATCATCTTTTTGTCTGCCCATCTGTCCTTTTGTACAGAACAGTTATCAACATAACCTGTGTCACTTGCTTACGTTGTGCTTCCAAAAATCTTTCAAGCTAACTAGTCTGCAGGGAAAGCTCTTGGTTCACCGAGACTCTTGCGGGTAGAGTCAGCCGCATATTCCTACAAAACCAGGAAAGTTTGCTGCAGGGTCTTGAACCCGTGTCTCTGTCCTCTCTCCTCTTTTATCTCCTTCTCACTTGCTGACTGTATTTAGTCACATTCATTGACTAAGGTCTTCCTGATGTTCACAAGTATCCTTCCTCTGGGTCTGTTTTTGACAGAAAAGTAAACTTGGTGCTTTGCTCACCACCATGTTTGAGGGACATCGGCGTGATCACCGCTGATAGGATGGAACGACAAATGAAATTGAAAACCAATTACTAGACAGGAGCAGTTGTTAGCAAAGAGTGTGTTGTGGAGTGACGTGTTTATTTGAGTGTCCAAACTTCCCTCTTTATATAGTTATTACTTCTTTACATTCATGAACATCATAAAACCCACTGATTACAAAGGCCCAGACGCATATTTTTACAGAAATTCTGTTGTTGAGGTGAGAGAAAATGAAAAGGACGTTGCTCTACCACTAAATCTATGGCTGGGCACGGATGAAATAAAAGAAAAGAATTCACGGTGGAAAGATAGGGCTATTTTCTACTGACTGTCTCTGTGGACTCAAACAGAGTCCATTTGTTTGATTGTTTGTATTTCAGTTTCACTTGTGTTGGGTACCTGTCCTCACCCCTTCGGCTTGTAGTTTGTCTGTTTCCTTGGATCTCAAGTGAGTCTCCTGTAAGGGAGCACATAAGTGGTCTTGAGTTTTCGTCCTTCTTTGAACCCTGCGTCTTTTGATTTGGAGCTCTCAAAGCCTGTCCTTTTATTCTGATGATTCAGAGCTGTGCCCTTATTGTACTTAATAATTTTTTTTGTTATCATTAACCTACAATCACTTGAGTAACATTATGTTTACTAGGCTCCACCGTTCACCAAGTCCCCCACAAAAACCTCTTACAGTTGCTGTCAATCAGCGGAGTTGGATGCTGTAGACCCATTCACTGTTTTCCCACACACACACCCCATTACAATCGCTGTCCATCAGCGAGTAGTAAGATGCTGTAGAATCTCTATTTGTCTTCTCTGTGTTCTACAGCCCTCCCCATGCCCCCCTGAACCAACTCATTATACATGCTAAACCTAATCTCCCATTTCTTTCTCCCCGCCCTTATCCCTCCTTTCCCAACCACCCTGCCAAGTCCCTTTCCCTTTCGTAACTGTTAGTCCACTCTCGGATTCTGTGAGTCTGATGCTATTTTTTTCCTTCAGTGTTTCTTTGTTGTTATACTCCACACGAGTTAAATCATTTGGTACTTGTCTTTCTCCACCTGGCCTCTTTCACTGAGCATACTACCATCTTGCTCCATCCACGTCATTGCTAATGGTACCATTTGTTTTCTTCTTATGGCTGCTAACTGCAGTTTTTAAACTGGACTTCATTCTAACTTTCTGTTTGTAGTTTCGCTATGTGCTTTCACCATTGATCTCCTGGTTATGAGCAATAGCTTTGTGTTAATCGAAATGTATCTGTTTCTATCTATCTATCTATCTGTCTGTCTGTCTGACTATCTATCCATCCTTCTATTTTTCTTACTATCTATCTATCATCTATCTTTCTATCTATCTATCCTTCTATCTTTCTTTCTATGTATCTATCTTTCTATCTATTTATCTATCTTCTTATCATCTATCTCTCATGTCTCTCTTCTATCTATGTATCTATCTATCTATCATCTACCATCTATCTATCTGTCTATCTATGTATCTATGAATCAATCATCTTTTTTTCTGCCTATCTATCCTTATGTACAGAACAGTTAACAACATCGCCTATGTCAGTTCCCTATATTATGCTTCCAAGAATCTTGCAAGGTAACTAGGCCGTAGGGAGAGCACTGAGTTCATTGAGACACTTGCAGGTCAAGTCAGCCACGTGTGCTTACAAAACCAGTATGTGGTGTTGCAGGGACTTGCACCCATATCTCTGTCCTCTGTCCTATTTTAACTCCTTCTCGCTTCCTGACTGTATTTAGCCACATTCAATTGCTAAGTGCTCCCTGAAGACCACAAGTATCCCTCCTCTGGGTTTGTTGAAGACAGAAAAGTATACATTGTGCTCTGCTCACCACCAACTTTGAGGGACATCGGTGGGAGAACCGATGATTGGAGGAGGGACAAATAAAAAGGAACACCTACTTATAGACAGGAGCATTTGGGAGCAATGAGAGTGTTGTGGAGATACGTGTTTGTTTGAGTGTCCAAATTTCCCTCTTTAGGAGGTTATTACTTCTCTACATTCAAGAACATTATAAAACCCAGTGATTTCCAATGACCAGATGCATATTATTGCAGCAATTCTGTTGTTGAGGTGATAAAAAATGAGACGGACGTTGCTGTACCACTAAATCTATGGCTGGGCACTGCTGAAACCAAACAAAAAGAATTCACGGTGGCTAGATAGGGCTATTTTGTACTGACTGTCTCTGGGTACTCAAACAGAATCCATTTGTTTGTTTGTTTCTCAGTTTCACTTGTGTTGGGTACCTGTCCCCACCCCTTCAGCTTGGAGTTTGTCTGTGTCCTTGGATCTCAAGTGAGTCTTCAGTAAGGGAGCACATATGTGTTCTTGAGTTTTCATCCCTTCCTCTAACTCTGTGTCTTTTGAATGGAGCACTCAGAGTCTGTCCTTTTATTCTGACAATTTAGAGCAGTGTCCTTATTGCACTTACAAAAAAATTTTTTGTTATCTTTAATCTATAATCACGTGAAGATCATTATGATCACCAAGTACAACATGTCCCCCCAAAATGCCCCATTACGGACGCTGCCCATCAGCGTAGTTGGATGCTGTAGACCCCGTCACCATGTTTCCCACCACACACACCGTTACAGTCGCTGTCCACATGCGTGTAGTAAGTTGCTGTAGAAACACTTCTCTTCTATGTGTTGCACAGCCTTCCCCATGCTCCCACCACCCCACACAGTATAAATGCTAATCCTAATGCTCCCTTTCTTTCTGCCCGCCCTTATCCCTCCCTTCCCACCCACCATGCCCATTCCCTTTCCCTTTGGTAACTGTTAGTCCACTCTCGGCTTCTGTGAGTCTGCTGCTGTTCATTTCCTTCAGTTTTTCTTTGTTTTTATACTCCACACAAGGGTGAAATCATTTGGTACTTATCTTTCTTTGCCTGGCCTATTTCACTGAGCATAGTAGTCTCTAGCTCCATCCACGTTGTTCCAAATGGTAGGATTCGTTTTTTTCTTATGGCTGCTTACTGCACTTTTCAAACTGGATTTCTGTCTTCTCTTTTGTCTGTAGTTTAGCTATGTGCTTTCACCTTTGCTCTCCTGGTTATGAGCAATAGCTTTGTGTTAATCGATACTTACCTATATTTTTCTATCTGCCTGTCTATCTATCTATCATTCAATCAATCAGTCATCTTTTTATCTGAACATCTGTCCTTGTATGCAGAACAGTTAACAACATAGACTATGTCCCTTCCCTACGTTATGCTTACAAAAACCTTGCAAGGTAACTAGGCCGTAAGGAGAACACTGGGTTCACCGAGACACTTGCAGGTCGAGTCAGAAGTGTACCTACAAAACCAGGAAATGGTGGTGCAGGGACTTGTACCTGTGTCTCTGAACTCTCTCCTCTTTTATCTCCTTCTCACTTGCTGACTGTATTTAGCCAAATTCATTGACTAAGTGCTCCCTGAAGACCACAGGTATCGTTCCTCTTTGACATTTGTCAACAGAAAAGTAAACTTGGTGCTTGCTCACCGCCATGTTTGAGGGATATTGGCGTGATAAACCCTGATAGGAGGGAGGGACAAATAAAAAGTAACACTGATTTCTAGACAGGAGCAGTTGGGAGAGAAGAGTGTGTTGTGGAGTGAAGTGTTTATTTCAGTGTCCAAAGTTCCCTCTTTACCTGGTTATTACTTCTTTACATTCGTGGACATCATAAAACCCACTGATTTCAAAGGCCCAGACCCATATTATTACAGCAATTCAGTTGTTGAGTTGAGAGAAAATGAGAAGGATGTTGCTGCACCACTAAATCTATGGCTGGGCACTGCTGATACCAAACAAAAAGCATTCACAGTGGCCATATAGGTCTATTTACTACTGACTGTCTCGGGGGCACAGACAGAATCCATTTGACTGATTGTTTGTTTTACAGATTCACTTGTGTTGGGTACCTCTCCCCACCCCTTCGGCTTGCAGTTTGTCTGTGTCCTTGGTCTCAAGTGAGTCTCCTGTAAGGGAGCACGTAGTTGTTCTTGAGTTTTCATCCCTTCTTTTAAACCAGTGTCTTTTGTTTGGAGCACTCAAAGCCTGTCCTTTTACACTGATGATTCAGAGCTGTGCCCTTATTGCACTTTAAAATTCTTTTTTTGTTATCATTAATCTACAATCACATGCAGAACATTATGTTTAGTAGGATCCCCCTTTCACAAAGTTCGCTCCAAAAACCTCTAAGAGTAGGTGTCCATCAGCATAGTTGGATGCTGTAGACTACTTCACCATGTCCCCACACACAGACCCCGTTACAGTCGCTGTCCATCAGCGTGTAGTAATATGCTGTAGAATCTCTAACTTTCTTCTCTGTGTTGTACAGCCCTCCCCATGACCAGCCGATCCCATGCATTATTCATGCTAATTATAATGTCTCCTTTCTTTGTTCCCAACCTTATCCCTCCCTTATCACCCACCCGCCCCTGTCCTTTTCTCTTTGGTATCTGTTAGTCTACTCTCAGGTTCTGGTATTCTGCTGCTTTTTTTTCCATCAGTTTTTTTTTTAATACTCCACACATGAGGGAAATCATTGGGTACTTATCTTTCTCCTCCTGTTCTTTTTCACTGAGCATACTACCGTCTAGCTCCACCCACATCATTGTAAATGGAAGGATTTGTTTTCTTCTTATGGCTGCTTATTGTACTTTTTAAACGGGATTTCACTCTTCCTTTTTGTTTGTATTATCGCTATGTGCTTTCACCATTTATCTCCCGGTTATGAGCAATAGCTTTCTGTTAATTGATATGTATCTGTATCTATCTATCTATCTATCTGTATCTATCTATCTATCTATCTATCTATCTATCTATCTATCATCTATCTATCTATCTATCTATCTATCTATCTATCTATCTATCTATCTATCTACCTATCTGTCTGTCTGTCTGTCTGTCTATCTATCTATCTACCTTTAATTCCTATCTATCTATCATGGCTATCATCTATCTATCATGTCTATCATCTATCTATCTATCATCTGTCATCTATCTATCTATCTATCTATGAATCAATCATCTTTTTGTCTGCCAATCTATCCTTATGTACAGAACAGTTAACAACATAGCCTATATCACCTTTCCTACATTATGCTTCCAAAAATCTTGCAAGTTGAGTATTCTGTATTGAGAGCACTGGGTTCACTGAGACACTTGCAGGTCGAGTAAGCAACGTGTGCTTACAAAACCGGTAAATGGTGTTGCAGGAACTTGAACCCATATCTCTGTCCTCTGTCCTCTTTTCCCTCTTTCTCGCTTGCTGACTGTATTTTGCCACATTCATTGACTAAGTGCTTGCTGAGGATCACAAGTATTCTTCGTCTGGGCCTGTCGTAGACAGTAAAGTATACTTGGTGTTTTGCTTACCACCATGTTTGAGGGAAATCGGCGTGATCACCATTGATAGGAGGAGGGTCAAATAAAAAGTAACACCTATGTCTAGACAGGAGCATTTGGGAGCAAGGAGAGTGTTGCGGATTTACGTGTTTCTTTGAGTGTCCTAACTTCCCTCAATAGGGGTTTATTGCTTCTTTACATTCGTGAATATCATAAAACCCACTGATTTCAAAAGCCCAGACTCATATTATTACAGCAATTCTGTGGTTGAGGTGAGAAAAAATGAGAAGGACGTTGGTGTACCACTAAATCTATGGCTGGGCACTGCTGTAACCAAACAAAAAGAATTCACAGTGGCTAGATGGCGCTATTTTCTACTGAATGTCTCTGGGGACTCAAACAGAATCAATTTATTTGTTTGTTTGTTTCTCATTTTCACTTGTAGGGTACCTATCTCCACATATTCGGCATGAAGTTTGTCTGTGTCCTTGGATCGCAAGTGAGTCTGCTGTAAGGGAGCACAAAGGTGGTCTTGAGTTTTCATCCCTTCTTCTAACACTGTGTCTTTTGGTTGGAGCACTCAAAGCCTGTCCTTTTATTCTGATGATTCAGGGCTGTTCCCTTAATGCATTAAAAAAATTTTTTTTGTTATCATTAAGCTACAATCACGTGAAGAACATTATGTTTACTAGGCTTCCGATTCACCATTCCCCCCGTAAAACCTCTTAGGTCTCTGCCCATCAGCATGTAGTAAGATGGTGTATAATCCCTACTGTCCTCTCTGTGTTGTACAGACCTCCCCATGCTCCTCCTACCACACATAGTATACACGCTAATACTCATGCCCCCAATGCAACCTTTCTTTCTCCCCGCCCTTATCCCTCCCTTCCCACCCAACCTACCCAGTCCCTTTCCCTTTGGTAACTGTTGGTCCACTCGCGGGTTCTGTGAGTCTGCTGCTATTTTTTTCCTTCAGATTTTCTTAGTTGTTATACTCCACACATGAGTGAAATCATCCGTTTCTTGTCTTTCTCCGCCTGGCCTATTTCTCTGAACATAGTACCCTCTAGTTCCATCCACGTTATTGCAAATGATATGATTTGTTTTCTTCTTATGGCTGCTTACTGCACTTTTTAAACTGGATTTCTGTCTTCTCTTTTGTCTGTAGTTTCGCTATGTGCTTTCTCCTTTGCTCTCCTTGTTATGAACAATAGCTAATCGATAAGTACCTATATCTATCTATCTGTCTGTCTATCTATCTATCAATCTATCAATCAGTCAATCATCTTTTTGTCTGCCCATCTGTCCTTTTGTACAGAACAGTTATCAACATAACCTGTGTCACTTGCTTACGTTGTGCTTCCAAAATTCTTTCAAGCTAACTAGTCTGCAGGGAAAGCTCTTGGTTCACCGAGACTCTTGCAGGTAGAGTCAGCCGCATATTCCTACAAAACCAGGAAAGTTTGCTGCAGGGTCTTGAACCCGTGTCTCTGTCCTCTCTCCTCTTTTATCTCCTTCTCACTTGCTGACTGTATTTAGTCACATTCATTGACTAAGGTCTTCCTGATGTTCACAAGTATCCTTCCTCTGGGTCTGTTTTTGACAGAAAAGTAAACTTGGTGCTTTGCTCACCACCATGTTTGAGGGACATCGGCGTGATCACCGCTGATAGGATGGAACGACAAATGAAATTGAAAACCAATTACTAGACAGGAGCAGTTGTTAGCAAAGAGTGTGTTGTGGAGTGACGTGTTTATTTGAGTGTCCAAACTTCCCTCTTTATATAGTTATTACTTCTTTACATTCATGAACATCATAAAACCCACTGATTACAAAGGCCCAGACGCATATTTTTACAGAAATTCTGTTGTTGAGGTGAGAGAAAATGAAAAGGACGTTGCTCTACCACTAAATCTATGGCTGGGCACGGATGAAATAAAAGAAAAGAATTCACGGTGGAAAGATAGGGCTATTTTCTACTGACTGTCTCTGTGGACTCAAACAGAGTCCATTTGTTTGATTGTTTGTATTTCAGTTTCACTTGTGTTGGGTACCTGTCCTCACCCCTTCGGCTTGTAGTTTGTCTGTTTCCTTGGATCTCAAGTGAGTCTCCTGTAAGGGAGCACATAAGTGGTCTTGAGTTTTCGTCCTTCTTTGAACCCTGCGTCTTTTGATTTGGAGCTCTCAAAGCCTGTCCTTTTATTCTGATGATTCAGAGCTGTGCCCTTATTGTACTTAATAATTTTTTTTGTTATCATTAACCTACAATCACTTGAGTAACATTATGTTTACTAGGCTCCACCGTTCACCAAGTCCCCCACAAAAACCTCTTACAGTTGCTGTCAATCAGCGGAGTTGGATGCTGTAGACCCATTCACTGTTTTCCCACACACACACCCCATTACAATCGCTGTCCATCAGCGAGTAGTAAGATGCTGTAGAATCTCTATTTGTCTTCTCTGTGTTCTACAGCCCTCCCCATGCCCCCCTGAACCAACTCATTATACATGCTAAACCTAATCTCCCATTTCTTTCTCCCCGCCCTTATCCCTCCTTTCCCAACCACCCTGCCAAGTCCCTTTCCCTTTCGTAACTGTTAGTCCACTCTCGGATTCTGTGAGTCTGCTGCTATTTTTTTCCTTCAGTGTTTCTTTGCTGTTATACTCCACACGAGTTAAATCATTTGGTACTTGTCTTTCTCCACCTGGCCTCTTTCACTGAGCATACTACCATCTTGCTCCATCCACGTCATTGCTAATGGTACCATTTGTTTTCTTCTTATGGCTGCTAACTGCAGTTTTTAAACTGGACTTCATTCTAACTTTCTGTTTGTAGTTTCGCTATGTGCTTTCACCATTGATCTCCTGGTTATGAGCAATAGCTTTGTGTTAATCGAAATGTATCTGTTTCTATCTATCTATCTATCTGTCTGTCTGTCTGACTATCTATCCATCCTTCTATTTTTCTTACTATCTATCTATCATCTATCTTTCTATCTATCTATCCTTCTATCTTTCTTTCTATGTATCTATCTTTCTATCTATTTATCTATCTTCTTATCATCTATCTCTCATGTCTCTCTTCTATCTATGTATCTATCTATCTATCATCTACCATCTATCTATCTGTCTATCTATGTATCTATGAATCAATCATCTTTTTTTCTGCCTATCTATCCTTATGTACAGAACAGTTAACAACATCGCCTATGTCAGTTCCCTATATTATGCTTCCAAGAATCTTGCAAGGTAACTAGGCCGTAGGGAGAGCACTGAGTTCATTGAGACACTTGCAGGTCAAGTCAGCCACGTGTGCTTACAAAACCAGTATGTGGTGTTGCAGGGACTTGCACCCATATCTCTGTCCTCTGTCCTATTTTAACTCCTTCTCGCTTCCTGACTGTATTTAGCCACATTCAATTGCTAAGTGCTCCCTGAAGACCACAAGTATCCCTCCTCTGGGTTTGTTGAAGACAGAAAAGTATACATTGTGCTCTGCTCACCACCAACTTTGAGGGACATCGGTGGGAGAACCGATGATTGGAGGAGGGACAAATAAAAAGGAACACCTACTTATAGACAGGAGCATTTGGGAGCAATGAGAGTGTTGTGGAGTTACGTGTTTGTTTGAGTGTCCAAATTTCCCTCTTTAGGAGGTTATTACTTCTCTACATTCAAGAACATTATAAAACCCAGTGATTTCCAATGACCAGATGCATATTATTGCAGCAATTCAGTTGTTGAGGTGATAAAAAATGAGACGGACGTTGCTGTACCACTAAATCTATGGCTGGGCACTGCTGAAACCAAACAAAAAGAATTCACGGTGGCTAGATAGGGCTATTTTGTACTGACTGTCTCTGGGTACTCAAACAGAATCCATTTGTTTGTTTGTTTCTCAGTTTCACTTGTGTTGGGTACCTGTCCCCACCCCTTCAGCTTGGAGTTTGTCTGTGTCCTTGGATCTCAAGTGAGTCTTCAGTAAGGGAGCACATATGTGTTCTTGAGTTTTCATCCCTTCCTCTAACTCTGTGTCTTTTGAATGGAGCACTCAGAGTCTGTCCTTTTATTCTGACAATTTAGAGCAGTGTCCTTATTGCACTTACAAAAAAATTTTTTGTTATCTTTAATCTATAATCACGTGAAGATCATTATGATCACCAAGTACAACATGTCCGCCCAAAATGCCCCATTACGGACGCTGCCCATCAGCGTAGTTGGATGCTGTAGACCCCGTCACCATGTTTCCCACCACACACACCGTTACAGTCGCTGTCCACATGCGTGTAGTAAGTTGCTGTAGAAACACTTCTCTTCTATGTGTTGCACAGCCTTCCCCATGCTCCCACCACCCCACACAGTATAAATGCTAATCCTAATGCTCCCTTTCTTTCTGCCCGCCCTTATCCCTCACTTCCCACCCACCATGCCCATTCCCTTTCCCTTTGGTAACTGTTAGTCCACTCTCGGCTTCTGTGAGTCTGCTGCTGTTCATTTCCTTCAGTTTTTCTTTGTTTTTATACTCCACACAAGGGTGAAATCATTTGGTACTTATCTTTCTTTGCCTGGCCTATTTCACTGAGCATAGTAGTCTCTAGCTCCATCCACGTTGTTCCAAATGGTAGGATTCGTTTTTTTCTTATGGCTGCTTACTGCACTTTTCAAACTGGATTTCTGTCTTCTCTTTTGTCTGTAGTTTAGCTATGTGCTTTCACCTTTGCTCTCCTGGTTATGAGCAATAGCTTTGTGTTAATCGATACTTACCTATATTTTTCTATCTGCCTGTCTATCTATCTATCATTCAATCAATCAGTCATCTTTTTATCTGAACATCTGTCCTTGTATGCAGAACAGTTAACAACATAGACTATGTCCCTTCCCTACGTTATGCTTACAAAAACCTTGCAAGGTAACTAGGCCGTAAGGAGAACACTGGGTTCACCGAGACACTTGCAGGTCGAGTCAGAAGTGTACCTACAAAACCAGGAAATGGTGGTGCAGGGACTTGTACCCGTGTCTCTGTCCTCTCTCCTCTTTTATCTCCTTCTCACTTGCTGACTGTATTTAGCCACATTCATTGACTAAGTGCTCCCTGAAGACCACAGGTATCGTTCCTCTTTGACATTTGTCAACAGAAAAGTAAACTTGGTGCTTGCTCACCGCCATGTTTGAGGGATATTGGCGTGATAAACCCTGATAGGAGGGAGGGACAAATAAAAAGTAACACTGATTTCTAGACAGGAGCAGTTGGGAGAGAAGAGTGTGTTGTGGAGTGAAGTGTTTATTTCAGTGTCCAAACTTCCCTCTTTACCTGGTTATTACTTCTTTACATTCGTGGACATCATAAAACCCACTGATTTCAAAGGCCCAGACCCATATTATTACAGCAATTCAGTTGTTGAGTTGAGAGAAAATGAGAAGGATGTTGCTGCACCACTAAATCTATGGCTGGGCACTGCTGATACCAAACAAAAAGCATTCACAGTGGCCATATAGGTCTATTTACTACTGACTGTCTCGGGGGCACAGACAGAATCCATTTGACTGATTGTTTGTTTTACAGATTCACTTGTGTTGGGTACCTCTCCCCACCCCTTCGGCTTGCAGTTTGTCTGTGTCCTTGGTCTCAAGTGAGTCTCCTGTAAGGGAGCACGTAGTTGTTCTTGAGTTTTCATCCCTTCTTTTAAACCAGTGTCTTTTGTTTGGAGCACTCAAAGCCTGTCCTTTTACACTGATGATTCAGAGCTGTGCCCTTATTGCACTTTAAAATTCTTTTTTTGTTATCATTAATCTACAATCACATGCAGAACATTATGTTTAGTAGGATCCCCCTTTCACAAAGTTCGCTCCAAAAACCTCTAAGAGTAGGTGTCCATCAGCATAGTTGGATGCTGTAGACTACTTCACCATGTCCCCACACACAGACCCCGTTACAGTCGCTGTCCATCAGCGTGTAGTAATATGCTGTAGAATCTCTAACTTTCTTCTCTGTGTTGTACAGCCCTCCCCATGACCAGCCGATCCCATGCATTATTCATGCTAATTATAATGTCTCCTTTCTTTGTTCCCAACCTTATCCCTCCCTTATCACCCACCCGCCCCTGTCCTTTTCTCTTTGGTATCTGTTAGTCTACTCTCAGGTTCTGGTATTCTGCTGCTTTTTTTTTCCATCAGTTTTTTTTTTAATACTCCACACATGAGGGAAATCATTGGGTACTTATCTTTCTCCTCCTGTTCTTTTTCACTGAGCATACTACCGTCTAGCTCCACCCACATCATTGTAAATGGAAGGATTTGTTTTCTTCTTATGGCTGCTTATTGTACTTTTTAAACGGGATTTCACTCTTCCTTTTTGTTTGTATTATCGCTATGTGCTTTCACCATTTATCTCCCGGTTATGAGCAATAGCTTTCTGTTAATTGATATGTATCTGTATCTATCTATCTATCTATCTATATCTATCTATCTATCTATCTATCTATCTATCTATCTATCTATCTATCTATCTATCTATCATCTATCTATCTATCTATCTATCTATCTATCTATCTATCTATCTATCTATCTACCTATCTGTCTGTCTGTCTGTCTGTCTATCTATCTATCTACCTTTAATTCCTATCTATCTATCATGGCTATCATCTATCTATCATGTCTATCATCTATCTATCTATCATCTGTCATCTATCTATCTATCTATCTATGAATCAATCATCTTTTTGTCTGCCAATCTATCCTTATGTACAGAACAGTTAACAACATAGCCTATATCACCTTTCCTACATTATGCTTCCAAAAATCTTGCAAGTTGAGTATTCTGTATTGAGAGCACTGGGTTCACTGAGACACTTGCAGGTCGAGTAAGCAACGTGTGCTTACAAAACCGGTAAATGGTGTTGCAGGAACTTGAACCCATATCTCTGTCCTCTGTCCTCTTTTCCCTCTTTCTCGCTTGCTGACTGTATTTTGCCACATTCATTGACTAAGTGCTTGCTGAGGATCACAAGTATTCTTCGTCTGGGCCTGTCGTAGACAGTAAAGTATACTTGGTGTTTTGCTTACCACCATGTTTGAGGGAAATCGGCGTGATCACCATTGATAGGAGGAGGGTCAAATAAAAAGTAACACCTATGTCTAGACAGGAGCATTTGGGAGCAAGGAGAGTGTTGCGGATTTACGTGTTTCTTTGAGTGTCCTAACTTCCCTCAATAGGGGTTTATTGCTTCTTTACATTCGTGAATATCATAAAACCCACTGATTTCAAAAGCCCAGACTCATATTATTACAGCAATTCTGTGGTTGAGGTGAGAAAAAATGAGAAGGACGTTGGTGTACCACTAAATCTATGGCTGGGCACTGCTGTAACCAAACAAAAAGAATTCACAGTGGCTAGATGGCGCTATTTTCTACTGAATGTCTCTGGGGACTCAAACAGAATCAATTTATTTGTTTGTTTGTTTCTCATTTTCACTTGTAGGGTACCTATCTCCACATATTCGGCATGAAGTTTGTCTGTGTCCTTGGATCGCAAGTGAGTCTGCTGTAAGGGAGCACAAAGGTGGTCTTGAGTTTTCATCCCTTCTTCTAACACTGTGTCTTTTGGTTGGAGCACTCAAAGCCTGTCCTTTTATTCTGATGATTCAGGGCTGTTCCCTTAATGCATTAAAAAAAATTTTTTTGTTATCATTAAGCTACAATCACGTGAAGAACATTATGTTTACTAGGCTTCCGATTCACCATTCCCCCCGTAAAACCTCTTAGGTCTCTGCCCATCAGCATGTAGTAAGATGGTGTATAATCCCTACTGTCCTCTCTGTGTTGTACAGACCTCCCCATGCTCCTCCTACCACACATAGTATACACGCTAATACTCATGCCCCCAATGCAACCTTTCTTTCTCCCCGCCCTTATCCCTCCCTTCCCACCCAACCTACCCAGTCCCTTTCCCTTTGGTAACTGTTGGTCCACTCGCGGGTTCTGTGAGTCTGCTGCTATTTTTTTCCTTCAGATTTTCTTAGTTGTTATACTCCACACATGAGTGAAATCATCCGTTTCTTGTCTTTCTCCGCCTGGCCTATTTCTCTGAACATAGTACCCTCTAGTTCCATCCACGTTATTGCAAATGATATGATTTGTTTTCTTCTTATGGCTGCTTACTGCACTTTTTAAACTGGATTTCTGTCTTCTCTTTTGTCTGTAGTTTCGCTATGTGCTTTCTCCTTTGCTCTCCTTGTTATGAACAATAGCTAATCGATAAGTACCTATATCTATCTATCTGTCTGTCTATCTATCTATCAATCTATCAATCAGTCAATCATCTTTTTGTCTGCCCATCTGTCCTTTTGTACAGAACAGTTATCAACATAACCTGTGTCACTTGCTTACGTTGTGCTTCCAAAAATCTTTCAAGCTAACTAGTCTGCAGGGAAAGCTCTTGGTTCACCGAGACTCTTGCAGGTAGAGTCAGCCGCATATTCCTACAAAACCAGGAAAGTTTGCTGCAGGGTCTTGAACCCGTGTCTCTGTCCTCTCTCCTCTTTTATCTCCTTCTCACTTGCTGACTGTATTTAGTCACATTCATTGACTAAGGTCTTCCTGATGTTCACAAGTATCCTTCCTCTGGGTCTGTTTTTGACAGAAAAGTAAACTTGGTGCTTTGCTCACCACCATGTTTGAGGGACATCGGCGTGATCACCGCTGATAGGATGGAACGACAAATGAAATTGAAAACCAATTACTAGACAGGAGCAGTTGTTAGCAAAGAGTGTGTTGTGGAGTGACGTGTTTATTTGAGTGTCCAAACTTCCCTCTTTATATAGTTATTACTTCTTTACATTCATGAACATCATAAAACCCACTGATTACAAAGGCCCAGACGCATATTTTTACAGAAATTCTGTTGTTGAGGTGAGAGAAAATGAAAAGGACGTTGCTCTACCACTAAATCTATGGCTGGGCACGGATGAAATAAAAGAAAAGAATTCACGGTGGAAAGATAGGGCTATTTTCTACTGACTGTCTCTGTGGACTCAAACAGAGTCCATTTGTTTGATTGTTTGTATTTCAGTTTCACTTGTGTTGGGTACCTGTCCTCACCCCTTCGGCTTGTAGTTTGTCTGTTTCCTTGGATCTCAAGTGAGTCTCCTGTAAGGGAGCACATAAGTGGTCTTGAGTTTTCGTCCTTCTTTGAACCCTGCGTCTTTTGATTTGGAGCTCTCAAAGCCTGTCCTTTTATTCTGATGATTCAGAGCTGTGCCCTTATTGTACTTAATAATTTTTTTTGTTATCATTAACCTACAATCACTTGAGTAACATTATGTTTACTAGGCTCCACCGTTCACCAAGTCCCCCACAAAAACCTCTTACAGTTGCTGTCAATCAGCGGAGTTGGATGCTGTAGACCCATTCACTGTTTTCCCACACACACACCCCATTACAATCGCTGTCCATCAGCGAGTAGTAAGATGCTGTAGAATCTCTACTTGTCTTCTCTGTGTTGTACAGCCCTCCCCATGCCCCCCTGAACCAACTCATTATACATGCTAAACCTAATCTCCCATTTCTTTCTCCCCGCCCTTATCCCTCCTTTCCCAACCACCCTGCCAAGTCCCTTTCCCTTTCGTAACTGTTAGTCCACTCTCGGATTCTGTGAGTCTGATGCTATCTTTTTCCTTCAGTGTTTCTTTGTTGTTATACTCCACACGAGTTAAATCATTTGGTACTTGTCTTTCTCCACCTGGCCTCTTTCACTGAGCATACTACCATCTTGCTCCATCCACGTCATTGCTAATGGTACCATTTGTTTTCTTCTTATGGCTGCTAACTGCAGTTTTTAAACTGGACTTCATTCTAACTTTCTGTTTGTAGTTTCGCTATGTGCTTTCACCATTGATCTCCTGGTTATGAGCAATAGCTTTGTGTTAATCGAAATGTATCTGTTTCTATCTATCTATCTATCTGTCTGTCTGTCTGACTATCTATCCATCCTTCTATTTTTCTTACTATCTATCTATCATCTATCTTTCTATCTATCTATCCTTCTATCTTTCTTTCTATGTATCTATCTTTCTATCTATTTATCTATCTTCTTATCATCTATCTCTCATGTCTCTCTTCTATCTATGTATCTATCTATCTATCATCTACCATCTATCTATCTGTCTATCTATGTATCTATGAATCAATCATCTTTTTTTCTGCCTATCTATCCTTATGTACAGAACAGTTAACAACATCGCCTATGTCAGTTCCCTATATTATGCTTCCAAGAATCTTGCAAGGTAACTAGGCCGTAGGGAGAGCACTGAGTTCATTGAGACACTTGCAGGTCAAGTCAGCCACGTGTGCTTACAAAACCAGTATGTGGTGTTGCAGGGACTTGCACCCATATCTCTGTCCTCTGTCCTATTTTAACTCCTTCTCGCTTCCTGACTGTATTTAGCCACATTCAATTGCTAAGTGCTCCCTGAAGACCACAAGTATCCCTCCTCTGGGTTTGTTGAAGACAGAAAAGTATACATTGTGCTCTGCTCTCCACCAACTTTGAGGGACATCGGTGGGAGAACCGATGATTGGAGGAGGGACAAATAAAAAGGAACACCTATTTATAGACAGGAGCATTTGTGTGCAATGAGAGTGTTGTGGAGTTACGTGTTTGTTTGAGTGTCCAAATTTCCCTCTTTAGGAGGTTATTACTTCTCTACATTCAAGAACATTATAAAACCCAGTGATTTCCAATGACCAGATGCATATTATTGCAGCAATTCAGTTGTTGAGGTGATAAAAAATGAGACGGACGTTGCTGTACCACTAAATCTATGGCTGGGCACTGCTGAAACCAAACAAAAAGAATTCATGGTGGCTAGATAGGGCTATTTTGTACTGACTGTCTCTGGGTACTCAAACAGAATCCATTTGTTTGTTTGTTTCTCAGTTTCACTTGTGTTGGGTACCTGTCCCCACCCCTTCAGCTTGGAGTTTGTCTGTGTCCTTGGATCTCAAGTGAGTCTTCAGTAAGGGAGCACATATGTGTTCTTGAGTTTTCATCCCTTCCTCTAACTCTGTGTCTTTTGAATGGAGCACTCAGAGTCTGTCCTTTTATTCTGACAATTTAGAGCAGTGTCCTTATTGCACTTACAAAAAAATTTTTTGTTATCTTTAATCTATAATCACGTGAAGATCATTATGATCACCAAGTACAACATGTCCCCCCAAAATGCCCCATTACGGACGCTGCCCATCAGCGTAGTTGGATGCTGTAGACCCCGTCACCATGTTTCCCACCACACACACCGTTACAGTCGCTGTCCACATGCGTGTAGTAAGTTGCTGTAGAAACACTTCTCTTCTATGTGTTGCACAGCCTTCCCCATGCTCCCACCACCCCACACAGTATAAATGCTAATCCTAATGCTCCCTTTCTTTCTGCCCGCCCTTATCCCTCCCTTCCCACCCACCATGCCCATTCCCTTTCCCTTTGGTAACTGTTAGTCCACTCTCGGCTTCTGTGAGTCTGCTGCTGTTCATTTCCTTCAGTTTTTCTTTGTTTTTATACTCCACACAAGGGTGAAATCATTTGGTACTTATCTTTCTTTGCCTGGCCTATTTCACTGAGCATAGTAGTCTCTAGCTCCATCCACGTTGTTCCAAATGGTAGGATTCGTTTTTTTCTTATGGCTGCTTACTGCACTTTTCAAACTGGATTTCTGTCTTCTCTTTTGTCTGTAGTTTAGCTATGTGCTTTCACCTTTGCTCTCCTGGTTATGAGCAATAGCTTTGTGTTAATCGATACTTACCTATATTTTTCTATCTGCCTGTCTATCTATCTATCATTCAATCAATCAGTCATCTTTTTATCTGAACATCTGTCCTTGTATGCAGAACAGTTAACAACATAGACTATGTCCCTTCCCTACGTTATGCTTACAAAAACCTTGCAAGGTAACTAGGCCGTAAGGAGAACACTGGGTTCACCGAGACACTTGCAGGTCGAGTCAGAAGTGTACCTACAAAACCAGGAAATGGTGGTGCAGGGACTTGTACCCGTGTCTCTGTCCTCTCTCCTCTTTTATCTCCTTCTCACTTGCTGACTGTATTTAGCCACATTCATTGACTAAGTGCTCCCTGAAGACCACAGGTATCGTTCCTCTTTGACATTTGTCAACAGAAAAGTAAACTTGGTGCTTGCTCACCGCCATGTTTGAGGGATATTGGCGTGATAAACCCTGATAGGAGGGAGGGACAAATAAAAAGTAACACTGATTTCTAGACAGGAGCAGTTGGGAGAGAAGAGTGTGTTGTGGAGTGAAGTGTTTATTTCAGTGTCCAAACTTCCCTCTTTACCTGGTTATTACTTCTTTACATTCGTGGACATCATAAAACCCACTGATTTCAAAGGCCCAGACCCATATTATTACAGCAATTCAGTTGTTGAGTTGAGAGAAAATGAGAAGGATGTTGCTGCACCACTAAATCTATGGCTGGGCACTGCTGATACCAAACAAAAAGCATTCACAGTGGCCATATAGGTCTATTTACTACTGACTGTCTCGGGGGCACAGACAGAATCCATTTGACTGATTGTTTGTTTTACAGATTCACTTGTGTTGGGTACCTCTCCCCACCCCTTCGGCTTGCAGTTTGTCTGTGTCCTTGGTCTCAAGTGAGTCTCCTGTAAGGGAGCACGTAGTTGTTCTTGAGTTTTCATCCCTTCTTTTAAACCAGTGTCTTTTGTTTGGAGCACTCAAAGCCTGTCCTTTTACACTGATGATTCAGAGCTGTGCCCTTATTGCACTTTAAAATTCTTTTTTTGTTATCATTAATCTACAATCACATGCAGAACATTATGTTTAGTAGGATCCCCCTTTCACAAAGTTCGCTCCAAAAACCTCTAAGAGTAGGTGTCCATCAGCATAGTTGGATGCTGTAGACTACTTCACCATGTCCCCACACACAGACCCCGTTACAGTCGCTGTCCATCAGCGTGTAGTAATATGCTGTAGAATCTCTAACTTTCTTCTCTGTGTTGTACAGCCCTCCCCATGACCAGCCGATCCCATGCATTATTCATGCTAATTATAATGTCTCCTTTCTTTGTTCCCAACCTTATCCCTCCCTTATCACCCACCCGCCCCTGTCCTTTTCTCTTTGGTATCTGTTAGTCTACTCTCAGGTTCTGGTATTCTGCTGCTTTTTTTTCCATCAGTTTTTTTTTTAATACTCCACACATGAGGGAAATCATTGGGTACTTATCTTTCTCCTCCTGTTCTTTTTCACTGAGCATACTACCGTCTAGCTCCACCCACATCATTGTAAATGGAAGGATTTGTTTTCTTCTTATGGCTGCTTATTGTACATTTTAAACGGGATTTCACTCTTCCTTTTTGTTTGTATTATCGCTATGTGCTTTCACCATTTATCTCCCGGTTATGAGCAATAGCTTTCTGTTAATTGATATGTATCTGTATCTATCTATCTATCTATCTATCTATCTATCTATCTATCTATCTATCTATCTATCATCTATCTATCTATCTATCTATCTATCTATCTATCTATCTATCTATCTACCTATCTGTCTGTCTGTCTGTCTATCTATCTATCTACCTTTAATTCCTATCTATCTATCATGGCTATCATCTATCTATCATGTCTATCATCTATCTATCTATCATCTGTCATCTATCTATCTATCTATCTATGAATCAATCATCTTTTTGTCTGCCAATCTATCCTTATGTACAGAACAGTTAACAACATAGCCTATATCACCTTTCCTACATTATGCTTCCAAAAATCTTGCAAGTTGAGTATTCTGTATTGAGAGCACTGGGTTCACTGAGACACTTGCAGGTCGAGTAAGCAACGTGTGCTTACAAAACCGGTAAATGGTGTTGCAGGAACTTGAACCCATATCTCTGTCCTCTGTCCTCTTTTCCCTCTTTCTCGCTTGCTGACTGTATTTTGCCACATTCATTGACTAAGTGCTTGCTGAGGATCACAAGTATTCTTCGTCTGGGCCTGTCGTAGACAGTAAAGTATACTTGGTGTTTTGCTTACCACCATGTTTGAGGGAAATCGGCGTGATCACCATTGATAGGAGGAGGGTCAAATAAAAAGTAACACCTATGTCTAGACAGGAGCATTTGGGAGCAAGGAGAGTGTTGCGGATTTACGTGTTTCTTTGAGTGTCCTAACTTCCCTCAATAGGGGTTTATTGCTTCTTTACATTCGTGAATATCATAAAACCCACTGATTTCAAAAGCCCAGACTCATATTATTACAGCAATTCTGTGGTTGAGGTGAGAAAAAATGAGAAGGACGTTGGTGTACCACTAAATCTATGGCTGGGCACTGCTGTAACCAAACAAAAAGAATTCACAGTGGCTAGATGGCGCTATTTTCTACTGAATGTCTCTGGGGACTCAAACAGAATCAATTTATTTGTTTGTTTGTTTCTCATTTTCACTTGTAGGGTACCTATCTCCACATATTCGGCATGAAGTTTGTCTGTGTCCTTGGATCGCAAGTGAGTCTGCTGTAAGGGAGCACAAAGGTGGTCTTGAGTTTTCATCCCTTCTTCTAACACTGTGTCTTTTGGTTGGAGCACTCAAAGCCTGTCCTTTTATTCTGATGATTCAGGGCTGTTCCCTTAATGCATTAAAAAAAATTTTTTTGTTATCATTAAGCTACAATCACGTGAAGAACATTATGTTTACTAGGCTTCCGATTCACCATTCCCCCCGTAAAACCTCTTAGGTCTCTGCCCATCAGCATGTAGTAAGATGGTGTATAATCCCTACTGTCCTCTCTGTGTTGTACAGACCTCCCCATGCTCCTCCTACCACACATAGTATACACGCTGATACTCATGCCCCCAATGCAACCTTTCTTTCTCCCCGCCCTTATCCCTCCCTTCCCACCCAACCTACCCAGTCCCTTTCCCTTTGGTAACTGTTGGTCCACTCGCGGGTTCTGTGAGTCTGCTGCTATTTTTTTCCTTCAGATTTTCTTAGTTGTTATACTCCACACATGAGTGAAATCATCCGTTTCTTGTCTTTCTCCGCGTGGCCTATTTCTCTGAACATAGTACCCTCTAGTTCCATCCACGTTATTGCAAATGATATGATTTGTTTTCTTCTTATGGCTGCTTACTGCACTTTTTAAACTGGATTCCTGTCTTCTCTTTTGTCTGTAGTTTCGCTATGTGCTTTCTCCTTTGCTCTCCTTGTTATGAACAATAGCTAATCGATAAGTACCTATATCTATCTATCTGTCTGTCTATCTATCTATCAATCTATCAATCAGTCAATCATCTTTTTGTCTGCCCATCTGTCCTTTTGTACAGAACAGTTATCAACATAACCTGTGTCACTTGCTTACGTTGTGCTTCCAAAAATCTTTCAAGCTAACTAGTCTGCAGGGAAAGCTCTTGGTTCACCGAGACTCTTGCAGGTAGAGTCAGCCGCATATTCCTACAAAACCAGGAAAGTTTGCTGCAGGGTCTTGAACCCGTGTCTCTGTCCTCTCTCCTCTTTTATCTCCTTCTCACTTGCTGACTGTATTTAGTCACATTCATTGACTAAGGTCTTCCTGATGTTCACAAGTATCCTTCCTCTGGGTCTGTTTTTGACAGAAAAGTAAACTTGGTGCTTTGCTCACCACCATGTTTGAGGGACATCGGCGTGATCACCGCTGATAGGATGGAACGACAAATGAAATTGAAAACCAATTACTAGACAGGAGCAGTTGTTAGCAAAGAGTGTGTTGTGGAGTGACGTGTTTATTTGAGTGTCCAAACTTCCCTCTTTATATAGTTATTACTTCTTTACATTCATGAACATCATAAAACCCACTGATTACAAAGGCCCAGACGCATATTTTTACAGAAATTCTGTTGTTGAGGTGAGAGAAAATGAAAAGGACGTTGCTCTACCACTAAATCTATGGCTGGGCACGGATGAAATAAAAGAAAATAATTCACGGTGGAAAGATAGGGCTATTTTCTACTGACTGTCTCTGTGGACTCAAACAGAGTCCATTTGTTTGATTGTTTGTATTTCAGTTTCACTTGTGTTGGGTACCTGTCCTCACCCCTTCGGCTTGTAGTTTGTCTGTTTCCTTGGATCTCAAGTGAGTCTCCTGTAAGGGAGCACATAAGTGGTCTTGAGTTTTCGTCCTTCTTTGAACCCTGCGTCTTTTGATTTGGAGCTCTCAAAGCCTGTCCTTTTATTCTGATGATTCAGAGCTGTGCCCTTATTGTACTTAATAATTTTTTTTGTTATCATTAACCTACAATCACTTGAGTAACATTATGTTTACTAGGCTCCACCGTTCACCAAGTCCCCCACAAAAACCTCTTACAGTTGCTGTCAATCAGCGGAGTTGGATGCTGTAGACCCATTCACTGTTTTCCCACACACACACCCCATTACAATCGCTGTCCATCAGCGAGTAGTAAGATGCTGTAGAATCTCTACTTGTCTTCTCTGTGTTGTACAGCCCTCCCCATGCCCCCCTGAACCAACTCATTATACATGCTAAACCTAATCTCCCATTTCTTTCTCCCCGCCCTTATCCCTCCTTTCCCAACCACCCTGCCAAGTCCCTTTCCCTTTCGTAACTGTTAGTCCACTCTCGGATTCTGTGAGTCTGCTATTTTTTTCCTTCAGTGTTTCTTTGTTGTTATACTCCACACGAGTTAAATCATTTGGTACTTGTCTTTCTCCACCTGGCCTCTTTCACTGAGCATACTACCGTCTTGCTCCATCCACGTCATTGCTAATGGTACCATTTGTTTTCTTCTTATGGCTGCTAACTGCAGTTTTTAAACTGGACTTCATTCTAACTTTCTGTTTGTAGTTTCGCTATGTGCTTTCACCATTGATCTCCTGGTTATGAGCAATAGCTTTGTGTTAATCGAAATGTATCTGTTTCTATCTATCTATCTATCTGTCTGTCTGTCTGACTATCTATCCATCCTTCTATTTTTCTTACTATCTATCTATCATCTATCTTTCTATCTATCTATCCTTCTATCTTTCTTTCTATGTATCTATCTTTCTATCTATTTATCTATCTTCTTATCATCTATCTCTCATGTCTCTCTTCTATCTATGTATCTATCTATCATCTACCATCTATCTATCTGTCTATCTATGTATCTATGAATCAATCATCTTTTTTTCTGCCTATCTATCCTTATGTACAGAACAGTTAACAAAATCGCCTATGTCAGTTCCCTATATTATGCTTCCAAGAATCTTGCAAGGTAACTAGGCCGTAGGGAGAGCACTGAGTTCATTGAGACACTTGCAGGTCAAGTCAGCCACGTGTGCTTACAAAACCAGTATGTGGTGTTGCAGGGACTTGCACCCATATCTCTGTCCTCTGTCCTATTTTAACTCCTTCTCGCTTCCTGACTGTATTTAGCCACATTCAATTGCTAAGTGCTCCCTGAAGACCACAAGTATCCCTCCTCTGGGTTTGTTGAAGACAGAAAAGTATACATTGTGCTCTGCTCTCCACCAACTTTGAGGGACATCGGTGGGAGAACCGATGATTGGAGGAGGGACAAATAAAAAGGAACACCTATTTATAGACAGGAGCATTTGTGTGCAATGAGAGTGTTGTGGAGTTACGTGTTTGTTTGAGTGTCCAAATTTCCCTCCTTAGGAGGTTATTACTTCTCTACATTCAAGAACATTATAAAACCCAGTGATTTCCAATGACCAGATGCATATTATTGCAGCAATTCAGTTGTTGAGGTGATAAAAAATGAGACGGACGTTGCTGTACCACTAAATCTATGGCTGGGCACTGCTGAAACCAAACAAAAAGAATTCACGGTGGCTAGATAGGGCTATTTTGTACTGACTGTCTCTGGGTACTCAAACAGAATCCATTTGTTTGTTTGTTTCTCAGTTTCACTTGTGTTGGGTACCTGTCCCCACCCCTTCAGCTTGGAGTTTGTCTGTGTCCTTGGATCTCAAGTGAGTCTTCAGTAAGGGAGCACATATGTGTTCTTGAGTTTTCATCCCTTCCTCTAACTCTGTGTCTTTTGAATGGAGCACTCAGAGTCTGTCCTTTTATTCTGACAATTTAGAGCAGTGTCCTTATTGCACTTACAAAAAAATTTTTTGTTATCTTTAATCTATAATCACGTGAAGATCATTATGATCACCAAGTACAACATGTCCCCCCAAAATGCCCCATTACGGACGCTGCCCATCAGCGTAGTTGGATGCTATAGACCCCGTCACCATGTTTCCCACCACACACACCGTTACAGTCGCTGTCCACATGCGTGTAGTAAGTTGCTGTAGAAACACTTCTCTTCTATGTGTTGCACAGCCTTCCCCATGCTCCCACCACCCCACACAGTATAAATGCTAATCCTAATGCTCCCTTTCTTTCTGCCCGCCCTTATCCCTCCCTTCCCACCCACCATGCCCATTCCCTTTCCCTTTGGTAACTGTTAGTCCACTCTCGGCTTCTGTGAGTCTGCTGCTGTTCATTTCCTTCAGTTTTTCTTTGTTTTTATACTCCACACAAGGGTGAAATCATTTGGTACTTATCTTTCTTTGCCTGGCCTATTTCACTGAGCATAGTATTCTCTAGCTCCATCCACGTTGTTCCAAATGGTAGGATTCGTTTTTTTCTTATGGCTGCTTACTGCACTTTTCAAACTGGATTTCTGTCTTCTCTTTTGTCTGTAGTTTAGCTATGTGCTTTCACCTTTGCTCTCCTGGTTATGAGCAATAGCTTTGTGTTAATCGATACTTACCTATATTTTTCTATCTGCCTGTCTATCTATCTATCATTCAATCAATCAGTCATCTTTTTATCTGAACATCTGTCCTTGTATGCAGAACAGTTAACAACATAGACTATGTCCCTTCCCTACGTTATGCTTACAAAAACCTTGCAAGGTAACTAGGCCGTAAGGAGAACACTGGGTTCACCGAGACACTTGCAGGTCGAGTCAGAAGTGTACCTACAAAACCAGGAAATGGTGGTGCAGGGACTTGTACCCGTGTCTCTGTCCTCTCTCCTCTTTTATCTCCTTCTCACTTGCTGACTGTATTTAGCCACATTCATTGACTAAGTGCTCCCTGAAGACCACAGGTATCGTTCCTCTTTGACATTTGTCAACAGAAAAGTAAACTTGGTGCTTGCTCACCGCCATGTTTGAGGGATATTGGCGTGATAAACCCTGATAGGAGGGAGGGACAAATAAAAAGTAACACTGATTTCTAGACAGGAGCAGTTGGGAGAGAAGAGTGTGTTGTGGAGTGAAGTGTTTATTTCAGTGTCCAAAGTTCCCTCTTTACCTGGTTATTACTTCTTTACATTCGTGGACATCATAAAACCCACTGATTTCAAAGGCCCAGACCCATATTATTACAGCAATTCAGTTGTTGAGTTGAGAGAAAATGAGAAGGATGTTGCTGCACCACTAAATCTATGGCTGGGCACTGCTGATACCAAACAAAAAGCATTCACAGTGGCCATATAGGTCTATTTACTACTGACTGTCTCGGGGGCACAGACAGAATCCATTTGACTGATTGTTTGTTTTACAGATTCACTTGTGTTGGGTACCTCTCCCCACCCCTTCGGCTTGCAGTTTGTCTGTGTCCTTGGTCTCAAGTGAGTCTCCTGTAAGGGAGCACGTAGTTGTTCTTGAGTTTTCATCCCTTCTTTTAAACCAGTGTCTTTTGTTTGGAGCACTCAAAGCCTGTCCTTTTACACTGATGATTCAGAGCTGTGCCCTTATTGCACTTTAAAATTCTTTTTTTGTTATCATTAATCTACAATCACATGCAGAACATTATGTTTAGTAGGATCCCCCTTTCACAAAGTTCGCTCCAAAAACCTCTAAGAGTAGGTGTCCATCAGCATAGTTGGATGCTGTAGACTACTTCACCATGTCCCCACACACAGACCCCGTTACAGTCGCTGTCCATCAGCGTGTAGTAATATGCTGTAGAATCTCTAACTTTCTTCTCTGTGTTGTACAGCCCTCCCCATGACCAGCCGATCCCATGCATTATTCATGCTAATTATAATGTCTCCTTTCTTTGTTCCCAACCTTATCCCTCCCTTATCACCCACCCGCCCCTGTCCTTTTCTCTTTGGTATCTGTTAGTCTACTCTCAGGTTCTGGTATTCTGCTGCTTTTTTTTCCATCAGTTTTTTTTTTAATACTCCACACATGAGGGAAATCATTGGGTACTTATCTTTCTCCTCCTGTTCTTTTTCACTGAGCATACTACCGTCTAGCTCCACCCACATCATTGTAAATGGAAGGATTTGTTTTCTTCTTATGGCTGCTTATTGTACTTTTTAAACGGGATTTCACTCTTCCTTTTTGTTTGTATTATCACTATGTGCTTTCACCATTTATCTCCCGGTTATGAGCAATAGCTTTCTGTTAATTGATATGTATCTGTATCTATCTATCTATCTATCTATCTATCTATCTATCTATCTATCTATCTATCTATCTATGTATCTATCTATCTATCTACCTATCTGTCTGTCTGTCTGTCTGTCTATCTATCTATCTACCTTTAATTCCTATCTATCTATCATGGCTATCATCTATCTATCATGTCTATCATCTATCTATCTATCATCTGTCATCTATCTATCTATCTATCTATGAATCAATCATCTTTTTGTCTGCCAATCTATCCTTATGTACAGAACAGTTAACAACATAGCCTATATCACCTTTCCTACATTATGCTTCCAAAAATCTTGCAAGTTGAGTATTCTGTATTGAGAGCACTGGGTTCACTGAGACACTTGCAGGTCGAGTAAGCAACGTGTGCTTACAAAACCGGTAAATGGTGTTGCAGGAACTTGAACCCATATCTCTGTCCTCTGTCCTCTTTTCCCTCTTTCTCGCTTGCTGACTGTATTTTGCCACATTCATTGACTAAGTGCTTCCTGAGGATCACAAGTATTCTTCGTCTGGGCCTGTCGTAGACAGTAAAGTATACTTGGTGTTTTGCTTACCACCATGTTTGAGGGAAATCGGCGTGATCACCATTGATAGGAGGAGGGTCAAATAAAAAGTAACACCTATGTCTAGACAGGAGCATTTGGGAGCAAGGAGAGTGTTGCGGATTTACGTGTTTCTTTGAGTGTCCTAACTTCCCTCAATAGGGGTTTATTGCTTCTTTACATTCGTGAATATCATAAAACCCACTGATTTCAAAAGCCCAGACTCATATTATTACAGCAATTCTGTGGTTGAGGTGAGAAAAAATGAGAAGGACGTTGGTGTACCACTAAATCTATGGCTGGGCACTGCTGTAACCAAACAAAAAGAATTCACAGTGGCTAGATGGCGCTATTTTCTACTGAATGTCTCTGGGGACTCAAACAGAATCAATTTATTTGTTTGTTTGTTTCTCATTTTCACTTGTAGGGTACCTATCTCCACATATTCGGCATGAAGTTTGTCTGTGTCCTTGGATCGCAAGTGAGTCTGCTGTAAGGGAGCACAAAGGTGGTCTTGAGTTTTCATCCCTTCTTCTAACACTGTGTCTTTTGGTTGGAGCACTCAAAGCCTGTCCTTTTATTCTGATGATTCAGGGCTGTTCCCTTAATGCATTTTAAAAAAATTTTTTTGTTATCATTAAGCTACAATCACGTGAAGAACATTATGTTTACTAGGCTTCCGATTCACCATTTCCCCCGTAAAACCTCTTAGGTCTCTGCCCATTAGCATGTAGTAAGATGGTGTATAATCCCTACTGTCCTCTCTGTGTTGTACAGACCTCCCCATGCTCCTCCTACCACACATAGTATACACGCTAATACTCATGCCCCCAATGCAACCTTTCTTTCTCCCCGCCCTTATCCCTCCCTTCCCACCCAACCTACCCAGTCCCTTTCCCTTTGGTAACTGTTGGTCCACTCGCGGGTTCTGTGAGTCTGCTGCTATTTTTTTCCTTCAGATTTTCTTAGTTGTTATACTCCACACATGAGTGAAATCATCCGTTTCTTGTCTTTCTCCGCCTGGCCTATTTCTCTGAACATAGTACCCTCTAGTTCCATCCACGTTATTGCAAATGATATGATTTGTTTTCTTCTTATGGCTGCTTACTACACTTTTTAAACCGGATTTCTGTCTTCTCTTTTGTCTGTAGATTCGCTATGTGCTTTCTCCTTTGCTCTCCTTGTTATGAACAATAGCTAATCGATAAGTACCTATATCTATCTATCTGTCTGTCTATCTATCTATCAATCTATCAATCAGTCAATCATCTTTTTGTCTGCCCATCTGTCCTTTTGTACAGAACAGTTATCAACATAACCTGTGTCACTTGCTTACGTTGTGCTTCCAAAAATCTTTCAAGCTAACTAGTCTGCAGGGAAAGCTCTTGGTTCACCGAGACTCTTGCAGGTAGAGTCAGCCGCATATTCCTACAAAACCAGGAAAGTTTGCTGCAGGGTCTTGAACCCGTGTCTCTGTCCTCTCTCCTCTTTTATCTCCTTCTCACTTGCTGACTGTATTTAGTCACATTCATTGACTAAGGTCTTCCTGATGTTCACAAGTATCCTTCCTCTGGGTCTGTTTTTGACAGAAAAGTAAACTTGGTGCTTTGCTCACCACCATATTTGAGGGACATCGGCGTGATCACCGCTGATAGGATGGAACGACAAATGAAATTGAAAACCAATTACTAGACAGGAGCAGTTGTTAGCAAAGAGTGTGTTGTGGAGTGACGTGTTTATTTGAGTATCCAAACTTCCCTCTTTATATAGTTATTACTTCTTTACATTCATGAACATCATAAAACCCACTGATTACAAAGGCCCAGACGCATATTTTTACAGAAATTCTGTTGTTGAGGTGAGAGAAAATGAAAAGGACGTTGCTCTACCACTAAATCTATGGCTGGGCACGGATGAAATAAAAGAAAAGAATTCACGGTGGAAAGATAGGGCTATTTTCTACTGACTGTCTCTGTGGACTCAAACAGAGTCCATTTGTTTGATTGTTTGTATTTCAGTTTCACTTGTGTTGGGTACCTGTCCTCACCCCTTCGGCTTGTAGTTTGTCTGTTTCCTTGGATCTCAAGTGAGTCTCCTGTAAGGGAGCACATAAGTGGTCTTGCGTTTTCGTCCTTCTTTGAACCCTGCGTCTTTTGATTTGGAGCTCTCAAAGCCTGTCCTTTTATTCTGATGATTCAGAGCTGTGCCCTTATTGTACTTAATAATTTTTTTTTGTTATCATTAACCTACAATCACTTGAGTAACATTATGTTTACTAGGCTCCACCGTTCACCAAGTCCCCCACAAAAACCTCTTACAGTTGCTGTCAATCAGCGGAGTTGGATGCTGTAGACCCATTCACTGTTTTCCCACACACACACCCCATTACAATCGCTGTCCATCAGCGAGTAGTAAGATGCTGTAGAATTTCTACTTGTCTTCTCTGTGTTGTACAGCCCTCCCCATGCCCCCCTGAACCAACTCATTATACATGCTAAACCTAATCTCCCATTTCTTTCTCCCCGCCCTTATCCCTCCTTTCCCAACCACTCTGCCAAGTCCCTTTCCCTTTCGTAACTGTTAGTCCACTTTCTGGTTCTGTGAGTGTGCTGCTATTTTTTTCCTTCAGTGTTTCTTTGTTGTTATACTCCACACGAGTTAAATCATTTGGTACTTGTCTTTCTCCACCTGGCCTCTTTCACTGAGCATACTACCGTCTTGCTCCATCCACGTCATTGCTAATGGTACCATTTGTTTTCTTCTTATGACTGCTAACTGCAGTTTTTAAACTGGACTTCATTCTAACTTTCTGTTTGTAGTTTCGCTATGTGCTTTCACCATTGATCTCCTGGTTATGAGCAATAGCTTTGTGTTAATCGAAATGTATCTGTTTCTATCTATCTATCTATCTGTCTGTCTGTCTGACTATCTATCCATCCTTCTATCTTTCTTACTATCTATCTATCATCTATCTTTCTATCTATCTATCCTTCTATCTTTCTTTCTATGTATCTATCTTTCTATCTATTTATCTATCTTCTTATCATCTATCTCTCATGTCTCTCTTCTATCTATGTATCTATCTATCATCTACCATCTATCTATCTGTCTATCTATGTATCTATGAATCAATCATCTTTTTTTCTGCCTATCTATCCTTATGTACAGAACAGTTAACAACATCGCCTATGTCAGTTCCCTATATTATGCTTCCAAGAACCTTGCAAGGTAACTAGGCCGTAGGGAGAGCACTGAGTTCATTGAGACACTTGCAGGTCAAGTCAGCCACGTGTGCTTACAAAACCAGTATGTGGTGTTGCAGGGACTTGCACCCATATCTCTGTCCTCTGTCCTATTTTAACTCCTTCTCGCTTCCTGACTGTATTTAGCCACATTCAATTGCTAAGTGCTCCCTGAAGACCACAAGTATCCCTCCTCTGGGTTTGTTGAAGACAGAAATGTATACATTGTGCTCTGCTCACCAACAACTTTGAGGGACATCGGTGGGAGAACCGATGATAGGAGGAGGGACAAATAAAAAGGAACACCTATTTATAGACAGGAGCATTTGGGAGCAATGAGAGTGTTGTGGAGTTACGTGTTTGTTTGAGTGTCCAAATTTCCCTCTTTAGGAGGTTATTACTTCTCTACATTCAAGAACATTATAAAACCCAGTGATTTCCAATGACCAGATGCATATTATTGCAGCAATTCAGTTGTTGAGGTGATAAAAAATGAGACGGACGTTGCTGTACCACTAAATCTATGGCTGGGCACTGCTGAAACCAAACAAAAAGAATTCACGGTGGCTAGATAGGGCTATTTTGTACTGACTGTCTCTGGGTACTCAAACAGAATCCATTTGTTTGTTTGTTTCTCAGTTTCACTTGTGTTGGGTACCTGTCCCCACCCCTTCAGCTTGGAGTTTGTCTGTGTCCTTGGATCTCAAGTGAGTCTTCAGTAAGGGAGCACATATGTGTTCTTGAGTTTTCATCCCTTCCTCTAACTCTGTGCCTTTTGAATGGAGCACTCAGAGTCTGTCCTTTTATTCTGACAATTTAGAGCAGTGTCCTTATTGCACTTACAAAAAAATTTTTTGTTATCTTTAATCTATAATCACGTGAAGATCATTATGATCACCAAGTACAACATGTCCCCCCAAAATGCCCCATTACGGACGCTGCCCATCAGCGTAGTTGGATGCTGTAGACCCCGTCACCATGTTTCCCACCACACACACCGTTACAGTCGCTGTCCACATGCATGTAGTAAGTTGCTGTAGAAACACTTCTCTTCTATGTGTTGCACAGCCTTCCCCATGCTCCCACCACCCCACACAGTATAAATGCTAATCCTAATGCTCCCTTTCTTTCTGCCCGCCCTTATCCCTCACTTCCCACCCACCATGCCCATTCCCTTTCCCTTTGGTAACTGTTAGTCCACTCTCGGCTTCTGTGAGTCTGCTGCTGTTCATTTCCTTCAGTTTTTCTTTGTTTTTATACTCCACACAAGGGTGAAATCATTTGGTACTTATCTTTCTTTGCCTGGCCTATTTCACTGAGCATAGTAGTCTCTAGCTCCATCCACGTTGTTCCAAATGGTAGGATTCGTTTTTTTCTTATGGCTGCTTACTGCACTTTTCAAACTGGATTTCTGTCTTCTCTTTTGTCTGTAGTTTAGCTATGTGCTTTCACCTTTGCTCTCCTGGTTATGAGCAATAGCTTTGTGTTAATCGATACTTACCTATATTTTTCTATCTGCCTGTCTATCTATCTATCATTCAATCAATCAGTCATCTTTTTATCTGAACATCTGTCCTTGTATGCAGAACAGTTAACAACATAGACTATGTCCCTTCCCTACGTTATGCTTACAAAAACCTTGCAAGGTAACTAGGCCGTAAGGAGAGCACTGGGTTCACCGAGACACTTGCAGGTCGAGTCAGAAGTGTACCTACAAAACCAGGAAATGGTGGTGCAGGGACTTGTACCCGTGTCTCTGTCCTCTCTCCTCTTTTATCTCCTTCTCACTTGCTGACTGTATTTAGCCACATTCATTGACTAAGTGCTCCCTGAAGACCACAGGTATCGTTCCTCTTTGACATTTGTCAACAGAAAAGTAAACTTGGTGCTTGCTCACCGCCATGTTTGAGGGATATTGGCGTGATAAACCCTGATAGGAGGGAGGGACAAATAAAAAGTAACACTGATTTCTAAACAGGAGCAGTTGGGAGAGAAGAGTGTGTTGTGGAGTGAAGTGTTTATTTCAGTGTCCAAACTTCCCTCTTTACCTGGTTATTACTTCTTTACATTCGTGGACATCATAAAACCCACTGATTTCAAAGGCCCAGACCCATATTATTACAGCAATTCAGTTGTTGAGTTGAGAGAAAATGAGAAGGATGTTGCTGCACCACTAAATCTATGGCTGGGCACTGCTGATACCAAACAAAAAGCATTCACAGTGGCCATATACGTCTATTTACTACTGACTGTCTCGGGGGCACAGACAGAATCCATTTGACTGATTGTTTGTTTTACAGATTCACTTGTGATGGGTACCTCTCCCCACCCCTTCGGCTTGCAGTTTGTCTGTGTCCTTGGTCTCAAGTGAGTCTCCTGTAAGGGAGCACGTAGTTGTTCTTGAGTTTTCATCCCTTCTTTTAAACCAGTGTCTTTTGTTTGGAGCACTCAAAGCCTGTCCTTTTACACTGATGATTCAGAGCTGTGCCCTTATTGCACTTTAAAATTCTTTTTTTGTTATCATTAATCTACAATCACATGCAGAACATTATGTTTAGTAGGATCCCCCTTTCACAAAGTTCGCTCCAAAAACCTCTAAGAGTAGGTGTCCATCAGCATAGTTGGATGCTGTAGACTACTTCACCATGTCCCCACACACAGACCCCGTTACAGTCGCTGTCCATCAGCGTGTAGTAATATGCTGTAGAATCTCTAACTTTCTTCTCTGTGTTGTACAGCCCTCCCCATGACCAGCCGATCCCATGCATTATTCATGCTAATTATAATGTCTCCTTTCTTTGTTCCCAACCTTATCCCTCCCTTATCACCCACCCGCCCCTGTCCTTTTCTCTTTGGTATCTGTTAGTCTACTCTCAGGTTCTGGTATTCTGCTGCTTTTTTTTCCATCAGTTTTTTTTTAATACTCCACACATGAGGGAAATCATTGGGTACTTATCTTTCTCCTCCTGTTCTTTTTCACTGAGCATACTACCGTCTAGCTCCACCCACATCATTGTAAATGGAAGGATTTGTTTTCTTCTTATGGCTGCTTATTGTACTTTTTAAACGGGATTTCACTCTTCCTTTTTGTTTGTAGTATCGCTATGTGCTTTCACCATTTATCTCCCGGTTATGAGCAATAGCTTTCTGTTAATTGATATGTATCTGTATTTATCTATCTATCTATCTATCTATCTATCTATCTATCTATCATCTATCTATCTATCTATCTATCTATCTATCTATCTATCTATCATCTATCTATCTATCTATCTATCTATCTACCTATCTGTCTGTCTGTCTGTCTGTCTGTCTGTCTGTCTACCTTTAATTCCTATCTATCTATCATGGCTATCATCTATCTATCATGTCTATCATCTATCTATCTATCATCTGTCATCTATCTATCTGTCTATCTATGAATCAATCATCTTTTTGTCAGCCAATCTATGCTTATGTACAGAACAGTTAACAACATAGCCTATATCACCTTTCCTACATTATGCTTCCAAAAATCTTGCAAGTTGAGTATTCTGTATTGAGAGCACTGGGTTCACTGAGACACTTGCAGGTCGAGTAAGCAACGTGTGCTTACAAAACCGGTAAATGGTGTTGCAGGAACTTGAACCCATATCTCTGTCCTCTGTCCTCTTTTCCCTCTTTCTCGCTTGCTGACTGTATTTTGCCACATTCATTGACTAAGTGCTTGCTGAGGATCACAAGTATTCTTCGTCTGGGCCTGTCGTAGACAGTAAAGTATACTTGGTGTTTTGCTTACCACCATGTTTGAGGGAAATCGGCGTGATCACCATTGATAGGAGGAGGGTCAAATAAAAAGTAACACCTATGTCTAGACAGGAGCATTTGGGAGCAAGGAGAGTGTTGCGGATTTACGTGTTTCTTTGAGTGTCCTAACTTCCCTCAATAGGGGTTTATTGCTTCTTTACATTCGTGAATATCATAAAACCCACTGATTTCAAAAGCCCAGACTCATATTATTACAGCAATTCTGTGGTTGAGGTGAGAAAAAATGAGAAGGACGTTGGTGTACCACTAAATCTATGGCTGGGCACTGCTGTAACCAAACAAAAAGAATTCACAGTGGCTAGATGGCGCTATTTTCTACTGAATGTCTCTGGGGACTCAAACAGAATCAATTTATTTGTTTGTTTGTTTCTCATTTTCACTTGTAGGGTACCTATCTCCACATATTCGGCATGAAGTTTGTCTGTGTCCTTGGATCGCAAGTGAGTCTGCTGTAAGGGAGCACAAAGGTGGTCTTGAGTTTTCATCCCTTCTTCTAACACTGTGTCTTTTGGTTGGAGCACTCAAAGCCTGTCCTTTTATTCTGATGATTCAGGGCTGTTCCCTTAATGCATTAAAAAAAATTTTTTTGTTATCATTAAGCTACAATCACGTGAAGAACATTATGTTTACTAGGCTTCCGATTCACCATTCCCCCCGTAAAACCTCTTAGGTCTCTGCCCATCAGCATGTAGTAAGATGGTGTATAATCCCTACTGTCCTCTCTGTGTTGTACAGACCTCCCCATGCTCCTCCTACCACACATAGTATACACGCTAATACTCATGCCCCCAATGCAACCTTTCTTTCTCCCCGCCCTTATCCCTCCCTTCCCACCCAACCTACCCAGTCCCTTTCCCTTTGGTAACTGTTGGTCCACTCGCGGGTTCTGTGAGTCTGCTGCTATTTTTTTCCTTCAGATTTTCTTAGTTGTTATACTCCACACATGAGTGAAATCATCCGTTTCTTGTCTTTCTCCGCGTGGCCTATTTCTCTGAACATAGTACCCTCTAGTTCCATCCACGTTATTGCAAATGATATGATTTGTTTTCTTCTTATGGCTGCTTACTGCACTTTTTAAACTGGATTCCTGTCTTCTCTTTTGTCTGTAGTTTCGCTATGTGCTTTCTCCTTTGCTCTCCTTGTTATGAACAATAGCTAATCGATAGGTACCTATATCTATCTATCTGTCTGTCTATCTATCTATCAATCTATCAATCAGTCAATCATCTTTTTGTCTGCCCATCTGTCCTTTTGTATAGAACAGTTATCAACATAACCTGTGTCACTTGCTTACGTTGTGCTTCCAAAAATCTTTCAAGCTAACTAGTCTGCAGGGAAAGCTCTTGGTTCACCGAGACTCTTGCAGGTAGAGTCAGCCGCATATTCCTACAAAACCAGGAAAGTTTGCTGCAGGGTCTTGAACCCGTGTCTCTGTCCTCTCTCCTCTTTTATCTCCTTCTCACTTGCTGACTGTATTTAGTCACATTCATTGACTAAGGTCTTCCTGATGTTCACAAGTATCCTTCCTCTGGGTCTGTTTTTGACAGAAAAGTAAACTTGGTGCTTTGCTCACCACCATGTTTGAGGGACATCGGCGTGATCACCGCTGATAGGATGGAACGACAAATGAAATTGAAAACCAATTACTAGACAGGAGCAGTTGTTAGCAAAGAGTGTGTTGTGGAGTGACGTGTTTATTTGAGTGTCCAAACTTCCCTCTTTATATAGTTATTACTTCTTTACATTCATGAACATCATAAAACCCACTGATTACAAAGGCCCAGACGCATATTTTTACAGAAATTCTGTTGTTGAGGTGAGAGAAAATGAAAAGGACGTTGCTCTACCACTAAATCTATGGCTGGGCACGGATGAAATAAAAGAAAAGAATTCACGGTGGAAAGATAGGGCTATTTTCTACTGACTGTCTCTGGGGGCTCAAACAGAGTCCATTTGTTTGATTGTTTGTATTTCAGTTTCACTTGTGTTGGGTACCTGTCCTCACCCCTTCGGCTTGTAGTTTGTCTGTTTCCTTGGATCTCAAGTGAGTCTCCTGTAAGGGAGCACATAAGTGGTCTTGAGTTTTCGTCCTTCTTTGAACCCTGCGTCTTTTGATTTGGAGCTCTCAAAGCCTGTCCTTTTATTCTGATGATTCAGAGCTGTGCCCTTATTGTACTTAATAATTTTTTTTGTTATCATTAACCTACAATCACTTGAGTAACATTATGTTTACTAGGCTCCACCGTTCACCAAGTCCCCCACAAAAACCTCTTACAGTTGCTGTCAATCAGCGGAGTTGGATGCTGTAGACCCATTCACTGTTTTCCCACACACACACCCCATTACAATCGCTGTCCATCAGCGAGTAGTAAGATGCTGTAGAATTTCTACTTGTCTTCTCTGTGTTGTACAGCCCTCCCCATGCCCCCCTGAACCAACTCATTATACATGCTAAACCTAATCTCCCATTTCTTTCTCCCCGCCCTTATCCCTCCTTTCCCAACAACACTGCCAAGTCCCTTTCCCTTTCGTAACTGTTAGTCCACTTTCGGATTCTGTGAGTCTGCTGCTATTTTTTTCCTTCAGTGTTTCTTTGTTGTTATACTCCACACGAGTTAAATCATTTGGTACTTGTCTTTCTCCACCTGGCCTCTTTCACTGAGCATACTACCGTCTTGCTCCATCCACGTCATTGCTAATGGTACCATTTGTTTTCTTCTTATGGCTGCTAACTGCAGTTTTTAAACTGGACTTCATTCTAACTTTCTGTTTGTAGTTTCGCTATGTGCTTTCACCATTGATCTCCTGGTTATGAGCAATAGCTTTGTGTTAATCGAAATGTATCTGTTTCTATCTATCTATCTATTGGTCTGTCTGTCTGACTATCTATCCATCCTTCTATCTTTCTTACTATCTATCTATCATCTATCTTTCTATCTATCTATCCTTCTATCTTTCTTTCTATGTATCTATCTTTCTATCTATTTATCTATCTTCTTATCATCTATCTCTCATGTCTCTCTTCTATCTATGTATCTATCTATCTATCATCTACCATCTATCTATCTGTCTATCTATGTATCTATGAATCAATCATCTTTTTTTCTGCCTATCTATCCTTATGTACAGAACAGTTAACAACATCGCCTATGTCAGTTCCCTATATTATGCTTCCAAGAATCTTGCAAGGTAACTAGGCCGTAGGGAGAGCACTGAGTTCATTGAGACACTTGCAGGTCAAGTCAGCCACGTGTGCTTACAAAACCAGTATGTGGTGTTGCAGGGACTTGCACCCATATCTCTGTCCTCTGTCCTATTTTAACTCCTTCTCGCTTCCTGACTGTATTTAGCCACATTCAATTGCTAAGTGCTCCCTGAAGACCACAAGTACCCCTCCTCTGGGTTTGTTGAAGACAGAAAAGTATACATTGTGCTCTGCTCACCACCAACTTTGAGGGACATCGGTGGGAGAACCGATGATAGGAGGAGGGACAAATAAAAAGGAACACCTATTTATAGACAGGAGCATTTGGGAGCAATGAGAGTGTTGTGGAGTTACGTGTTTGTTTGAGTGTCCAAATTTCCCTCTTTAGGAGGTTATTACTTCTCCACATTCAAGAACATTATAAAACCCAGTGATTTCCAATGACCAGATGCATATTATTGCAGCAATTCAGTTGTTGAGGTGATAAAAAATGAGACGGACGTTGCTGTACCACTAAATCTATGGCTGGGCACTGCTGAAACCAAACAAAAAGAATTCACGGTGGCTAGATAGGGCTATTTTGTACTGACTGTCTCTGGGTACTCAAACAGAATCCATTTGTTTGTTTGTTTCTCAGTTTCACTTGTGTTGGGTACCTGTCCCCACCCCTTCAGCTTGGAGTTTGTCTGTGTCCTTGGATCTCAAGTGAGTCTTCAGTAAGGGAGCACATATGTGTTCTTGAGTTTTCATCCCTTCCTCTAACTCTGTGTCTTTTGAATGGAGCACTCAGAGTCTGTCCTTTTATTCTGACAATTTAGAGCAGTGTCCTTATTGCACTTACAAAAAATTTTTTGTTATCTTTAATCTATAATCACGTGAAGATCATTATGATCACCAAGTACAACATGTCCCCCCAAAATGCCCCAGTACGGACGCTGCCCATCAGCGTAGTTGGATGCTGTAGACCCCGTCACCATGTTTCCCACCACACACACCGTTACAGTCGCTGTCCACATGCGTGTAGTAAGTTGCTGTAGAAACACTTCTCTTCTATGTGTTGCACAGCCTTCCCCATGCTCCCACCACCCCACACAGTATAAATGCTAATCCTAATGCTCCCTTTCTTTCTGCCCGCCCTTATCCCTCCCTTCCCACCCACCATGCCCATTCCCTTTCCCTTTGGTAACTGTTAGTCCACTCTCGGCTTCTGTGAGTCTGCTGCTGTTCATTTCCTTCAGTTTTTCTTTGTTTTTATACTCCACACAAGGGTGAAATCATTTGGTACTTATCTTTCTTTGCCTGGCCTATTTCACTGAGCATAGTAGTCTCTAGCTCCATCCACGTTGTTCCAAATGGAGGATTCGTTTTTTTCTTATGGCTGCTTACTGCACTTTTCAAACTGGATTTCTGTGTTCTCTTTTGTCTGCAGTTTAGCTATGTGCTTTCACCATTGCTAACCTGGTTATGAGCAATAGCTTTGTGTTAATCGATACTTACCTATATTTTTCTATCTGCCTGTCTATCTATCTATCATTCAATCAATCAGTCATCTTTTTATCTGAACATCTGTCCTTGTATGCAGAACAGTTAACAACATAGACTATGTCCCTTCCCTACGTTATGCTTACAAAAACCTTGCAAGGTAACTAGGCCGTAAGGAGAGCACTGGGTTCACCGAGACACTTGCAGGTCGAGTCAGAAGTGTACCTACAAATCCAGGAAATGGTGGTGCAGGGACTTGTACCCGTGTCTCTGTCCTCTCTCCTCTTTTATCTCCTTCTCACTTGCTGACTGTATTTAGCCACATTCATTGACTAAGTGCTCCCTGAAGACCACAGGTATCGTTCCTCTTTGACATTTGTCAACAGAAAAGTAAACTTGGTGCTGGCTCACCGCCATGTTTGAGGGATATTGGCGTGATAAACCCTGATATTAGGGAGGGACAAATAAAAAGTAACACTGATTTCTAAACAGGAGCAGTTGGGAGAGAAGAGTGTGTTGTGGAGTGAAGTGTTTATTTCAGTGTCCAAACTTCCCTCTTTACCTGGTTATTACTTCTTTACATTCGTGGACATCATAAAACCCACTGATTTCAAAGGCCCAGACCCATATTATTACAGCAATTCAGTTGTTGAGTTGAGAGAAAATGAGAAGGATGTTGCTGCACCACTAAATCTATGGCTGGGCACTGCTGATACCAGAAAAAAAGCATTCACAGTGGCCATATAGGTCTATTTACTACTGACTGTCTCGGGGGCACAGACAGAATCCATTTGACTGATTGTTTGTTTTACAGATTCACTTGTGATGGGTACCTCTCCCCACCCCTTCGGCTTGCAGTTTGTCTGTGTCCTTGGTCTCAAGTGAGTCTCCTGTAAGGGAGCACGTAGTTGTTCTTGAGTTTTCATCCCTTCTTTTAAACCAGTGTCTTTTGTTTGGAGCACTCAAAGCCTGTCCTTTTACACTGATGATTCAGAGCTGTGCCCTTATTGCACTTTAAAATTCTTTTTTTGTTATCATTAATCTACAATCACATGCAGAACATTATGTTTAGTAGGATCCCCCTTTCACAAAGTTCGCTCCAAAAACCTCTAAGAGTAGGTGTCCATCAGCATAGTTGGATGCTGTAGACTACTTCACCATGTCCCCACACACAGACCCCGTTACAGTCGCTGTCCATCAGCGTGTAGTAATATGCTGTAGAATCTCTAACTTTCTTCTCTGTGTTGTACAGCCCTCCCCATGACCAGCCGATCCCATGCATTATTCATGCTAATTATAATGTCTCCTTTCTTTGTTTCCAACCTTATCCCTCCCTTATCACCCACCCGCCCCTGTCCTTTTCTCTTTGGTATCTGTTAGTCTACTCTCAGGTTCTGGTATTCTGCTGCTTTTATTTCCATCAGTTTTTTTTTTAATACTCTACACATGAGGGAAATCATTGGGTACTTATCTTTCTCCTCCTGTTCTTTTTCACTGAGCATACTACCGTCTAGCTCCACCCACATCATTGTAAATGGAAGGATTTGTTTTCTTCTTATGGCTGCTTATTGTACTTTTTAAACGGGATTTCACTCTTCCTTTTTGTTTGTAGTATCGCTATGTGCTTTCACCATTTATCTCCCGGTTATGAGCAATAGCTTTCTGTTAATTGATATGTATCTGTATCTATCTATCTATCTATCTATCTATCTATCTATCTATCTATCTATCTATCTGTCTGTCTGTCTGTCTGTCTGTCTGTCTGTCTGTCTGTCTGTCTGTCTACCTTTAATTCCTATCTATCTACCATGGCTATCATCTATCTATCATGTCTATCATCTATCTATCTATCATCTGTCATCTATCCATCTATCTATCTATGAATCAATCATCTTTTTGTCTGCCAATCTATCCTTATGTACAGAACAGTTAACAACGTAGCCTATATCACCTTTCCTACATTATGCTTCCAAAAATCTTGCAAGTTGAATATTCTGTATTGAGAGCACTGGGTTCACTGAGACACTTGCAGGTCGAGTAAGCAACGTGTGCTTACAAAACCGGTAAATGGTGTTGCAGGAACTTGAACCCATATCTCTGTCCTCTGTCCTCTTTTCCCTCTTTCTCGCTTGCTGACTGTATTTTGCCACATTCACTGACTAAGTGCTTCCTGAGGATCACAAGTATTCTTCGTCTGGGTCTGTCGTAGACAGTAAAGTATACTTGGTGTTTTGCTTACCACCATGTTTGAGGGAAATCGGCGTGATCACCATTGATAGGAGGAGGGTCAAATAAAAAGTAACACCTATGTCTAGACAGGAGCATTTGGGAGCAAGGAGAGTGTTGCGGATTTACGTGTTTCTTTGAGTGTCCTAACTTCCCTCAATAGGGGTTTATTGCTTCTTTACATTCGTGAATATCATAAAACCCACTGATTTCAAAAGCCCAGACTCATATTGTTACAGCAATTCTGTGGTTGAGGTGAGAAAAAATGAGAAGGACGTTGGTGTACCACTAAATCTATGGCTGGGCACTGCTGTAACCAAACAAAAAGAATTCACAGTGGCTAGATGGCGCTATTTTCTACTGAATGTCTCTGGGGACTCAAACAGAATCAATTTATTTGTTTGTTTGTTCCTCATTTTCACTTGTAGGGTACCTATCTCCACATATTCGGCATGAAGTTTGTCTGTGTCCTTGGATCGCAAGTGAGTCTCCTGTAAGGGAGCACAAAGGTGGTCTTGAGTTTTCATCCCTTCTTCTAACACTGTGTCTTTTGGTTGGAGCACTCAAAGCCTGTCCTTTTATTCTGATGATTCAGGGCTGTTCCCTTAATGCATTAAAAAAATTTTTTTGTTATCATTAAGCTACAATCACGTGAAGAACATTATGTTTACTAGGCTTCCGATTCACCATTCCCCCCGTAAAACCTCTTAGGTCTCTGCCCATCAGCATGTAGTAAGATGGTGTATAATCCCTACTGTCCTCTCTGTGTTGTACAGACCTCCCCATGCTCCTCCTACCACACATAGTATACACGCTAATACTCATGCCCCCAATGCAACCTTTCTTTCTCCCCGCCCTTATCCCTCCCTTCCCACCCAACCTACCCAGTCCCTTTCCCTTTGGTAACTGTTGGTCCACTCGCGGGTTCTGTGAGTCTGCTGCTATTTTTTTCCTTCAGATTTTCTTAGTTGTTATACTCCACACATGAGTGAAATCATCCGTTTCTTGTCTTTCTCCGCGTGGCCTATTTCTCTGAACATAGTACCCTCTAGTTCCATCCACGTTATTGCAAATGATATGATTTGTTTTCTTCTTATGGCTGCTTACTGCACTTTTTAAACTGGATTCCTGTCTTCTCTTTTGTCTGTAGTTTCGCTATGTGCTTTCTCCTTTGCTCTCCTTGTTATGAACAATAGCTAATCGATAGGTACCTATATCTATCTATCTGTCTGTCTATCTATCTATCAATCTATCAATCAGTCAATCATCTTTTTGTCTGCCCATCTGTCCTTTTGTATAGAACAGTTATCAACATAACCTGTGTCACTTGCTTACGTTGTGCTTCCAAAAATCTTTCAAGCTAACTAGTCTGCAGGGAAAGCTCTTGGTTCACCGAGACTCTTGCAGGTAGAGTCAGCCGCATATTCCTACAAAACCAGGAAAGTTTGCTGCAGGGTCTTGAACCCGTGTCTCTGTCCTCTCTCCTCTTTTATCTCCTTCTCACTTGCTGACTGTATTTAGTCACATTCATTGACTAAGGTCTTCCTGATGTTCACAAGTATCCTTCCTCTGGGTCTGTTTTTGACAGAAAAGTAAACTTGGTGCTTTGCTCACCACCATGTTTGAGGGACATCGGCGTGATCACCGCTGATAGGATGGAACGACAAATGAAATTGAAAACCAATTACTAGACAGGAGCAGTTGTTAGCAAAGAGTGTGTTGTGGAGTGACGTGTTTATTTGAGTGTCCAAACTTCCCTCTTTATATAGTTATTACTTCTTTACATTCATGAACATCATAAAACCCACTGATTACAAAGGCCCAGACGCATATTTTTACAGAAATTCTGTTGTTGAGGTGAGAGAAAATGAAAAGGACGTTGCTCTACCACTAAATCTATGGCTGGGCACGGATGAAATAAAAGAAAAGAATTCACGGTGGAAAGATAGGGCTATTTTCTACTGACTGTCTCTGGGGGCTCAAACAGAGTCCATTTGTTTGATTGTTTGTATTTCAGTTTCACTTGTGTTGGGTACCTGTCCTCACCCCTTCGGCTTGTAGTTTGTCTGTTTCCTTGGATCTCAAGTGAGTCTCCTGTAAGGGAGCACATAAGTGGTCTTGAGTTTTCGTCCTTCTTTGAACCCTGCGTCTTTTGATTTGGAGCTCTCAAAGCCTGTCCTTTTATTCTGATGATTCAGAGCTGTGCCCTTATTGTACTTAATAATTTTTTTTGTTATCATTAACCTACAATCACTTGAGTAACATTATGTTTACTAGGCTCCACCGTTCACCAAGTCCCCCACAAAAACCTCTTACAGTTGCTGTCAATCAGCGGAGTTGGATGCTGTAGACCCATTCACTGTTTTCCCACACACACACCCCATTACAATCGCTGTCCATCAGCGAGTAGTAAGATGCTGTAGAATTTCTACTTGTCTTCTCTGTGTTGTACAGCCCTCCCCATGCCCCCCTGAACCAACTCATTATACATGCTAAACCTAATCTCCCATTTCTTTCTCCCCGCCCTTATCCCTCCTTTCCCAACAACACTGCCAAGTCCCTTTCCCTTTCGTAACTGTTAGTCCACTTTCGGATTCTGTGAGTCTGCTGCTATTTTTTTCCTTCAGTGTTTCTTTGTTGTTATACTCCACACGAGTTAAATCATTTGGTACTTGTCTTTCTCCACCTGGCCTCTTTCACTGAGCATACTACCGTCTTGCTCCATCCACGTCATTGCTAATGGTACCATTTGTTTTCTTCTTATGGCTGCTAACTGCAGTTTTTAAACTGGACTTCATTCTAACTTTCTGTTTGTAGTTTCGCTATGTGCTTTCACCATTGATCTCCTGGTTATGAGCAATAGCTTTGTGTTAATCGAAATGTATCTGTTTCTATCTATCTATCTATTGGTCTGTCTGTCTGACTATCTATCCATCCTTCTATCTTTCTTACTATCTATCTATCATCTATCTTTCTATCTATCTATCCTTCTATCTTTCTTTCTATGTATCTATCTTTCTATCTATTTATCTATCTTCTTATCATCTATCTCTCATGTCTCTCTTCTATCTATGTATCTATCTATCTATCATCTACCATCTATCTATCTGTCTATCTATGTATCTATGAATCAATCATCTTTTTTTCTGCCTATCTATCCTTATGTACAGAACAGTTAACAACATCGCCTATGTCAGTTCCCTATATTATGCTTCCAAGAATCTTGCAAGGTAACTAGGCCGTACGGAGAGCACTGAGTTCATTGAGACACTTGCAGGTCAAGTCAGCCACGTGTGCTTACAAAACCAGTATGTGGTGTTGCAGGGACTTGCACCCATATCTCTGTCCTCTGTCCTATTTTAACTCCTTCTCGCTTCCTGACTGTATTTAGCCACATTCAATTGCTAAGTGCTCCCTGAAGACCACAAGTACCCCTCCTCTGGGTTTGTTGAAGACAGAAAAGTATACATTGTGCTCTGCTCACCACCAACTTTGAGGGACATCGGTGGGAGAACCGATGATAGGAGGAGGGACAAATAAAAAGGAACACCTATTTATAGACAGGAGCATTTGGGAGCAATGATAGTGTTGTGGAGTTACGTGTTTGTTTGAGTGTCCAAATTTCCCTCTTTAGGAGGTTATTACTTCTCCACATTCAAGAACATTATAAAACCCAGTGATTTCCAATGACCAGATGCATATTATTGCAGCAATTCAGTTGTTGAGGTGATAAAAAATGAGACGGACGTTGCTGTACCACTAAATCTATGGCTGGGCACTACTGAAACCAAACAAAAAGAATTCACGGTGGCTAGATAGGGCTATTTTGTACTGACTGTCTCTGGGTACTCAAACAGAATCCATTTGTTTGTTTGTTTCTCAGTTTCACTTGTGTTGGGTACCTGTCCCCACCCCTTCAGCTTGGAGTTTGTCTGTGTCCTTGGATCTCAAGTGAGTCTTCAGTAAGGGAGCACATATGTGTTCTTGAGTTTTCATCCCTTCCTCTAACTCTGTGTCTTTTGAATGGAGCACTCAGAGTCTGTCCTTTTATTCTGACAATTTAGAGCAGTGTCCTTATTGCACTTACAAAAAATTTTTTGTTATCTTTAATCTATAATCACGTGATGATCATTATGATCACCAAGTACAACATGTCCCCCCAAAATGCCCCAGTACGGACGCTGCCCATCAGCGTAGTTGGATGCTGTAGACCCCGTCACCATGTTTCCCACCACACACACCGTTACAGTCGCTGTCCACATGCGTGTAGTAAGTTGCTGTAGAAACACTTCTCTTCTATGTGTTGCACAGCCTTCCCCATGCTCCCACCACCCCACACAGTATAAATGCTAATCCTAATGCTCCCTTTCTTTCTGCCCGCCCTTATCCCTCCCTTCCCACCCACCATGCCCATTCCCTTTCCCTTTGGTAACTGTTAGTCCACTCTCGGCTTCTGTGAGTCTGCTGCTGTTCATTTCCTTCAGTTTTTCTTTGTTTTTATACTCCACACAAGGGTGAAATCATTTGGTACTTATCTTTCTTTGCCTGGCCTATTTCACTGAGCATAGTAGTCTCTAGCTCCATCCACGTTGTTCCAAATGGTAGGATTCGTTTTTTTCTTATGGCTGCTTACTGCACTTTTCAAACTGGATTTCTGTGTTCTCTTTTGTCTGCAGTTTAGCTATGTGCTTTCACCATTGCTAACCTGGTTATGAGCAATAGCTTTGTGTTAATCGATACTTACCTATATTTTTCTATCTGCCTGTCTATCTATCTATCATTCAATCAATCAGTCATCTTTTTATCTGAACATCTGTCCTTGTATGCAGAACAGTTAACAACATAGACTATGTCCCTTCCCTACGTTATGCTTACAAAAACCTTGCAAGGTAACTAGGCCGTAAGGAGAGCACTGGGTTCACCGAGACACTTGCAGGTCGAGTCAGAAGTGTACCTACAAATCCAGGAAATGGTGGTGCAGGGACTTGTACCCGTGTCTCTGTCCTCTCTCCTCTTTTATCTCCTTCTCACTTGCTGACTGTATTTAGCCACATTCATTGACTAAGTGCTCCCTGAAGACCACAGGTATCGTTCCTCTTTGACATTTGTCAACAGAAAAGTAAACTTGGTGCTTGCTCACCGCCATGTTTGAGGGATATTGGCGTGATAAACCCTGATAGGAGGGAGGGACAAATAAAAAGTAACACTGATTTCTAAACAGGAGCAGTTGGGAGAGAAGAGTGTGTTGTGGAGTGAAGTGTTTATTTCAGTGTCCAAACTTCCCTCTTTACCTGGTTATTACTTCTTTACATTCGTGGACATCATAAAACCCACTGATTTCAAAGGCCCAGACCCATATTATTACAGCAATTCAGTTGTTGAGTTGAGAGAAAATGAGAAGGATGTTGCTGCACCACTAAATCTATGGCTGGGCACTGCTGATACCAGAAAAAAAGCATTCACAGTGGCCATATAGGTCTATTTACTACTGACTGTCTCGGGGGCACAGACAGAATCCATTTGACTGATTGTTTGTTTTACAGATTCACTTGTGATGGGTACCTCTCCCCACCCCTTCGGCTTGCAGTTTGTCTGTGTCCTTGGTCTCAATTGAGTCTCCTGTAAGGGAGCACGTAGTTGTTCTTGAGTTTTCATCCCTTCTTTTAAACCAGTGTCTTTTGTTTGGAGCACTCAAAGCCTGTCCTTTTACACTGATGATTCAGAGCTGTGCCCTTATTGCACTTTAAAATTCTTTTTTTGTTATCATTAATCTACAATCACATGCAGAACATTATGTTTAGTAGGATCCCCCTTTCACAAAGTTCGCTCCAAAAACCTCTAAGAGTAGGTGTCCATCAGCATAGTTGGATGCTGTAGACTACTTCACCATGTCCCCACACACAGACCCCGTTACAGTCGCTGTCCATCAGCGTGTAGTAATATGCTGTAGAATCTCTAACTTTCTTCTCTGTGTTGTACAGCCCTCCCCATGACCAGCCGATCCCATGCATTATTCATGCTAATTATAATGTCTCCTTTCTTTGTTCCCAACCTTATCCCTCCCTTATCACCCACCCGCCCCTGTCCTTTTCTCTTTGGTATCTGTTAGTCTACTCTCAGGTTCTGGTATTCTGCTGCTTTTATTTCCATCAGTTTTTTTTTTAATACTCTACACATGAGGGAAATCATTGGGTACTTATCTTTCTCCTCCTGTTCTTTTTCACTGAGCATACTACCGTCTAGCTCCACCCACATCATTGTAAATGGAAGGATTTGTTTTCTTCTTATGGCTGCTTATTGTACTTATTAAACGGGATTTCACTCTTCCTTTTTGTTTGTAGTATCGCTATGTGCTTTCACCATTTATCTCCCGGTTATGAGCAATAGCTTTCTGTTAATTGATATGTATCTGTATTTATCTATCTATCTATCTATCTATCTATCTATCTATCTATCTATCATCTATCTATCTATCTATCTATCTATCTATCTATCTATCATCTATCTATCTATCTATCTAACTATCTACCTATCTGTCTGTCTGTCTGTCTGTCTGTCTGTCTGTCTACCTTTAATTCCTATCTATCTATCATGGCTATCATCTATCTATCATGTCTATCATCTATCTATCTATCATCTGTCATCTATCTATCTGTCTATCTATGAATCAATCATCTTTTTGTCAGCCAATCTATGCTTATGTACAGAACAGTTAACAACATAGCCTATATCACCTTTCCTACATTATGCTTCCAAAAATCTTGCAAGTTGAGTATTCTGTATTGAGAGCACTGGGTTCACTGAGACACTTGCAGGTCGAGTAAGCAACGTGTGCTTACAAAACCGGTAAATGGTGTTGCAGGAACTTGAACCCATATCTCTGTCCTCTGTCCTCTTTTCCCTCTTTCTCGCTTGCTGACTGTATTTTGCCACATTCATTGACTAAGTGCTTGCTGAGGATCACAAGTATTCTTCGTCTGGGCCTGTCGTAGACAGTAAAGTATACTTGGTGTTTTGCTTACCACCATGTTTGAGGGAAATCGGCGTGATCACCATTGATAGGAGGAGGGTCAAATAAAAAGTAACACCTATGTCTAGACAGGAGCATTTGGGAGCAAGGAGAGTGTTGCGGATTTACGTGTTTCTTTGAGTGTCCTAACTTCCCTCAATAGGGGTTTATTGCTTCTTTACATTCGTGAATATCATAAAACCCACTGATTTCAAAAGCCCAGACTCATATTATTACAGCAATTCTGTGGTTGAGGTGAGAAAAAATGAGAAGGACGTTGGTGTACCACTAAATCTATGGCTGGGCACTGCTGTAACCAAACAAAAAGAATTCACAGTGGCTAGATGGCGCTATTTTCTACTGAATGTCTCTGGGGACTCAAACAGAATCAATTTATTTGTTTGTTTGTTTCTCATTTTCACTTGTAGGGTACCTATCTCCACATATTCGGCATGAAGTTTGTCTGTGTCCTTGGATCGCAAGTGAGTCTGCTGTAAGGGAGCACAAAGGTGGTCTTGAGTTTTCATCCCTTCTTCTAACACTGTGTCTTTTGGTTGGAGCACTCAAAGCCTGTCCTTTTATTCTGATGATTCAGGGCTGTTCCCTTAATGCATTAAAAAAAATTTTTTTGTTATCATTAAGCTACAATCACGTGAAGAACATTATGTTTACTAGGCTTCCGATTCACCATTCCCCCCGTAAAACCTCTTAGGTCTCTGCCCATCAGCATGTAGTAAGATGGTGTATAATCCCTACTGTCCTCTCTGTGTTGTACAGACCTCCCCATGCTCCTCCTACCACACATAGAATACACGCTAATACTCATGCCCCCAATGCAACCTTTCTTTCTCCCCGCCCTTATCCCTCCCTTCCCACCCAACCTACCCAGTCCCTTTCCCTTTGGTAACTGTTGGTCCACTCGCGGGTTCTGTGAGTCTGCTGCTATTTTTTTCCTTCAGATTTTCTTAGTTGTTATACTCCACACATGAGTGAAATCATCCGTTTCTTGTCTTTCTCCGCGTGGCCTATTTCTCTGAACATAGTACCCTCTAGTTCCATCCACGTTATTGCAAATGATATGATTTGTTTTCTTCTTATGGCTGCTTACTGCACTTTTTAAACTGGATTCCTGTCTTCTCTTTTGTCTGTAGTTTCGCTATGTGCTTTCTCCTTTGCTCTCCTTGTTATGAACAATAGCTAATCGATAGTTACCTATATCTATCTATCTGTCTGTCTATCTATCTATCAATCTATCAATCAGTCAATCATCTTTTTGTCTGCCCATCTGTCCTTTTGTATAGAACAGTTATCAACATAACCTGTGTCACTTGCTTACGTTGTGCTTCCAAAAATCTTTCAAGCTAACTAGTCTGCAGGGAAAGCTCTTGGTTCACCGAGACTCTTGCAGGTAGAGTCAGCCGCATATTCCTACAAAACCAGGAAAGTTTGCTGCAGGGTCTTGAACCCGTGTCTCTGTCCTCTCTCCTCTTTTATCTCCTTCTCACTTGCTGACTGTATTTAGTCACATTCATTGACTAAGGTCTTCCTGATGTTCACAAGTATCCTTCCTCTGGGTCTGTTTTTGACAGAAAAGTAAACTTGGTGCTTTGCTCACCACCATGTTTGAGGGACATCGGCGTGATCACCGCTGATAGGATGGAACGACAAATGAAATTGAAAACCAATTACTAGACAGGAGCAGTTGTTAGCAAAGAGTGTGTTGTGGAGTGACGTGTTTATTTGAGTGTCCAAACTTCCCTCTTTATATAGTTATTACTTCTTTACATTCATGAACATCATAAAACCCACTGATTACAAAGGCCCAGACGCATATTTTTACAGAAATTCTGTTGTTGAGGTGAGAGAAAATGAAAAGGACGTTGCTCTACCACTAAATCTATGGCTGGGCACGGATGAAATAAAAGAAAAGAATTCACGGTGGAAAGATAGGGCTATTTTCTACTGACTGTCTCTGGGGGCTCAAACAGAGTCCATTTGTTTGATTGTTTGTATTTCAGTTTCACTTGTGTTGGGTACCTGTCCTCACCCCTTCGGCTTGTAGTTTGTCTGTTTCCTTGGATCTCAAGTGAGTCTCCTGTAAGGGAGCACATAAGTGGTCTTGAGTTTTCGTCCTTCTTTGAACCCTGCGTCTTTTGATTTGGAGCTCTCAAAGCCTGTCCTTTTATTCTGATGATTCAGAGCTGTGCCCTTATTGTACTTAATAATTTTTTTTGTTATCATTAACCTACAATCACTTGAGTAACATTATGTTTACTAGGCTCCACCGTTCACCAAGTCCCCCACAAAAACCTCTTACAGTTGCTGTCAATCAGCGGAGTTGGATGCTGTAGACCCATTCACTGTTTTCCCACACACACACCCCATTACAATCGCTGTCCATCAGCGAGTAGTAAGATGCTGTAGAATTTCTACTTGTCTTCTCTGTGTTGTACAGCCCTCCCCATGCCCCCCTGAACCAACTCATTATACATGCTAAACCTAATCTCCCATTTCTTTCTCCCCGCCCTTATCCCTCCTTTCCCAACAACACTGCCAAGTCCCTTTCCCTTTCGTAACTGTTAGTCCACTTTCGGATTCTGTGAGTCTGCTGCTATTTTTTTCCTTCAGTGTTTCTTTGTTGTTATACTCCACACGAGTTAAATCATTTGGTACTTGTCTTTCTCCACCTGGCCTCTTTCACTGAGCATACTACCGTCTTGCTCCATCCACGTCATTGCTAATGGTACCATTTGTTTTCTTCTTATGGCTGCTAACTGCAGTTTTTAAACTGGACTTCATTCTAACTTTCTGTTTGTAGTTTCGCTATGTGCTTTCACCATTGATCTCCTGGTTATGAGCAATAGCTTTGTGTTAATCGAAATGTATCTGTTTCTATCTATCTATCTATTGGTCTGTCTGTCTGACTATCTATCCATCCTTCTATCTTTCTTACTATCTATCTATCATCTATCTTTCTATCTATCTATCCTTCTATCTTTCTTTCTATGTATCTATCTTTCTATCTATTTATCTATCTTCTTATCATCTATCTCTCATGTCTCTCTTCTATCTATGTATCTATCTATCTATCATCTACCATCTATCTATCTGTCTATCTATGTATCTATGAATCAATCATCTTTTTTTCTGCCTATCTATCCTTATGTACAGAACAGTTAACAACATCGCCTATGTCAGTTCCCTATATTATGCTTCCAAGAATCTTGCAAGGTAACTAGGCCGTACGGAGAGCACTGAGTTCATTGAGACACTTGCAGGTCAAGTCAGCCACGTGTGCTTACAAAACCAGTATGTGGTGTTGCAGGGACTTGCACCCATATCTCTGTCCTCTGTCCTATTTTAACTCCTTCTCGCTTCCTGACTGTATTTAGCCACATTCAATTGCTAAGTGCTCCCTGAAGACCACAAGTACCCCTCCTCTGGGTTTGTTGAAGACAGAAAAGTATACATTGTGCTCTGCTCACCACCAACTTTGAGGGACATCGGTGGGAGAACCGATGATAGGAGGAGGGACAAATAAAAAGGAACACCTATTTATAGACAGGAGCATTTGGGAGCAATGAGAGTGTTGTGGAGTTACGTGTTTGTTTGAGTGTCCAAATTTCCCTCTTTAGGAGGTTATTACTTCTCCACATTCAAGAACATTATAAAACCCAGTGATTTCCAATGACCAGATGCATATTATTGCAGCAATTCAGTTGTTGAGGTGATAAAAAATGAGACGGACGTTGCTGTACCACTAAATCTATGGCTGGGCACTACTGAAACCAAACAAAAAGAATTCACGGTGGCTAGATAGGGCTATTTTGTACTGACTGTCTCTGGGTACTCAAACAGAATCCATTTGTTTGTTTGTTTCTCAGTTTCACTTGTGTTGGGTACCTGTCCCCACCCCTTCAGCTTGGAGTTTGTCTGTGTCCTTGGATCTCAAGTGAGTCTTCAGTAAGGGAGCACATATGTGTTCTTGAGTTTTCATCCCTTCCTCTAACTCTGTGTCTTTTGAATGGAGCACTCAGAGTCTGTCCTTTTATTCTGACAATTTAGAGCAGTGTCCTTATTGCACTTACAAAAAATTTTTTGTTATCTTTAATCTATAATCACGTGAAGATCATTATGATCACCAAGTACAACATGTCCCCCCAAAATGCCCCAGTACGGACGCTGCCCATCAGCGTAGTTGGATGCTGTAGACCCCGTCACCATGTTTCCCACCACACACACCGTTACAGTCGCTGTCCACATGCGTGTAGTAAGTTGCTGTAGAAACACTTCTCTTCTATGTGTTGCACAGCCTTCCCCATGCTCCCACCACCCCACACAGTATAAATGCTAATCCTAATGCTCCCTTTCTTTCTGCCCGCCCTTATCCCTCCCTTCCCACCCACCATGCCCATTCCCTTTCCCTTTGGTAACTGTTAGTCCACTCTCGGCTTCTGTGAGTCTGCTGCTGTTCATTTCCTTCAGTTTTTCTTTGTTTTTATACTCCACACAAGGGTGAAATCATTTGGTACTTATCTTTCTTTGCCTGGCCTATTTCACTGAGCATAGTAGTCTCTAGCTCCATCCACGTTGTTCCAAATGGTAGGATTCGTTTTTTTCTTATGGCTGCTTACTGCACTTTTCAAACTGGATTTCTGTGTTCTCTTTTGTCTGCAGTTTAGCTATGTGCTTTCACCATTGCTAACCTGGTTATGAGCAATAGCTTTGTGTTAATCGATACTTACCTATATTTTTCTATCTGCCTGTCTATCTATCTATCATTCAATCAATCAGTCATCTTTTTATCTGAACATCTGTCCTTGTATGCAGAACAGTTAACAACATAGACTATGTCCCTTCCCTACGTTATGCTTACAAAAACCTTGCAAGGTAACTAGGCCGTAAGGAGAGCACTGGGTTCACCGAGACACTTGCAGGTCGAGTCAGAAGTGTACCTACAAATCCAGGAAATGGTGGTGCAGGGACTTGTACCCGTGTCTCTGTCCTCTCTCCTCTTTTATCTCCTTCTCACTTGCTGACTGTATTTAGCCACATTCATTGACTAAGTGCTCCCTGAAGACCACAGGTATCGTTCCTCTTTGACATTTGTCAACAGAAAAGTAAACTTGGTGCTTGCTCACCGCCATGTTTGAGGGATATTGGCGTGATAAACCCTGATAGGAGGGAGGGACAAATAAAAAGTAACACTGATTTCTAAACAGGAGCAGTTGGGAGAGAAGAGTGTGTTGTGGAGTGAAGTGTTTATTTCAGTGTCCAAACTTCCCTCTTTACCTGGTTATTACTTCTTTACATTCGTGGACATCATAAAACCCACTGATTTCAAAGGCCCAGACCCATATTATTACAGCAATTCAGTTGTTGAGTTGAGAGAAAATGAGAAGGATGTTGCTGCACCACTAAATCTATGGCTGGGCACTGCTGATACCAGAAAAAAAGCATTCACAGTGGCCATATAGGTCTATTTACTACTGACTGTCTCGGGGGCACAGACAGAATCCATTTGACTGATTGTTTGTTTTACAGATTCACTTGTGATGGGTACCTCTCCCCACCCCTTCGGCTTGCAGTTTGTCTGTGTCCTTGGTCTCAATTGAGTCTCCTGTAAGGGAGCACGTAGTTGTTCTTGAGTTTTCATCCCTTCTTTTAAACCAGTGTCTTTTGTTTGGAGCACTCAAAGCCTGTCCTTTTACACTGATGATTCAGAGCTGTGCCCTTATTGCACTTTAAAATTCTTTTTTTGTTATCATTAATCTACAATCACATGCAGAACATTATGTTTAGTAGGATCCCCCTTTCACAAAGTTCGCTCCAAAAACCTCTAAGAGTAGGTGTCCATCAGCATAGTTGGATGCTGTAGACTACTTCACCATGTCCCCACACACAGACCCCGTTACAGTCGCTGTCCATCAGCGTGTAGTAATATGCTGTAGAATCTCTAACTTTCTTCTCTGTGTTGTACAGCCCTCCCCATGACCAGCCGATCCCATGCATTATTCATGCTAATTATAATGTCTCCTTTCTTTGTTCCCAACCTTATCCCTCCCTTATCACCCACCCGCCCCTGTCCTTTTCTCTTTGGTATCTGTTAGTCTACTCTCAGGTTCTGGTATTCTGCTGCTTTTATTTCCATCAGTTTTTTTTTTAATACTCTACACATGAGGGAAATCATTGGGTACTTATCTTTCTCCTCCTGTTCTTTTTCACTGAGCATACTACCGTCTAGCTCCACCCACATCATTGTAAATGGAAGGATTTGTTTTCTTCTTATGGCTGCTTATTGTACTTATTAAACGGGATTTCACTCTTCCTTTTTGTTTGTAGTATCGCTATGTGCTTTCACCATTTATCTCCCGGTTATGAGCAATAGCTTTCTGTTAATTGATATGTATCTGTATCTATCTATCTATCTATCTATCTATCTATCTATCTATCTATCTATCTATCTATCTGTCTGTCTGTCTGTCTGTCTGTCTGTCTGTCTGTCTGTCTGTCTGTCTGTCTACCTTTAATTCCTATCTATCTACCATGGCTATCATCTATCTATCATGTCTATCATCTATCTATCTATCATCTGTCATCTATCCATCTATCTATCTATGAATCAATCATCTTTTTGTCTGCCAATCTATCCTTATGTACAGAACAGTTAACAACGTAGCCTATATCACCTTTCCTACATTATGCTTCCAAAAATCTTGCAATTTGAATATTCTGTATTGAGAGCACTGGGTTCACTGAGACACTTGCAGGTCGAGTAAGCAACGTGTGCTTACAAAACCGGTAAATGGTGTTGCAGGAACTTGAACCCATATCTCTGTCCTCTGTCCTCTTTTCCCTCTTTCTCGCTTGCTGACTGTATTTTGCCACATTCACTGACTAAGTGCTTCCTGAGGATCACAAGTATTCTTCGTCTGGGTCTGTCGTAGACAGTAAAGTATACTTGGTGTTTTGCTTACCACCATGTTTGAGGGAAATCGGCGTGATCACCATTGATAGGAGGAGGGTCAAATAAAAAGTAACACCTATGTCTAGACAGGAGCATTTGGGAGCAAGGAGAGTGTTGCGGATTTACGTGTTTCTTTGAGTGTCCTAACTTCCCTCAATAGGGGTTTATTGCTTCTTTACATTCGTGAATATCATAAAACCCACTGATTTCAAAAGCCCAGACTCATATTGTTACAGCAATTCTGTGGTTGAGGTGAGAAAAAATGAGAAGGACGTTGGTGTACCACTAAATCTATGGCTGGGCACTGCTGTAACCAAACAAAAAGAATTCACAGTGGCTAGATGGCGCTATTTTCTACTGAATGTCTCTGGGGACTCAAACAGAATCAATTTATTTGTTTGTTTGTTCCTCATTTTCACTTGTAGGGTACCTATCTCCACATATTCGGCATGAAGTTTGTCTGTGTCCTTGGATCGCAAGTGAGTCTCCTGTAAGGGAGCACAAAGGTGGTCTTGAGTTTTCATCCCTTCTTCTAACACTGTGTCTTTTGGTTGGAGCACTCAAAGCCTGTCCTTTTATTCTGATGATTCAGGGCTGTTCCCTTAATGCATTAAAAAAAATTTTTTTGTTATCATTAAGCTACAATCACGTGAAGAACATTATGTTTACTAGGCTTCCGATTCACCATTCCCCCCGTAAAACCTCTTAGGTCTCTGCCCATCAGCATGTAGTAAGATGGTGTATAATCCCTACTGTCCTCTCTGTGTTGTACAGACCTCCCCATGCTCCTCCTACCACACATAGTATACACGCTAATACTCATGCCCCCAATGCAACCTTTCTTTCTCCCCGCCCTTATCCCTCCCTTCCCACCCAACCTACCCAGTCCCTTTCCCTTTGGTAACTGTTGGTCCACTCGCGGGTTCTGTGAGTCTGCTGCTATTTTTTTCCTTCAGATTTTCTTAGTTGTTATACTCCACACATGAGTGAAATCATCCGTTTCTTGTCTTTCTCCGCCTGGCCTATTTCTCTGAACATAGTACCCTCTAGTTCCATCCACGTTATTGCAAATGATATGATTTGTTTTCTTCTTATGGCTGCTTACTGCACTTTTTAAACTGGATTCCTGTCTTCTCTTTTGTCTGTAGTTTCGCTATGTGCTTTCTCCTTTGCTCTCCTTGTTATGAACAATAGCTAATCGATAAGTACCTATATCTATCTATCTGTCTGTCTATCTATCTATCAATCTATCAATCAGTCAATCATCTTTTTGTCTGCCCATCTGTCCTTTTGTACAGAACAGTTATCAACATAACCTGTGTCACTTGCTTACGTTGTGCTTCCAAAAATCTTTCAAGCTAACTAGTCTGCAGGGAAAGCTCTTGGTTCACCGAGACTCTTGCAGGTAGAGTCAGCCGCATATTCCTACAAAACCAGGAAAGTTTGCTGCAGGGTCTTGAACCCGTGTCTCTGTCCTCTCTCCTCTTTTATCTCCTTCTCACTTGCTGACTGTATTTAGTCACATTCATTGACTAAGGTCTTCCTGATGTTCACAAGTATCCTTCCTCTGGGTCTGTTTTTGACAGAAAAGTAAACTTGGTGCTTTGCTCACCACCATGTTTGAGGGACATCGGCGTGATCACCGCTGATAGGATGGAACGACAAATGAAATTGAAAACCAATTACTAGACAGGAGCAGTTGTTAGCAAAGAGTGGGTTGTGGAGTGACGTGTTTATTTGAGTGTCCAAACTTCCCTCTTTATATAGTTATTACTTCTTTACATTCATGAACATCATAAAACCCACTGATTACAAAGGCCCAGACGCATATTTTTACAGAAATTCTGTTGTTGAGGTGAGAGAAAATGAAAAGGACGTTGCTCCACCACTAAATCTATGGCTGGGCACGGATGAAATAAAAGAAAAGAATTCACGTGGCCATATAGTGCTATTTTCTACTGACTGTCTCTGGGGGCTCAAACAGAATCCATTTGTTTGATTGTTTGTTTTTCAGTTTCACTTGTGTAAGGTACTTGTCCCCACACCTTCAGCTTGTAGTTTGTCTGTGTCCTTGGATGTCAAGTGAGTCTCCTGTAACGAAGCACGTAGGTTTCTTGAGTTTTCATCCATTCTTTTAACCCTGTGTCTTTTGTTTGCAGCACTCAGAGCCTGACCTTTTATTCTGGTGATTCAGTGCTGTGCCCTTATTGCCCTTAAAAAATTTTTTTTGTTATCATTAATCTACAATCACATGAAGAACATTATGTTTACTATGCTCCCCCTTATCCAAGTCCACCATCAAAAACCTCTTAAAGTCCCTGTCCATCAGCATTGTTGGATGCTTTAAACCCCTTCAGCATGTACCCCTTCAAAGACACCGATACAGTCGCTGTCAATCATGGAGTAGTAAAATGCTATATAACCTCAACTAGTCTTCTCTGTGTTGTACAGCACTCCCCATGTCCCACGCGACCCCACGCAATATACATGGTAACCCTAATGCCCCCAATCTTTCTCCCCACACTTATCCCTCCCTTCAGAACCACCCTGTGCAGTCCTTTTCCCTTTGGCAACTTTTAGTCAACTCTCGGGTTCTGTGAGTATCCTGCTGTTTTTTTCCTTCAGTTTCTCTTTGTTGTTATACTCCACACATGAGTGATATCATTTGATATTGTCTTTCTCCGCCTGACCTATTTTTCTGAACATACTACTGTCTAGCTCCATCCACGTCATTGCAAATGGTAGGATTTGTTTTCTTCTTATGGCTGCTTACTGCACTTTGTAAACTGGATTTCATTCTTCCTTTTTGTTTGTAGTTTAGCTATGTGATTTCACCATTCATCTCCTGGTTATGAGCAACAGCTTTGTGTCAATCGATATGTATCTGTATCTATCTATCGCTCTGTCTCTCTGTATATCTATCTATCTTTCTATATATCCTTCTTTCTATCTCTCTATCCTCTCTATTTATCTATCCATCTATCTAGCTTCCTGTCTTCTATCATGTGTATACTCTATCGATCATCTGTCATCTATCTATCTGTCTGTCTATGAAACAATCTTCTTTCTGTCTGTCCATCTATCCTTATGTACAGAACAGTTAACTACATCACCTATGTCACTTCCCTACATTATGCTTTCAAAAATATTGCAAGTTTACTAGGCCGTAGAGAGAGCACTGGGCTCACTGAGACAATTGCAGATCGAATCAGCCGCGTGTGCTTACAAAACCAGTAAATGGTGGTGCAGGGACTTGAACCCGTATCTCTGTCCTCTGTCCTCTTAAACCTCCTTCTCGCTTGCTAACTGTATTTAGCCACATTCATTGACTAAGTCCTCACTGAAGACCCCAATTATACTTCCTCTGGGCCTGTTGTAGACAGAAAAGTATACTTGGTGCTTTACTCACCACCATGTTTGAGGGACATTGGCATGTTCACCACTGATAGGAGGAGGGACAAATACAAAGGAACACCTATTTCTAGACAGGAGCATTTGGGAGCAAAGTGTGTGTTGTGGAGAGACGTGTTTGGTTGAGTGTCCAAACTTCCCTCTTTATGTGGTTATTACTTCTTTACAATCGTGGATATCATAAAACCCAGTGATTTCAAAAGCCCAGACGCATATTATTACAGCAATTCTTTTGTTGATGTGAGAAAAATGAGAAGGACATTGCAGTACCACTAAATCTATACCTGGGGACTGCGGATACCAAACAAAAGGAATTCACGGTGGCTAGGTAGGACTATTTTCTAGTGACTGTCTCTGGGGACTCAAACAGAATCCATTTGTTTCTTTGTTTCAAAGATTCACTTGTATAGGTTACCTGTCCCCGCCCCTTCAGTTGTAGTTTGTCTGTGTCCTTGGATCACAAGTGAGTCTCCAGTAAGGGAGCACTTAGGTGATCTTAAGTTTTCATCCGTCCTTCTAACCCTGTGTCTTTTGATTGGAGCAGTGAAAGCCTGTTCTTTTATTCTGATATTTGATAGCTAGGCTCTTACAGCACTTTGAAATTTTTTTTATTCTCATTAATATACAACCACATGCAGAACAATATGTTTACTAGTCTAATCCCTTCACCAAGTTATCGCCAAATCCCAGTTTCAGTCGCTGTCCGTCAGCGTGTCGAAAGATGCTCTAGAATCACTACTTGTCTTCTCTGTGTTGTATAGCCCTCCTAATGACCATTCACCCTACACATTATTCATGCTAATCCTAATGCCCCCATTCTTTTTCCCCGCCCTTATCAATCCCTTTCCACAAACACTACCCAGTCCCTTTCTCTTTGGTAACTGTTAGTCCACTCTCGGGTACTGTGTATATGCTGATGTTTCTTCCTTCAGTTTTTCTTTGTTATCGTACTCCACACATGAGTTAAATGATTTGGTACATGTATTTCTCCGACTGGCCTATTTGACTGAGCATAATACCCTCTAGCTCCATTCATGTTATTGCCAATGATAGGATTTGTTTTCTTCTTATGGCTGCTTATTGCACTTTTTAAACTGGATTTTATTCTTCTTTTTTGTTTGTAGTTTCGCTATGTGCTTCTACCATTGCTCTCATGGTTATGAGCAATAGCTTTGTGTTAATCGATATGAACCTATATTTATCTATCTGTCTGTCTATCAATCATTCAATCAATCAATCAATCATCTTTCTGTCTGCCCATCTGTCCTTGTGTACAGAACAGTTAACCACATATCCAATGTCTCTTTCCTACATTATGCTTCCAAAAATCCTGCAAGGTAACTAGGCTGTAGGGAGAGCACTGGGTTCACCGAGACACTTGCATGTCTTGTGGGCTGAGTGTACCTACAAAACCAGGAAATGGTTGTGCAGGGACTTGCACCCGTGACTCTCACCTCTATCCTCTTTCATCTCCTTCTCACTTCCTGTCTGTATTTAGCCACATTCATTCACTAAGTGCTCCCTGAAGACCACAAGTATCCTTCCTCTGGGCATGTGGTCGACAGAAACGTAAAATTGTTGCTTTGCTCACCACCATGTTTGAAGGACATCTATGTGAACACCACTGATAGGATGGAGGGTCAAATAAAAAGGAACACCAATTTCTAGACAGGAGCAGTTGGGAGCTAAGAGTGTATTTTGGAGTGACATGTTTACTTGAGTGTCCAAACATCCCTCTTTAGGTGGTTATTACTTCACATTAGTGAAGATCATAAAACCCACAGATTTCAAAGGCCCAGATTCTTATTATTTCAGCAACTCAGTTGTTGAGGTGAGAGAAAATGAGAAGGACGTTGCTCCACCACTAAATCTATGGCTGGGACTTGCTGAAAACAAACAAAAAGAATTCACGGTGGCCAGATAGTGCTATTTTCTCCTGACTGTCTCTGTGGGTTCAAACAGAATTAACTTGTTTGATTGTTTGTTTTTAAGTTTCACTCGTGTAGGGTAATTGTCCCCACACCTTCAGCTTGTAGTTTGTCTTTGTCCTTCGATCTCAAATGAGTCTCCTGTAAGGAAGCACATAGGTTTCTTGAGTTTTCATTCGTTCTTTTAACCCTGTGTCTTTTGTTTGCAGCACTCAGAGCCTGACCTTTTATTCTGATGATTCAGTGCTGTGCCCTTATTGCCCTTAAAAAATTTTTTTTGTTATCATTAATCTACAATCACATGAAGAACATTATGTTTACTATGCTCCCCCTTATCCAAGTCCACCAGCGAAAACCTCTTAAAGTCGCTGTCCATCAGCATAGTTGGATGCTTTAAACCCCTTCAGCATGTACCCCTTCAAAGACACCGATACATTCGCTGTCAATCATGGAGTAGTAAGATGCTATATAACCTCTACTAGTCTTCTCCGTGTTGTACAGCACTCCCCATGTCCCGCGCGACCCCACGCAATATACATGGTAATTCTAATGCCCCCAATCTTTCTCCCCACACTTATCCCTCCCTTCAGAACCACCCTGTGCAGTCCTTTTCCCTTTGGCAACTTTTAGTCAACTCTCGGGTTCTGTGAGTATCCTGCTGTTTTTTTCCTTCAGTTTCTCTTTGTTGTTATACTCCACACATGAGTGATATCATTTGATATTGTCTTTCTCCGCCTGACCTATTTACTAAACATACTACTGTCTAGCTCCATCCACGTCATTGCAAATGGTAGGATTTGTTTTCTTCTTATGGCTGCTTACTGCACTTTGTAAACTGGATTTCATTCTTCCTTTTTGCTTGTAGTTTAGCTATGTGATTTCACCATTCATCTCCTGGTTATGAGCAACAGCTTTGTGTCAATCGATATGTATCTGTTTCTATCTATCGCTCTGTCTGTCTGTATATCTATCTATCTTTCTATATATCCTTCTTTCTATCTCTCTATCCTCTCTATTTATCTATCCATCTATCTAGCTTCCTGTCTTCTATCATGTGTATAATCTATCGATCATCTGTCATCTATCTATCTGTCTGTCTATGAAACAATCTTCTTTCTGTCTGTCCATCTATCCTTATGTACAGAACAGTTAACTACATCACCTATGTCACTTCCCTACATTATGCTTTCAAAAACATTGCAAGGTCACTAGGCTGTAGGGAGAGCACTGGGCTCACTGAGACAATTGCAGATCGAATCAGCCGCGTGTGCTTACAAAACCAGTAAATGGTGGTGCAGGGACTTGAAATCGTATCTCTGTCCTCTGTCCTCCTAAACCTCCTTCTCGCTTGCTAACTGTATTTAGCCACATTCATTGACTAAGTCCTCACTGAAGACCCCAATTATACTTCCTCTGGGCCTGTTGTAGACAGAAAAGTATACTTGGTGCTTTACTCACCACCATGTTTGAGGGACATTGGCATGTTCACCACTGATAGGAGGAGGGACAAATACAAAGGAACACCTATTTCTAGACAGGAGCATTTGGGAGCAAAGTGTGTGTTGTGGAGAGACGTGTTTGGTTGAGTGTCCAAACTTCCCTCTTTATGTGGTTATTACTTTTTACAATCGTGGATATCATGAAACCCAGTGATTTCAAAAGCCCAGACGCATATTATTACAGCAATTCTTTTGTTGATGTGAGAAAAATGAGAATGACATTGCAGTACCACTAAATCTATACCTGGGCACTGCTGATACCAAACAAAAGGAATTCACGGTGGCTAGGTAGGACTATTTTCTAGTGACTGTCTCTGGGGACTCAAACAGAATCCATTTGTTTCTTTGTTTCAAAGATTCACTTGTATAGGTTACCTGTCCCCGCACCTTCAGCTTGTAGTTTGTCTGTGTCCTTGGATCACAAGTGAGTCTCCAGTAAGGGAGCACTTAGGTGATCTTAAGTTTTCATCCGTCTTCTAACCCTGTGTCTTTTGATTGGAGCAGTGAAAGCCTGTACTTTTATTCTGATATTTGAAAGCTAGGCTCTTACAGCACTTTGAAATTTTTTTTATTCTCATTAATATACAACCACATGCAGAACAATATGTTTACTAGTCTAATCCCTTCACCAAGTCATCGCCAAATCCCAGTTTCAGTCGCTGTCCGTCAGCGTGTCATAAGATGCTCTAGAATCACTACTTGTCTTCTCTGTGTTGTATAGCCCTCCTAATGACCATTCACCCTACACATTATTCATGCTAATCCTAATGCCCCCATTCTTTTTCCCCGCCCTTATCAATCCCTTCCCACAAACACTACCCAGTCCCTTTCTCTTTGGTAACTGTTAGTCCACTCTCGGGTACTGTGTATATGCTGCTGTTTCTTCCTTCAGTTTTTCTTTGTTATTGTACTCCACACATGAGTTAAATGATTTGGTACATGTATTTCTCCGACTGGCCTATTTGACTGAGCATAATACCCTCTAGCTCCATCCAAGTTATTGCCAATGATAGGATTTGTTTTCTTCTTATGGATGCTTATTGCACTTTTTAAACTGGGTTTTATTCTTCTTTTTTGTTTGTAGTTTCGCTATGTGCTTCAACCATTGCTCTCATGGTTATGAGCAATAGCTTTGTGTGAATCGATATGAACCTATATTTATCTATCTGTCTGTCTATCAATCATTCAATCAATCAATCAATCATCTTTCTGTCTGCCCATCTGTCCTTGTGTACAGAACAGTTAACCACATATCCAATGTCTCTTTCCTACATTATGCTTCCAAAAATCCTGCAAGGTAACTAGGCTGTAGGGAGAGCACTGGGTTCACCGAGACACTTGCATGTCTTGTCGGCCGAGTGTACCTACAAAACCAGGAAATGGTTGTGCAGGGACTTGAACCCGTGACTCTCACCTCTGTCCTCTTTCATCTCCTTCTCACTTCCTGTCTGTATTTAGCCACATTCATTCACTAAGTGCTCCCTGAAGACCACAAGTATCCTTCCTCTGGGCATGTGGTCGACAGAAACGTAAAATTGTTGCTTTGCTCACCACCATGTTTGAAGGACATCTATGTGAACACCACTGATAGGATGGAGGGTCAAATAAAAAGGAACACCAATTTCTAGACAGGAGCAGTTGGGAGCTAAGAGTGTATTTTGGAGTGACATGTTTACTTGAGTGTCCAAACTTCCCTCTTTAGGTGGTTATTACTTCACATTCGTGAAGATCATAAAACCCACAGATTTCAAAGGCCCAGATTCTTATTATTTCAGCAACTCAGTTGTTGAGGTGAGAGAAAATGAGAAGGACGTTGCTCCACCACTAAATCTATGGCTGGGACTTGCTGGAAACAAACAAAAAGAATTCACGGTGGCCAGATAGTGCTATTTTCTCCTGACTGTCTCTGTGGGTTCAAACAGATTCCATTTGTTTGATTGTTTGTTTTTAAGTTTGACTCGTGTAGGGTACTTGTCCCCACACCTTCAACTTGTAGTTTGTCTTTGTCCTTGGATCTCAAGTGAGTCTCCTGTAAGGAAGAACTTAGGTTTCTTGAGTTTTCATCCGTTCTTTTAACCCTGTGTCTTTTGTTTGCAGCACTCAGAGCCTGACCTTTTATTCTGATGATTCAGTGCTGTGCCCTTATTGCCCTTAAAAAATTTTTTTTGTTATCATTAATCTACAATCACATGAAGAACATTATGTTTACTATGCTCCCCCTTATCCAAGTCCACCAGCGAAAACCTCTTAAAGTCGCTGTCCATCAGCATAGTTGGATGCTTTAAACCCCTTCAGCATGTACCCCTTCAAAGACACCGATACATTCGCTGTCAATCATGGAGTAGTAAGATGCTATATAACCTCTACTAGTCTTCTCCGTGTTGTACAGCACTCCCCATGTCCCGCGCGACCCCACGCAATATACATGGTAATCCTAATGCCCCCAATCTTTCTCCCCACACTTATCCCTCCCTTCAGAACCACCCTGTGCAGTCCTTTTCCCTTTGGCAACTTTTAGTCAACTCTCGGGTTCTGTGAGTATCCTGCTGTTTTTTTCCTTCAGTTTCTCTTTGTTGTTATACTCCACACATGAGTGATATCATTTGATATTGTCTTTCTCCGCCTGACCTATTTACTAAACATACTACTGTCTAGCTCCATCCACGTCATTGCAAATGGTAGGATTTGTTTTCTTCTTATGGCTGCTTACTGCACTTTGTAAACTGGATTTCATTCTTCCTTTTTGCTTGTAGTTTAGCTATGTGATTTCACCATTCATCTCCTGGTTATGAGCAACAGCTTTGTGTCAATCGATATGTATCTGTTTCTATCTATCGCTCTGTCTGTCTGTATATCTATCTATCTTTCTATATATCCTTCTTTCTATCTCTCTATCCTCTCTATTTATCTATCCATCTATCTAGCTTCCTGTCTTCTATCATGTGTATAATCTATCGATCATCTGTCATCTATCTATCTGTCTGTCTATGAAACAATCTTCTTTCTGTCTGTCCATCTATCCTTATGTACAGAACAGTTAACTACATCACCTATGTCACTTCCCTACATTATGCTTTCAAAAACATTGCAAGGTCACTAGGCTGTAGGGAGAGCACTGGGCTCACTGAGACAATTGCAGATCGAATCAGCCGCGTGTGCTTACAAAACCAGTAAATGGTGGTGCAGGGACTTGAAATCGTATCTCTGTCCTCTGTCCTCCTAAACCTCCTTCTCGCTTGCTAACTGTATTTAGCCACATTCATTGACTAAGTCCTCACTGAAGACCCCAATTATACTTCCTCTGGGCCTGTTGTAGACAGAAAAGTATACTTGGTGCTTTACTCACCACCATGTTTGAGGGACATTGGCATGTTCACCACTGATAGGAGGAGGGACAAATACAAAGGAACACCTATTTCTAGACAGGAGCATTTGGGAGCAAATTGTGTGTTGTGGAGAGACGTGTTTGGTTGAGTGTCCAAACTTCCCTCTTTATGTGGTTATTACTTTTTACAATCGTGGATATCATGAAACCCAGTGATTTCAAAAGCCCAGACGCATATTATTACAGCAATTCTTTTGTTGATGTGAGAAAAATGAGAATGACATTGCAGTACCACTAAATCTATACCTGGGCACTGCTGATACCAAACAAAAGGAATTCACGGTGGCTAGGTAGGACTATTTTCTAGTGACTGTCTCTGGGGACTCAAACAGAATCCATTTGTTTCTTTGTTTCAAAGATTCACTTGTATAGGTTACCTGTCCCCGCACCTTCAGCTTGTAGTTTGTCTGTGTCCTTGGATCACAAGTGAGTCTCCAGTAAGGGAGCACTTAGGTGATCTTAAGTTTTCATCCGTCTTCTAACCCTGTGTCTTTTGATTGGAGCAGTGAAAGCCTGTACTTTTATTCTGATATTTGAAAGCTAGGCTCTTACAGCACTTTGAAATTTTTTTATTCTCATTAATATACAACCACATGCAGAACAATATGTTTACTAGTCTAATCCCTTCACCAAGTCATCGCCAAATCCCAGTTTCAGTCGCTGTCCGTCAGCGTGTCATAAGATGCTCTAGAATCACTACTTGTCTTCTCTGTGTTGTATAGCCCTCCTAATGACCATTCACCCTACACATTATTCATGCTAATCCTAATGCCCCCATTCTTTTTCCCCGCCCTTATCAATCCCTTCCCACAAACACTACCCAGTCCCTTTCTCTTTGGTAACTGTTAGTCCACTCTCGGGTACTGTGTATATGCTGCTGTTTCTTCCTTCAGTTTTTCTTTGTTATCGTACTCCACACATGAGTTAAATGATTTGGTACATGTATTTCTCCGACTGGCCTATTTGACTGAGCATAATACCCTCTAGCTCCATCCAAGTTATTGCCAATGATAGGATTTGTTTTCTTCTTATGGATGCTTATTGCACTTTTTAAACTGGGTTTTATTCTTCTTTTTTGTTTGTAGTTTCGCTATGTGCTTCAACCATTGCTCTCATGGTTATGAGCAATAGCTTTGTGTGAATCGATATGAACCTATATTTATCTATCTGTCTGTCTATCAATCATTCAATCAATCAATCAATCATCTTTCTGTCTGCCCATCTGTCCTTGTGTACAGAACAGTTAACCACATATCCAATGTCTCTTTCCTACATTATGCTTCCAAAAATCCTGCAAGGTAACTAGGCTGTAGGGAGAGCACTGGGTTCACCGAGACACTTGCATGTCTTGTCGGCCGAGTGTACCTACAAAACCAGGAAATGGTTGTGCAGGGACTTGAACCCGTGACTCTCACCTCTGTCCTCTTTCATCTCCTACTCACTTCCTGTCTGTATTTAGCCACATTCATTCACTAAGAGCTCCCTGAAGACCACAAGTATCCTTCCTCTGGGCATGTGGTCGACAGAAACGTAAAATTGTTGCTTTGCTCACCACCATGTTTGAAGGACATCTATGTGAACACCACTGATAGGATGGAGGGTCAAATAAAAAGGAACACCAATTTCTAGACAGGAGCAGTTGGGAGCTAAGAGTGTATTTTGGAGTGACATGTTTACTTGAGTGTCCAAACTTCCCTCTTTAGGTGGTTATTACTTCACATTCGTGAAGATCATAAAACCCACAGATTTCAAAGGCCCAGATTCTTATTATTTCAGCAACTCAGTTGTTGAGGTGAGAGAAAATGAGAAGGACGTTGCTCCACCACTAAATCTATGGCTGGGACTTGCTGGAAACAAACAAAAAGAATTCACGGTGGCCAGATAGTGCTATTTTCTCCTGACTGTCTCTGTGGGTTCAAACAGATTCCATTTGTTTGATTGTTTGTTTTTAAGTTTGACTCGTGTAGGGTACTTGTCCCCACACCTTCAACTTGTAGTTTGTCTTTGTCCTTGGATCTCAAGTGAGTCTCCTGTAAGGAAGAACTTAGGTCTCTTGAGTTTTCATCCGTTCTTTTAACCCTGTGTCTTTTGTTTGCAGCACTCAGAGCCTGACCTTTTATTCTGATGATTCAGTGCTGTGCCCTTATTGCCCTTAAAAAATTTTTTTTGTTATCATTAATCTACAATCACATGAAGAACATTATGTTTACTATGCTCCCCCTTATCCAAGTCCACCAGCGAAAACCTCTTAAAGTCGCTGTCCATCAGCATAGTTGGATGCTTTAAACCCCTTCAGCATGTACCCCTTCAAAGACACCGATACATTCGCTGTCAATCATGGAGTAGTAAGATGCTATATAACCTCTACTAGTCTTCTCCGTGTTGTACAGCACTCCCCATGTCCCGCGCGACCCCACGCAATATACATGGTAATCCTAATGCCCCCAATCTTTCTCCCCACACTTATCCCTCCCTTCAGAACCACCCTGTGCAGTCCTTTTCCCTTTGGCAACTTTTAGTCAACTCTCGGGTTCTGTGAGTATCCTGCTGTTTTTTTCCTTCAGTTTCTCTTTGTTGTTATACTCCACACATGAGTGATATCATTTGATATTGTCTTTCTCCGCCTGACCTATTTACTAAACATACTACTGTCTAGCTCCATCCACGTCATTGCAAATGGTAGGATTTGTTTTCTTCTTATGGCTGCTTACTGCACTTTGTAAACTGGATTTCATTCTTCCTTTTTGCTTGTAGTTTAGCTATGTGATTTCACCATTCATCTCCTGGTTATGAGCAACAGCTTTGTGTCAATCGATATGTATCTGTTTCTATCTATCGCTCTGTCTGTCTGTATATCTATCTATCTTTCTATATATCCTTCTTTCTATCTCTCTATCCTCTCTATTTATCTATCCATCTATCTAGCTTCCTGTCTTCTATCATGTGTATAATCTATCGATCATCTGTCATCTATCTATCTGTCTGTCTATGAAACAATCTTCTTTCTGTCTGTCCATCTATCCTTATGTACAGAACAGTTAACTACATCACCTATGTCACTTCCCTACATTATGCTTTCAAAAACATTGCAAGGTCACTAGGCTGTAGGGAGAGCACTGGGCTCACTGAGACAATTGCAGATCGAATCAGCCGCGTGTGCTTACAAAACCAGTAAATGGTGGTGCAGGGACTTGAAATCGTATCTCTGTCCTCTGTCCTCCTAAACCTCCTTCTCGCTTGCTAACTGTATTTAGCCACATTCATTGACTAAGTCCTCACTGAAGACCCCAATTATACTTCCTCTGGGCCTGTTGAAGACAGAAAAGTATTCTTGGTGCTTTACTCACCACCATGTTTGAGGGACATTGGCATGTTCACCACTGATAGGAGGAGGGACAAATACAAAGGAACACCTATTTCTAGACAGGAGCATTTGGGAGCAAATTGTGTGTTGTGGAGAGACGTGTTTGGTTGAGTGTCCAAACTTCCCTCTTTATGTGGTTATTACTTTTTACAATCGTGGATATCATGAAACCCAGTGATTTCAAAAGCCCAGACGCATATTATTACAGCAATTCTTTTGTTGATGTGAGAAAAATGAGAATGACATTGCAGTACCACTAAATCTATACCTGGGCACTGCTGATACCAAACAAAAGGAATTCACGGTGGCTAGGTAGGACTATTTTCTAGTGACTGTCTCTGGGGACTCAAACAGAATCCATTTGTTTCTTTGTTTCAAAGATTCACTTGTATAGGTTACCTGTCCCCGCACCTTCAGCTTGTAGTTTGTCTGTGTCCTTGGATCACAAGTGAGTCTCCAGTAAGGGAGCACTTAGGTGATCTTAAGTTTTCATCCGTCTTCTAACCCTGTGTCTTTTGATTGGAGCAGTGAAAGCCTGTACTTTTATTCTGATATTTGAAAGCTAGGCTCTTACAGCACTTTGAAATTTTTTTTATTCTCATTAATATACAACCACATGCAGAACAATATGTTTACTAGTCTAATCCCTTCACCAAGTCATCGCCAAATCCCAGTTTCAGTCGCTGTCCGTCAGCGTGTCATAAGATGCTCTAGAATCACTACTTGTCTTCTCTGTGTTGTATAGCCCTCCTAATGACCATTCACCCTACACATTATTCATGCTAATCCTAATGCCCCCATTCTTTTTCCCCGCCCTTATCAATCCCTTCCCACAAACACTACCCAGTCCCTTTCTCTTTGGTAACTGTTAGTCCACTCTCGGGTACTGTGTATATGCTGCTGTTTCTTCCTTCAGTTTTTCTTTGTTATCGTACTCCACACATGAGTTAAATGATTTGGTACATGTATTTCTCCGACTGGCCTATTTGACTGAGCATAATACCCTCTAGCTCCATCCAAGTTATTGCCAATGATAGGATTTGTTTTCTTCTTATGGATGCTTATTGCACTTTTTAAACTGGGTTTTATTCTTCTTTTTTGTTTGTAGTTTCGCTATGTGCTTCAACCATTGCTCTCATGGTTATGAGCAATAGCTTTGTGTGAATCGATATGAACCTATATTTATCTATCTGTCTGTCTATCAATCATTCAATCAATCAATCAATCATCTTTCTGTCTGCCCATCTGTCCTTGTGTACAGAACAGTTAACCACATATCCAATGTCTCTTTCCTACATTATGCTTCCAAAAATCCTGCAAGGTAACTAGGCTGTAGGGAGAGCACTGGGTTCACCGAGACACTTGCATGTCTTGTCGGCCGAGTGTACCTACAAAACCAGGAAATGGTTGTGCAGGGACTTGAACCCGTGACTCTCACCTCTGTCCTCTTTCATCTCCTTCTCACTTCCTGTCTGTATTTAGCCACATTCATTCACTAAGTGCTCCCTGAAGACCACAAGTATCCTTCCTCTGGGCATGTGGTCGACAGAAACGTAAAATTGTTGCTTTGCTCACCACCATGTTTGAAGGACATCTATGTGAACACCACTGATAGGATGGAGGGTCAAATAAAAAGGAACACCAATTTCTAGACAGGAGCAGTTGGGAGCTAAGAGTGTATTTTGGAGTGACATGTTTACTTGAGTGTCCAAACTTCCCTCTTTAGGTGGTTATTACTTCACATTCGTGAAGATCATAAAACCCACAGATTTCAAAGGCCCAGATTCTTATTATTTCAGCAACTCAGTTGTTGAGGTGAGAGAAAATGAGAAGGACGTTGCTCCACCACTAAATCTATGGCTGGGACTTGCTGGAAACAAACAAAAAGAATTCACGGTGGCCAGATAGTGCTATTTTCTCCTGACTGTCTCTGTGGGTTCAAACAGATTCCATTTGTTTGATTGTTTGTTTTTAAGTTTGACTCGTGTAGGGTACTTGTCCCCACACCTTCAGCTTGTAGTTTGTCTTTGTCCTTGGATCTCAAGTGAGTCTCCTGTAAGGAAGAACTTAGGTTTCTTGAGTTTTCATCCGTTCTTTTAACCCTGTGTCTTTTGTTTGCAGCACTCAGAGCCTGACCTTTTATTCTGATGATTCAGTGCTGTGCCCTTATTGCCCTTAAAAAATTTTTTTTGTTATCATTAATCTACAATCACATGAAGAACATTATGTTTACTATGCTCCCCCTTATCCAAGTCCACCAGCGAAAACCTCTTAAAGTCGCTGTCCATCAGCATAGTTGGATGCTTTAAACCCCTTCAGCATGTACCCCTTCAAAGACACCGATACATTCGCTGTCAATCATAGAGTAGTAAGATGCTATATAACCTCTACTAGTCTTCTCCGTGTTGTACAGCACTCCCCATGTCCCGCGCGACCCCACGCAATATACATGGTAATCCTAATGCCCCCAATCTTTCTCCCCACACTTATCCCTCCCTTCAGAACCACCCTGTGCAGTCCTTTTCCCTTTGGCAACTTTTAGTCAACTCTCGGGTTCTGTGAGTATCCTGCTGTTTTTTTCCTTCAGTTTCTCTTTGTTGTTATACTCCACACATGAGTGATATCATTTGATATTGTCTTTCTCCGCCTGACCTATTTTCTGAACATACTACTGTCTAGCTCCATCCACGTCATTGCAAATGGTAGGATTTGTTTTCTTCTTATGGCTGCTTACTGCACTTTGTAAACTGGATTTCATTCTTCCTTTTTGCTTGTAGTTTAGCTATGTGATTTCACCATTCATCTCCTGGTTATGAGCAACAGCTTTGTGTCAATCGATATGTATCTGTTTCTATCTATCGCTCTGTCTGTCTGTATATCTATCTATCTTTCTATATATCCTTCTTTCTATCTCTCTATCCTCTCTATTTATCTATCCATCTATCTAGCTTCCTGTCTTCTATCATGTGTATAATCTATCGATCATCTGTCATCTATCTATCTGTCTGTCTATGAAACAATCTTCTTTCTGTCTGTCCATCTATCCTTATGTACAGAACAGTTAACTACATCACCTATGTCACTTCCCTACATTATGCTTTCAAAAACATTGCAAGGTCACTAGGCTGCAGGGAGAGCACTGGGCTCACTGAGACAATTGCAGATCGAATCAGCCGCGTGTGCTTACAAAACCAGTAAATGGTGGTGCAGGGACTTGAAATCGTATCTCTGTCCTCTGTCCTCCTAAACCTCCTTCTCGCTTGCTAACTGTATTTAGCCACATTCATTGACTAAGTCCTCACTGAAGACCCCAATTATACTTCCTCTGGGCCTGTTGTAGACAGAAAAGTATACTTGGTGCTTTACTCACCACCATGTTTGAGGGACATTGGCATGTTCACCACTGATAGGAGGAGGGACAAATACAAAGGAACACCTATTTCTAGACAGGAGCATTTGGGAGCAAAGTGTGTGTTGTGGAGAGACGTGTTTGGTTGAGTGTCCAAACTTCCCTCTTTATGTGGTTATTACTTTTTACAATCGTGGATATCATGAAACCCAGTGATTTCAAAAGCCCAGACGCATATTATTACAGCAATTCTTTTGTTGATGTGAGAAAAATGAGAATGACATTGCAGTACCACTAAATCTATACCTGGGCACTGCTGATACCAAACAAAAGGAATTCACGGTGGCTAGGTAGGACTATTTTCTAGTGACTGTCTCTGGGGACTCAAACAGAATCCATTTGTTTCTTTGTTTCAAAGATTCACTTGTATAGGTTACCTGTCCCCGCACCTTCAGCTTGTAGTTTGTCTGTGTCCTTGGATCACAAGTGAGTCTCCAGTAAGGGAGCACTTAGGTGATCTTAAGTTTTCATCCGTCTTCTAACCCTGTGTCTTTTGATTGGAGCAGTGAAAGCCTGTACTTTTATTCTGATATTTGAAAGCTAGGCTCTTACAGCACTTTGAAATTTTTTTTATTCTCATTAATATACAACCACATGCAGAACAATATGTTTACTAGTCTAATCCCTTCACCAAGTCATCGCCAAATCCCAGTTTCAGTCGCTGTCCGTCAGCGTGTCATAAGATGCTCTAGAATCACTACTTGTCTTCTCTGTGTTGTATAGCCCTCCTAATGACCATTCACCCTACACATTATTCATGCTAATCCTAATGCCCCCATTCTTTTTCCCCGCCCTTATCAATCCCTTCCCACAAACACTACCCAGTCCCTTTCTCTTTGGTAACTGTTAGTCCACTCTCGGGTACTGTGTATATGCTGCTGTTTCTTCCTTCAGTTTTTCTTTGTTATCGTACTCCACACATGAGTTAAATGATTTGGTACATGTATTTCTCCGACTGGCCTATTTGACTGAGCATAATACCCTCTAGCTCCATCCAAGTTATTGCCAATGATAGGATTTGTTTTCTTCTTATGGACGCTTATTGCACTTTTTAAACTGGGTTTTATTCTTCTTTTTTGTTTGTAGTTTCGCTATGTGCTTCAACCATTGCTCTCATGGTTATGAGCAATAGCTTTGTGTGAATCGATATGAACCTATATTTATCTATCTGTCTGTCTATCAATCATTCAATCAATCAATCAATCATCTTTCTGTCTGCCCATCTGTCCTTGTGTACAGAACAGTTAACCACATATCCAATGTCTCTTTCCTACATTATGCTTCCAAAAATCCTGCAAGGTAACTAGGCTGTAGGGAGAGCACTGGGTTCACCGAGACACTTGCATATCTTGTCGGCCGTGTGTACCTACAAAACCAGGAAATGGTTGTGCAGGGACTTGAACCCGTGACTCTCACCTCTATCCTCTTTCATCTCCTTCTCACTTCCTGTCTGTATTTAGCCACATTCATTCACTAAGTGCTCCCTGAAGACCACAAGTATCCTTCCTCTGGGCATGTGGTCGACAGAAAAGTAAAATTGTTGCTTTGCTCACCACCATGTTTGAAGGACATCTATGTGAACACCACTGATAGGATGGAGGGTCAAATAAAAAGGAACACCAATTTCTAGACAGGAGCAGTTGGGAGCTAAGAGTGTATTTTGGAGTGACATGTTTACTTGAGTGTCCAAACTTCCCTCTTTAGGTGGTTATTACTTCACATTCGTGAAGATCATAAAACCCACAGATTTCAAAGGCCCAGATTCTTATTATTTCAGCAACTCAGTTGTTGAGGTGAGAGAAAATGAGAAGGACGTTGCTCCACCACTAAATCTATGGCTGGGACTTGCTGGAAACAAACAAAAAGAATTCACGGTGGCCAGATAGTGCTATTTTCTCCTGACTGTCTCTGTGGGTTCAAACAGATTCCATTTGTTTGATTGTTTGTTTTTAAGTTTGACTCGTGTAGGGTACTTGTCCCCACACCTTCAACTTGTAGTTTGTCTTTGTCCTAGGATCTCAAGTGAGTCTCCTGTAAGGAAGAACTTAGGTCTCTTGAGTTTTCATCCGTTCTTTTAACCCTGTGTCTTTTGTTTGCAGCACTCAGAGCCTGACCTTTTATTCTGATGATTCAGTGCTGTGCCCTTATTGCCCTTAAAAAATTTTTTTTGTTATCATTAATCTACAATCACATGAAGAACATTATGTTTACTATGCTCCCCCTTATCCAAGTCCACCAGCGAAAACCTCTTAAAGTCGCTGTCCATCAGCATAGTTGGATGCTTTAAACCCCTTCAGCATGTACCCCTTCAAAGACACCGATACATTCGCTGTCAATCATGGAGTAGTAAGATGCTATATAACCTCTACTAGTCTTCTCCGTGTTGTACAGCACTCCCCATGTCCCGCGCGACCCCACGCAATATACATGGTAATCCTAATGCCCCCAAACTTTCTCCCCACACTTATCCCTCCCTTCAGAACCACCCTGTGCAGTCCTTTTCCCTTTGGCAACTTTTAGTCAACTCTCGGGTTCTGTGAGTATCCTGCTGTTTTTTTCCTTCAGTTTCTCTTTGTTGTTATACTCCACACATGAGTGATATCATTTGATATTGTCTTTCTCCGCCTGACCTATTTTCTGAACATACTACTGTCTAGCTCCATCCACGTCATTGCAAATGGTAGGATTTGTTTTCTTCTTATGGCTGCTTACTGCACTTTGTAAACTGGATTTCATTCTTCCTTTTTGCTTGTAGTTTAGCTATGTGATTTCACCATTCATCTCCTGGTTATGAGCAACAGCTTTGTGTCAATCGATATGTATCTGTTTCTATCTATCGCTCTGTCTGTCTGTATATCTATCTATCTTTCTATATATCCTTCTTTCTATCTCTCTATCCTCTCTATTTATCTATCCATCTATCTAGCTTCCTGTCTTCTATCATGTGTATAATCTATCGATCATCTGTCATCTATCTATCTGTCTGTCTATGAAACAATCTTCTTTCTGTCTGTCCATCTATCCTTATGTACAGAACAGTTAACTACATCACCTATGTCACTTCCCTACATTATGCTTTCAAAAACATTGCAAGGTCACTAGGCTGCAGGGAGAGCACTGGGCTCACTGAGACAATTGCAGATCGAATCAGCCGCGTGTGCTTACAAAACCAGTAAATGGTGGTGCAGGGACTTGAAATCGTATCTCTGTCCTCTGTCCTCCTAAACCTCCTTCTCGCTTGCTAACTGTATTTAGCCACATTCATTGACTAAGTCCTCACTGAAGACCCCAATTATACTTCCTCTGGGCCTGTTGTAGACAGAAAAGTATACTTGGTGCTTTACTCACCACCATGTTTGAGGGACATTGGCATGTTCACCACTGATAGGAGGAGGGACAAATACAAAGGAACACCTATTTCTAGACAGGAGCATTTGGGAGCAAAGTGTGTGTTGTGGAGAGACGTGTTTGGTTGAGTGTCCAAACTTCCCTCTTTATGTGGTTATTACTTTTTACAATCGTGGATATCATGAAACCCAGTGATTTCAAAAGCCCAGACGCATATTATTACAGCAATTCTTTTGTTGATGTGAGAAAAATGAGAATGACATTGCAGTACCACTAAATCTATACCTGGGCACTGCTGATACCAAACAAAAGGAATTCACGGTGGCTAGGTAGGACTATTTTCTAGTGACTGTCTCTGGGGACTCAAACAGAATCCATTTGTTTCTTTGTTTCAAAGATTCACTTGTATAGGTTACCTGTCCCCGCACCTTCAGCTTGTAGTTTGTCTGTGTCCTTGGATCACAAGTGAGTCTCCAGTAAGGGAGCACTTAGGTGATCTTAAGTTTTCATCCGTCTTCTAACCCTGTGTCTTTTGATTGGAGCAGTGAAAGCCTGTACTTTTATTCTGATATTTGAAAGCTAGGCTCTTACAGCACTTTGAAATTTTTTTTATTCTCATTAATATACAACCACATGCAGAACAATATGTTTACTAGTCTAATCCCTTCACCAAGTCATCGCCAAATCCCAGTTTCAGTCGCTGTCCGTCAGCGTGTCATAAGATGCTCTAGAATCACTACTTGTCTTCTCTGTGTTGTATAGCCCTCCTAATGACCATTCACCCTACACATTATTCATGCTAATCCTAATGCCCCCATTCTTTTTCCCCGCCCTTATCAATCCCTTCCCACAAACACTACCCAGTCCCTTTCTCTTTGGTAACTGTTAGTCCACTCTCGGGTACTGTGTATATGCTGCTGTTTCTTCCTTCAGTTTTTCTTTGTTATCGTACTCCACACATGAGTTAAATGATTTGGTACATGTATTTCTCCGACTGGCCTATTTGACTGAGCATAATACCCTCTAGCTCCATCCAAGTTATTGCCAATGATAGGATTTGTTTTCTTCTTATGGATGCTTATTGCACTTTTTAAACTGGGTTTTATTCTTCTTTTTTGTTTGTAGTTTCGCTATGTGCTTCAACCATTGCTCTCATGGTTATGAGCAATAGCTTTGTGTGAATCGATATGAACCTATATTTATCTATCTGTCTGTCTATCAATCATTCAATCAATCAATCAATCATCTTTCTGTCTGCCCATCTGTCCTTGTGTACAGAACAGTTAACCACATATCCAATGTCTCTTTCCTACATTATGCTTCCAAAAATCCTGCAAGGTAACTAGGCTGTAGGGAGAGCACTGGGTTCACCGAGACACTTGCATGTCTTGTCGGCCGAGTGTACCTACAAAACCAGGAAATGGTTGTGCAGGGACTTGAACCCGTGACTCTCACCTCTGTCCTCTTTCATCTCCTTCTCACTTCCTGTCTGTATTTAGCCACATTCATTCACTAAGTGCTCCCTGAAGACCACAAGTATCCTTCCTCTGGGCATGTGGTCGACAGAAACGTAAAATTGTTGCTTTGCTCACCACCATGTTTGAAGGACATCTATGTGAACACCACTGATAGGATGGAGGGTCAAATAAAAAGGAACACCAATTTCTAGACAGGAGCAGTTGGGAGCTAAGAGTGTATTTTGGAGTGACATGTTTACTTGAGTGTCCAAACTTCCCTCTTTAGGTGGTTATTACTTCACATTCGTGAAGATCATAAAACCCACAGATTTCAAAGGCCCAGATTCTTATTATTTCAGCAACTCAGTTGTTGAGGTGAGAGAAAATGAGAAGGACGTTGCTCCACCACTAAATCTATGGCTGGGACTTGCTGGAAACAAACAAAAAGAATTCACGGTGGCCAGATAGTGCTATTTTCTCCTGACTGTCTCTGTGGGTTCAAACAGATTCCATTTGTTTGATTGTTTGTTTTTAAGTTTGACTCGTGTAGGGTACTTGTCCCCACACCTTCAGCTTGTAGTTTGTCTTTGTCCTTGGATCTCAAGTGAGTCTCCTGTAAGGAAGAACTTAGGTTTCTTGAGTTTTCATCCGTTCTTTTAACCCTGTGTCTTTTGTTTGCAGCACTCAGAGCCTGACCTTTTATTCTGATGATTCAGTGCTGTGCCCTTATTGCCCTTAAAAAATTTTTTTTGTTATCATTAATCTACAATCACATGAAGAACATTATGTTTACTATGCTCCCCCTTATCCAAGTCCACCAGCGAAAACCTCTTAAAGTCGCTGTCCATCAGCATAGTTGGATGCTTTAAACCCCTTCAGCATGTACCCCTTCAAAGACACCGATACATTCGCTGTCAATCATAGAGTAGTAAGATGCTATATAACCTCTACTAGTCTTCTCCGTGTTGTACAGCACTCCCCATGTCCCGCGCGACCCCACGCAATATACATGGTAATCCTAATGCCCCCAATCTTTCTCCCCACACTTATCCCTCCCTTCAGAACCACCCTGTGCAGTCCTTTTCCCTTTGGCAACTTTTAGTCAACTCTCGGGTTCTGTGAGTATCCTGCTGTTTTTTTCCTTCAGTTTCTCTTTGTTGTTATACTCCACACATGAGTGATATCATTTGATATTGTCTTTCTCCGCCTGACCTATTTTCTGAACATACTACTGTCTAGCTCCATCCACGTCATTGCAAATGGTAGGATTTGTTTTCTTCTTATGGCTGCTTACTGCACTTTGTAAACTGGATTTCATTCTTCCTTTTTGCTTGTAGTTTAGCTATGTGATTTCACCATTCATCTCCTGGTTATGAGCAACAGCTTTGTGTCAATCGATATGTATCTGTTTCTATCTATCGCTCTGTCTGTCTGTATATCTATCTATCTTTCTATATATCCTTCTTTCTATCTCTCTATCCTCTCTATTTATCTATCCATCTATCTAGCTTCCTGTCTTCTATCATGTGTATAATCTATCGATCATCTGTCATCTATCTATCTGTCTGTCTATGAAACAATCTTCTTTCTGTCTGTCCATCTATCCTTATGTACAGAACAGTTAACTACATCACCTATGTCACTTCCCTACATTATGCTTTCAAAAACATTGCAAGGTCACTAGGCTGCAGGGAGAGCACTGGGCTCACTGAGACAATTGCAGATCGAATCAGCCGCGTGTGCTTACAAAACCAGTAAATGGTGGTGCAGGGACTTGAAATCGTATCTCTGTCCTCTGTCCTCCTAAACCTCCTTCTCGCTTGCTAACTGTATTTAGCCACATTCATTGACTAAGTCCTCACTGAAGACCCCAATTATACTTCCTCTGGGCCTGTTGTAGACAGAAAAGTATACTTGGTGCTTTACTCACCACCATGTTTGAGGGACATTGGCATGTTCACCACTGATAGGAGGAGGGACAAATACAAAGGAACACCTATTTCTAGACAGGAGCATTTGGGAGCAAAGTGTGTGTTGTGGAGAGACGTGTTTGGTTGAGTGTCCAAACTTCCCTCTTTATGTGGTTATTACTTTTTACAATCGTGGATATCATGAAACCCAGTGATTTCAAAAGCCCAGACGCATATTATTACAGCAATTCTTTTGTTGATGTGAGAAAAATGAGAATGACATTGCAGTACCACTAAATCTATACCTGGGCACTGCTGATACCAAACAAAAGGAATTCACGGTGGCTAGGTAGGACTATTTTCTAGTGACTGTCTCTGGGGACTCAAACAGAATCCATTTGTTTCTTTGTTTCAAAGATTCACTTGTATAGGTTACCTGTCCCCGCACCTTCAGCTTGTAGTTTGTCTGTGTCCTTGGATCACAAGTGAGTCTCCAGTAAGGGAGCACTTAGGTGATCTTAAGTTTTCATCCGTCTTCTAACCCTGTGTCTTTTGATTGGAGCAGTGAAAGCCTGTACTTTTATTCTGATATTTGAAAGCTAGGCTCTTACAGCACTTTGAAATTTTTTTTATTCTCATTAATATACAACCACATGCAGAACAATATGTTTACTAGTCTAATCCCTTCACCAAGTCATCGCCAAATCCCAGTTTCAGTCGCTGTCCGTCAGCGTGTCATAAGATGCTCTAGAATCACTACTTGTCTTCTCTGTGTTGTATAGCCCTCCTAATGACCATTCACCCTACACATTATTCATGCTAATCCTAATGCCCCCATTCTTTTTCCCCGCCCTTATCAATCCCTTCCCACAAACACTACCCAGTCCCTTTCTCTTTGGTAACTGTTAGTCCACTCTCGGGTACTGTGTATATGCTGCTGTTTCTTCCTTCAGTTTTTCTTTGTTATCGTACTCCACACATGAGTTAAATGATTTGGTACATGTATTTCTCCGACTGGCCTATTTGACTGAGCATAATACCCTCTAGCTCCATCCAAGTTATTGCCAATGATAGGATTTGTTTTCTTCTTATGGACGCTTATTGCACTTTTTAAACTGGGTTTTATTCTTCTTTTTTGTTTGTAGTTTCGCTATGTGCTTCAACCATTGCTCTCATGGTTATGAGCAATAGCTTTGTGTGAATCGATATGAACCTATATTTATCTATCTGTCTGTCTATCAATCATTCAATCAATCAATCAATCATCTTTCTGTCTGCCCATCTGTCCTTGTGTACAGAACAGTTAACCACATATCCAATGTCTCTTTCCTACATTATGCTTCCAAAAATCCTGCAAGGTAACTAGGCTGTAGGGAGAGCACTGGGTTCACCGAGACACTTGCATATCTTGTCGGCCGTGTGTACCTACAAAACCAGGAAATGGTTGTGCAGGGACTTGAACCCGTGACTCTCACCTCTATCCTCTTTCATCTCCTTCTCACTTCCTGTCTGTATTTAGCCACATTCATTCACTAAGTGCTCCCTGAAGACCACAAGTATCCTTCCTCTGGGCATGTGGTCGACAGAAAAGTAAAATTGTTGCTTTGCTCACCACCATGTTTGAAGGACATCTATGTGAACACCACTGATAGGATGGAGGGTCAAATAAAAAGGAACACCAATTTCTAGACAGGAGCAGTTGGGAGCTAAGAGTGTATTTTGGAGTGACATGTTTACTTGAGTGTCCAAACTTCCCTCTTTAGGTGGTTATTACTTCACATTCGTGAAGATCATAAAACCCACAGATTTCAAAGGCCCAGATTCTTATTATTTCAGCAACTCAGTTGTTGAGGTGAGAGAAAATGAGAAGGACGTTGCTCCACCACTAAATCTATGGCTGGGACTTGCTGGAAACAAACAAAAAGAATTCACGGTGGCCAGATAGTGCTATTTTCTCCTGACTGTCTCTGTGGGTTCAAACAGATTCCATTTGTTTGATTGTTTGTTTTTAAGTTTGACTCGTGTAGGGTACTTGTCCCCACACCTTCAACTTGTAGTTTGTCTTTGTCCTAGGATCTCAAGTGAGTCTCCTGTAAGGAAGAACTTAGGTCTCTTGAGTTTTCATCCGTTCTTTTAACCCTGTGTCTTTTGTTTGCAGCACTCAGAGCCTGACCTTTTATTCTGATGATTCAGTGCTGTGCCCTTATTGCCCTTAAAAAATTTTTTTTGTTATCATTAATCTACAATCACATGAAGAACATTATGTTTACTATGCTCCCCCTTATCCAAGTCCACCAGCGAAAACCTCTTAAAGTCGCTGTCCATCAGCATAGTTGGATGCTTTAAACCCCTTCAGCATGTACCCCTTCAAAGACACCGATACATTCGCTGTCAATCATGGAGTAGTAAGATGCTATATAACCTCTACTAGTCTTCTCCGTGTTGTACAGCACTCCCCATGTCCCGCGCGACCCCACGCAATATACATGGTAATCCTAATGCCCCCAAACTTTCTCCCCACACTTATCCCTCCCTTCAGAACCACCCTGTGCAGTCCTTTTCCCTTTGGCAACTTTTAGTCAACTCTCGGGTTCTGTGAGTATCCTGCTGTTTTTTTCCTTCAGTTTCTCTTTGTTGTTATACTCCACACATGAGTGATATCATTTGATATTGTCTTTCTCCGCCTGACCTATTTTCTGAACATACTACTGTCTAGCTCCATCCACGTCATTGCAAATGGTAGGATTTGTTTTCTTCTTATGGCTGCTTACTGCACTTTGTAAACTGGATTTCATTCTTCCTTTTTGCTTGTAGTTTAGCTATGTGATTTCACCATTCATCTCCTGGTTATGAGCAACAGCTTTGTGTCAATCGATATGTATCTGTTTCTATCTATCGCTCTGTCTGTCTGTATATCTATCTATCTTTCTATATATCCTTCTTTCTATCTCTCTATCCTCTCTATTTATCTATCCATCTATCTAGCTTCCTGTCTTCTATCATGTGTATAATCTATCGATCATCTGTCATCTATCTATCTGTCTGTCTATGAAACAATCTTCTTTCTGTCTGTCCATCTATCCTTATGTACAGAACAGTTAACTACATCACCTATGTCACTTCCCTACATTATGCTTTCAAAAACATTGCAAGGTCACTAGGCTGCAGGGAGAGCACTGGGCTCACTGAGACAATTGCAGATCGAATCAGCCGCGTGTGCTTACAAAACCAGTAAATGGTGGTGCAGGGACTTGAAATCGTATCTCTGTCCTCTGTCCTCCTAAACCTCCTTCTCGCTTGCTAACTGTATTTAGCCACATTCATTGACTAAGTCCTCACTGAAGACCCCAATTATACTTCCTCTGGGCCTGTTGTAGACAGAAAAGTATACTTGGTGCTTTACTCACCACCATGTTTGAGGGACATTGGCATGTTCACCACTGATAGGAGGAGGGACAAATACAAAGGAACACCTATTTCTAGACAGGAGCATTTGGGAGCAAAGTGTGTGTTGTGGAGAGACGTGTTTGGTTGAGTGTCCAAACTTCCCTCTTTATGTGGTTATTACTTTTTACAATCGTGGATATCATGAAACCCAGTGATTTCAAAAGCCCAGACGCATATTATTACAGCAATTCTTTTGTTGATGTGAGAAAAATGAGAATGACATTGCAGTACCACTAAATCTATACCTGGGCACTGCTGATACCAAACAAAAGGAATTCACGGTGGCTAGGTAGGACTATTTTCTAGTGACTGTCTCTGGGGACTCAAACAGAATCCATTTGTTTCTTTGTTTCAAAGATTCACTTGTATAGGTTACCTGTCCCCGCACCTTCAGCTTGTAGTTTGTCTGTGTCCTTGGATCACAAGTGAGTCTCCAGTAAGGGAGCACTTAGGTGATCTTAAGTTTTCATCCGTCTTCTAACCCTGTGTCTTTTGATTGGAGCAGTGAAAGCCTGTACTTTTATTCTGATATTTGAAAGCTAGGCTCTTACAGCACTTTGAAATTTTTTTTATTCTCATTAATATACAACCACATGCAGAACAATATGTTTACTAGTCTAATCCCTTCACCAAGTCATCGCCAAATCCCAGTTTCAGTCGCTGTCCGTCAGCGTGTCATAAGATGCTCTAGAATCACTACTTGTCTTCTCTGTGTTGTATAGCCCTCCTAATGACCATTCACCCTACACATTATTCATGCTAATCCTAATGCCCCCATTCTTTTTCCCCGCCCTTATCAATCCCTTCCCACAAACACTACCCAGTCCCTTTCTCTTTGGTAACTGTTAGTCCACTCTCGGGTACTGTGTATATGCTGCTGTTTCTTCCTTCAGTTTTTCTTTGTTATCGTACTCCACACATGAGTTAAATGATTTGGTACATGTATTTCTCCGACTGGCCTATTTGACTGAGCATAATACCCTCTAGCTCCATCCAAGTTATTGCCAATGATAGGATTTGTTTTCTTCTTATGGATGCTTATTGCACTTTTTAAACTGGGTTTTATTCTTCTTTTTTGTTTGTAGTTTCGCTATGTGCTTCAACCATTGCTCTCATGGTTATGAGCAATAGCTTTGTGTGAATCGATATGAACCTATATTTATCTATCTGTCTGTCTATCAATCATTCAATCAATCAATCAATCATCTTTCTGTCTGCCCATCTGTCCTTGTGTACAGAACAGTTAACCACATATCCAATGTCTCTTTCCTACATTATGCTTCCAAAAATCCTGCAAGGTAACTAGGCTGTAGGGAGAGCACTGGGTTCACCGAGACACTTGCATGTCTTGTCGGCCGAGTGTACCTACAAAACCAGGAAATGGTTGTGCAGGGACTTGAACCCGTGACTCTCACCTCTGTCCTCTTTCATCTCCTTCTCACTTCCTGTCTGTATTTAGCCACATTCATTCACTAAGTGCTCCCTGAAGACCACAAGTATCCTTCCTCTGGGCATGTGGTCGACAGAAACGTAAAATTGTTGCTTTGCTCACCACCATGTTTGAAGGACATCTATGTGAACACCACTGATAGGATGGAGGGTCAAATAAAAAGGAACACCAATTTCTAGACAGGAGCAGTTGGGAGCTAAGAGTGTATTTTGGAGTGACATGTTTACTTGAGTGTCCAAACTTCCCTCTTTAGGTGGTTATTACTTCACATTCGTGAAGATCATAAAACCCACAGATTTCAAAGGCCCAGATTCTTATTATTTCAGCAACTCAGTTGTTGAGGTGAGAGAAAATGAGAAGGACGTTGCTCCACCACTAAATCTATGGCTGGGACTTGCTGGAAACAAACAAAAAGAATTCACGGTGGCCAGATAGTGCTATTTTCTCCTGACTGTCTCTGTGGGTTCAAACAGATTCCATTTGTTTGATTGTTTGTTTTTAAGTTTGACTCGTGTAGGGTACTTGTCCCCACACCTTCAGCTTGTAGTTTGTCTTTGTCCTTGGATCTCAAGTGAGTCTCCTGTAAGGAAGAACTTAGGTTTCTTGAGTTTTCATCCGTTCTTTTAACCCTGTGTCTTTTGTTTGCAGCACTCAGAGCCTGACCTTTTATTCTGATGATTCAGTGCTGTGCCCTTATTGCCCTTAAAAAATTTTTTTTGTTATCATTAATCTACAATCACATGAAGAACATTATGTTTACTATGCTCCCCCTTATCCAAGTCCACCAGCGAAAACCTCTTAAAGTCGCTGTCCATCAGCATAGTTGGATGCTTTAAACCCCTTCAGCATGTACCCCTTCAAAGACACCGATACATTCGCTGTCAATCATAGAGTAGTAAGATGCTATATAACCTCTACTAGTCTTCTCCGTGTTGTACAGCACTCCCCATGTCCCGCGCGACCCCACGCAATATACATGGTAATCCTAATGCCCCCAATCTTTCTCCCCACACTTATCCCTCCCTTCAGAACCACCCTGTGCAGTCCTTTTCCCTTTGGCAACTTTTAGTCAACTCTCGGGTTCTGTGAGTATCCTGCTGTTTTTTTCCTTCAGTTTCTCTTTGTTGTTATACTCCACACATGAGTGATATCATTTGATATTGTCTTTCTCCGCCTGACCTATTTTCTGAACATACTACTGTCTAGCTCCATCCACGTCATTGCAAATGGTAGGATTTGTTTTCTTCTTATGGCTGCTTACTGCACTTTGTAAACTGGATTTCATTCTTCCTTTTTGCTTGTAGTTTAGCTATGTGATTTCACCATTCATCTCCTGGTTATGAGCAACAGCTTTGTGTCAATCGATATGTATCTGTTTCTATCTATCGCTCTGTCTGTCTGTATATCTATCTATCTTTCTATATATCCTTCTTTCTATCTCTCTATCCTCTCTATTTATCTATCCATCTATCTAGCTTCCTGTCTTCTATCATGTGTATAATCTATCGATCATCTGTCATCTATCTATCTGTCTGTCTATGAAACAATCTTCTTTCTGTCTGTCCATCTATCCTTATGTACAGAACAGTTAACTACATCACCTATGTCACTTCCCTACATTATGCTTTCAAAAACATTGCAAGGTCACTAGGCTGCAGGGAGAGCACTGGGCTCACTGAGACAATTGCAGATCGAATCAGCCGCGTGTGCTTACAAAACCAGTAAATGGTGGTGCAGGGACTTGAAATCGTATCTCTGTCCTCTGTCCTCCTAAACCTCCTTCTCGCTTGCTAACTGTATTTAGCCACATTCATTGACTAAGTCCTCACTGAAGACCCCAATTATACTTCCTCTGGGCCTGTTGTAGACAGAAAAGTATTCTTGGTGCTTTACTCACCACCATGTTTGAGGGACATTGGCATGTTCACCACTGATAGGAGGAGGGACAAATACAAAGGAACACCTATTTCTAGACAGGAGCATTTGGGAGCAAATTGTGTGTTGTGGAGAGACGTGTTTGGTTGAGTGTCCAAACTTCCCTCTTTATGTGGTTATTACTTTTTACAATCGTGGATATCATGAAACCCAGTGATTTCAAAAGCCCAGACGCATATTATTACAGCAATTCTTTTGTTGATGTGAGAAAAATGAGAATGACATTGCAGTACCACTAAATCTATACCTGGGCACTGCTGATACCAAACAAAAGGAATTCACGGTGGCTAGGTAGGACTATTTTCTAGTGACTGTCTCTGGGGACTCAAACAGAATCCATTTGTTTCTTTGTTTCAAAGATTCACTTGTATAGGTTACCTGTCCCCGCACCTTCAGCTTGTAGTTTGTCTGTGTCCTTGGATCACAAGTGAGTCTCCAGTAAGGGAGCACTTAGGTGATCTTAAGTTTTCATCCGTCTTCTAACCCTGTGTCTTTTGATTGGAGCAGTGAAAGCCTGTACTTTTATTCTGATATTTGAAAGCTAGGCTCTTACAGCACTTTGAAATTTTTTTTATTCTCATTAATATACAACCACATGCAGAACAATATGTTTACTAGTCTAATCCCTTCACCAAGTCATCGCCAAATCCCAGTTTCAGTCGCTGTCCGTCAGCGTGTCATAAGATGCTCTAGAATCACTACTTGTCTTCTCTGTGTTGTATAGCCCTCCTAATGACCATTCACCCTACACATTATTCATGCTAATCCTAATGCCCCCATTCTTTTTCCCCGCCCTTATCAATCCCTTCCCACAAACACTACCCAGTCCCTTTCTCTTTGGTAACTGTTAGTCCACTCTCGGGTACTGTGTATATGCTGCTGTTTCTTCCTTCAGTTTTTCTTTGTTATCGTACTCCACACATGAGTTAAATGATTTGGTACATGTATTTCTCCGACTGGCCTATTTGACTGAGCATAATACCCTCTAGCTCCATCCAAGTTATTGCCAATGATAGGATTTGTTTTCTTCTTATGGATGCTTATTGCACTTTTTAAACTGGGTTTTATTCTTCTTTTTTGTTTGTAGTTTCGCTATGTGCTTCAACCATTGCTCTCATGGTTATGAGCAATAGCTTTGTGTGAATCGATATGAACCTATATTTATCTATCTGTCTGTCTATCAATCATTCAATCAATCAATCAATCATCTTTCTGTCTGCCCATCTGTCCTTGTGTACAGAACAGTTAACCACATATCCAATGTCTCTTTCCTACATTATGCTTCCAAAAATCCTGCAAGGTAACTAGGCTGTAGGGAGAGCACTGGGTTCACCGAGACACTTGCATGTCTTGTCGGCCGAGTGTACCTACAAAACCAGGAAATGGTTGTGCAGGGACTTGAACCCGTGACTCTCACCTCTGTCCTCTTTCATCTCCTTCTCACTTCCTGTCTGTATTTAGCCACATTCATTCACTAAGTGCTCCCTGAAGACCACAAGTATCCTTCCTCTGGGCATGTGGTCGACAGAAACGTAAAATTGTTGCTTTGCTCACCACCATGTTTGAAGGACATCTATGTGAACACCACTGATAGGATGGAGGGTCAAATAAAAAGGAACACCAATTTCTAGACAGGAGCAGTTGGGAGCTAAGAGTGTATTTTGGAGTGACATGTTTACTTGAGTGTCCAAACTTCCCTCTTTAGGTGGTTATTACTTCACATTCGTGAAGATCATAAAACCCACAGATTTCAAAGGCCCAGATTCTTATTATTTCAGCAACTCAGTTGTTGAGGTGAGAGAAAATGAGAAGGACGTTGCTCCACCACTAAATCTATGGCTGGGACTTGCTGGAAACAAACAAAAAGAATTCACGGTGGCCAGATAGTGCTATTTTCTCCTGACTGTCTCTGTGGGTTCAAACAGATTCCATTTGTTTGATTGTTTGTTTTTAAGTTTGACTCGTGTAGGGTACTTGTCCCCACACCTTCAGCTTGTAGTTTGTCTTTGTCCTTGGATCTCAAGTGAGTCTCCTGTAAGGAAGAACTTAGGTCTCTTGAGTTTTCATCCGTTCTTTTAACCCTGTGTCTTTTGTTTGCAGCACTCAGAGCCTGACCTTTTATTCTGATGATTCAGTGCTGTGCCCTTATTGCCCTTAAAAAATTTTTTTTGTTATCATTAATCTACAATCACATGAAGAACATTATGTTTACTATGCTCCCCCTTATCCAAGTCCACCAGCGAAAACCTCTTAAAGTCGCTGTCCATCAGCATAGTTGGATGCTTTAAACCCCTTCAGCATGTACCCCTTCAAAGACACCGATACATTCGCTGTCAATCATAGAGTAGTAAGATGCTATATAACCTCTACTAGTCTTCTCCGTGTTGTACAGCACTCCCCATGTCCCGCGCGACCCCACGCAATATACATGGTAATCCTAATGCCCCCAATCTTTCTCCCCACACTTATCCCTCCCTTCAGAACCACCCTGTGCAGTCCTTTTCCCTTTGGCAACTTTTAGTCAACTCTCGGGTTCTGTGAGTATCCTGCTGTTTTTTTCCTTCAGTTTCTCTTTGTTGTTATACTCCACACATGAGTGATATCATTTGATATTGTCTTTCTCCGCCTGACCTATTTTCTGAACATACTACTGTCTAGCTCCATCCACGTCATTGCAAATGGTAGGATTTGTTTTCTTCTTATGGCTGCTTACTGCACTTTGTAAACTGGATTTCATTCTTCCTTTTTGCTTGTAGTTTAGCTATGTGATTTCACCATTCATCTCCTGGTTATGAGCAACAGCTTTGTGTCAATCGATATGTATCTGTTTCTATCTATCGCTCTGTCTGTCTGTATATCTATCTATCTTTCTATATATCCTTCTTTCTATCTCTCTATCCTCTCTATTTATCTATCCATCTATCTAGCTTCCTGTCTTCTATCATGTGTATAATCTATCGATCATCTGTCATCTATCTATCTGTCTGTCTATGAAACAATCTTCTTTCTGTCTGTCCATCTATCCTTATGTACAGAACAGTTAACTACATCACCTATGTCACTTCCCTACATTATGCTTTCAAAAACATTGCAAGGTCACTAGGCTGCAGGGAGAGCACTGGGCTCACTGAGACAATTGCAGATCGAATCAGCCACGTGTGCTTACAAAACCAGTAAATGGTGGTGCAGGGACTTGAAATCGTATCTCTGTCCTCTGTCCTCCTAAACCTCCTTCTCGCTTGCTAACTGTATTTAGCCACATTCATTGACTAAGTCCTCACTGAAGACCCCAATTATACTTCCTCTGGGCCTGTTGTAGACAGAAAAGTATACTTGGTGCTTTACTCACCACCATGTTTGAGGGACATTGGCATGTTCACCACTGATAGGAGGAGGGACAAATACAAAGGAACACCTATTTCTAGACAGGAGCATTTGGGAGCAAAGTGTGTGTTGTGGAGAGACGTGTTTGGTTGAGTGTCCAAACTTCCCTCTTTATGTGGTTATTACTTTTTACAATCGTGGATATCATGAAACCCAGTGATTTCAAAAGCCCAGACGCATATTATTACAGCAATTCTTTTGTTGATGTGAGAAAAATGAGAATGACATTGCAGTACCACTAAATCTATACCTGGGCACTGCTGATACCAAACAAAAGGAATTCACGGTGGCTAGGTAGGACTATTTTCTAGTGACTGTCTCTGGGGACTCAAACAGAATCCATTTGTTTCTTTGTTTCAAAGATTCACTTGTATAGGTTACCTGTCCCCGCACCTTCAGCTTGTAGTTTGTCTGTGTCCTTGGATCACAAGTGAGTCTCCAGTAAGGGAGCACTTAGGTGATCTTAAGTTTTCATCCGTCTTCTAACCCTGTGTCTTTTGATTGGAGCAGTGAAAGCCTGTACTTTTATTCTGATATTTGAAAGCTAGGCTCTTACAGCACTTTGAAATTTTTTTTATTCTCATTAATATACAACCACATGCAGAACAATATGTTTACTAGTCTAATCCCTTCACCAAGTCATCGCCAAATCCCAGTTTCAGTCGCTGTCCGTCAGCGTGTCATAAGATGCTCTAGAATCACTACTTGTCTTCTCTGTGTTGTATAGCCCTCCTAATGACCATTCACCCTACACATTATTCATGCTAATCCTAATGCCCCCATTCTTTTTCCCCGCCCTTATCAATCCCTTCCCACAAACACTACCCAGTCCCTTTCTCTTTGGTAACTGTTAGTCCACTCTCGGGTACTGTGTATATGCTGCTGTTTCTTCCTTCAGTTTTTCTTTGTTATCGTACTCCACACATGAGTTAAATGATTTGGTACATGTATTTCTCCGACTGGCCTATTTGACTGAGCATAATACCCTCTAGCTCCATCCAAGTTATTGCCAATGATAGGATTTGTTTTCTTCTTATGGATGCTTATTGCACTTTTTAAACTGGGTTTTATTCTTCTTTTTTGTTTGTAGTTTCGCTATGTGCTTCAACCATTGCTCTCATGGTTATGAGCAATAGCTTTGTGTGAATCGATATGAACCTATATTTATCTATCTGTCTGTCTATCAATCATTCAATCAATCAATCAATCATCTTTCTGTCTGCCCATCTGTCCTTGTGTACAGAACAGTTAACCACATATCCTATGTCACTTTCCTACATAATGCTTCCAAAAATCCTGCAAGGTAACTAGGCTGTAGGGAGAGCACTGGGTTCACCGAGACACTTGCGGGTCGTGTCGGCCGAGTGTACATACAAAACCAGGAATTGGTTGTGCAGGGACTTGAACCCGTGTCTCTATCCTCTGTCCTCTTTCATCTCCTTCTCACTTCCTGTCTGTTTTTAGCCACATGCATTCACTAAGTGCTCCCTGAAGACCACAAGTATCCTTCCTCTGGGCCTGTGGTCGACAGAAACGTAAACTTGTTGCTTTGCTCACCACCATGTTTGAAGAACATCAGCGTGATCACCACTGATAGGATGGAGGGTCAAATAAAAAGGAACACCAAATTCTAGACAGGAGCAGTTGGGAGCTAAGAGTGTTTGTGGAGTGACATGTTTATTTGAGTGTCCAAACTTCACTCTTTAGGTGCTTATTACTTCACATTCTTGAAGATCATAAATCCCACAGAGTTCAAAGGCCCAGATTGTTATTATTAGAGCAACTCATTTGTTGAGGTGAGAGAAAATGAGAAGGACGTTGCTCCACCACTAAATCTATGGATGGGCCTTGCTGAAAACAAACAAAAAGAATTCACGGTGGCCAGATAGTCCTATTTTCTACTGACTGTCTCTGGGGGCTCAAACAGAATCCATTTGTTTGATTGTTTGTTTTTCAGTTTCACTCGTGTAGGGTACTTGTCCCCACACCTTCAGCTTGTAGTTTGTCTGTGTCCTTGGTTCTCACGTGAGTCTCCTGTAGCGAAGCACGTGGGTTTCTTGAGTTTTCACCTCTTCTTTTAACACTGTGTCTTTTGTTTGCAGCACTCAGAGCCTGACCTTTTATTCTGATGATTCATAGCTGTGCTCTTATTGACTTAAAAAATTTTTTTTGTTATCATTAATCTACAATCACGTGAAGAACATTATGTTTACTATGCTCCCCTTTAACCAAGTCCACCAGCAAATACCTCCTAAAGTCGCTGTTCATCAGCATAGTTGGATGATTTAAACCCCTGCAGCATGTACCCCTTCAAAGACACCGATACAGTCGCTGTCAATCGTGGAGTAGTAAGATGCTATATTACCTCTACTAGTCTGTGTTGTACAGCACTCCCCATGTCCCGCGCGACCCAACGCAATATACATGGTAATCTTAATGCCCCCATTCTTTCTCCCCGAACTTATCCCTACATTCAGAAATACCCTTCCCAGTCCTTTTCCCTTAGGTATCTTTTAGTCAACTCTCGGTTTCTGTGAGTATCCTGCTGTTTTGTTCCTTCAGTTTTTCTTAGTTGTTATAATCCACACCTGAGTGATATCATTTGACATTGTCTTTCTCCGCCTAACCTATTTTTCTGAACATACTACTGTCTAGCTCCATCCATGTCATTGCAAATGGTAGGTTTTATTTTCTTCTTATGGCTGCTTACTGCACTTTGTAAACTGGATTAAATTCTTCCTTTTTGTTTGTAGATTAGCTATTTGATTTCACCATTCATGTCCTGGTTATGAGCAACAGCTTTGTGTCAATCGATATGTATCTGTATCTATCTATCGCACTGTCTGTCTGTATATCTATCTATCTTTCTATATATCCTTCTTTCTATCACTCTATCCTCTCTATTTATCTATCCATCTTTCTAGCTTCCTGTCTTCTATCTATCATGTGTATCATCTATCTATCATCTGTCACCTATCTATCTGTCTATCTATGAATAAATCATCTTTCTGTCTGCCCATCTATCCTTATGTACAGAACAGTTAACAACATCACCTATGTCACTTCCCTACATTATGCTTCCAAAAATCATTGCAAGGTCATTAGGCCGCAGGGAGAGCACTGGGTACACTGAGACAATTGCAGATCGAGTCTGCCGCGTGTGCTTACAAAACCAGTAAATGGTTGTCCAGGGACTTGAACCCATATCTCTGTCCTCTCTCCTCTATTACCTCCTTCTCGCCTGCTGACTCTAATTTGCCACAATAATTGACTAAGTCTTCCCTGAAGACCACAAGTATCCTTCCTCTGGGCCTGTTGTAGTCAGAAAAGCATACTTGGTGCTTTGCTCATCACCAAGTATGAAGGACATTGGCGTGATCACCTCTGATAGGAGGAGGGACAAATAAAAATGAACACCTATTTCTAGACAGGAGCAGTTTTGAACAAAGAGTGTGTTGTGGAGTGACGTGTTTATTTGAGTGTCCAACCTTCACTCTTATGTGGTTATTTCCTTTTTACATTCATGAACATCATAAAACGCACTGATTTCAAAAGCCCAGACGCATTTTATTACAGCAATTCTGTTATTGAGGTGAGAAAAATTGAGAAGGACTTTGCTGTACAACGGAATCTATTTCTGGGCACTGCTGAAACCAAACAAAAAAAAATTCATGGTGGCCAGCTAGGGCTATTTTCTACTGACTGTCTCTGGAGACTCAAACAGAATCCATTTGTTTGTTTGTTTGTTTCTCAGTTTCACATTTTTTGGGTACCTGTCACCGCCCCTTCAGCTTTTAATTTGTCCGTGTCCTGGGATCTCAAGTGAGTCTCCTGTAAGGGAGCACATACATGATCTTGAGTGAAAGATAGCTTAGTTTAGTAAGATGCTTTCCTATCTACCTACCTATCTATCTCTTTACCTATCTATGTAATCTTTCTATCTATCTATCTGTCATCTATCTATGTATGGTCTGTCATCTATCTACTATCATCTGTGTATCTATCTAATTAATCTATCATCTATATGTATGTATATCAGTCGAATCTATGTATCAATCATTTGTCTCTCTATATATCTGTTTTCTCACTTTTGTCAACGTTCTGTCCCTAGGTGCACTTTGATTCCTCTGTGACCTTCTCAGTCTCAATTCCTTGTGTTTGTTTTTGTGAGTTAGCTGTGTGTTTGTGTCTTGAGAGGAGTGGCCTTGTTTGGGAACTTGTCCTGCGTAGGTGACACGAGTCTGAGGGTGTGGATAGTGTGGTTGGTGGGCTGCGCTCTTGAAACTGTGCAGCCCAGTGCCCTCCAGCTGCTCTGCCCCTGGGCCGTTCCTGCTGTGGCGGCTGCATGAGCTGCAGGGAATATCCGAGGCCCCATGCAGGGAGAACCCTGGCGGGCCTGCGGGGTCCATGGTAGGTACATGCCCAGTAGTATGTCTTCTTGCCTGTGCACCGATGTTACCTCGGTGGCCCTGCTTGGTGGCCCATCTTCAGAGAGTATGTGTGTAGTCACTGGTTAAGGGAACTGCCTTTTGATGACACGCGGGGTTCTTCTGGGCCAGTGGCCCATGGACTTGCTGAGGTTGCAGCCCAGCTAGCTTGTGGGGAAACTGCTCCCCTCTGCTGTCAAGGTGGAGGTGGAATTTCAGTGCATTTACGCATTTAGATGTGAGTGAGGTCTATCTGAAATGGAATAGTAGCGTTGAGAGCTATGTTTCCACCACTTCAACTTGTAGTTCATCTTCGTCCTTGGATCTCAAGTTAGTCTCCTGTAAGGGAGCACGTAGGTGGTCTTGAGTTTTCATCCCTTCTTTTAACCCTGTGTCTTTTCATTGGAGTATTGAAGAGCCTGTCCTTTTATTCTGAGAATTGAGAGCTATGTCCTTATTGCACTTTAAAAATTTTTTTTGTTATCATTAATCCACAATCACGCAAAGAACATTATGTTCACCAAGTACACCACGTCCCCCCCAAAAACCCCATTACAGTAGCTGTCCATCAGCATAGTTGGATGCTGTAGACCCCTTCACCATGTCCCCCCCACACCCTGTTACAGTCGCTTTCCATCAGCGTGTAGTAAGATGCTGTAGAATCACTACTGGTCTTCTCTGTGTTGTACAGCCCTCCCCATGCTCCCCCCACCCACACATTATACATGCTAATCCTAATGCCCCCTTTCTTTCACCCCACATTTATCAAACACTTCCCACCCACCCTGCCTAGTCCCTTTCCCTTTGGTAACTGTTAGTCCACTCGTGGGTTCTGTGAGTCTGCTGCTGTTTTTTTCCTTCAGTTTTTCTTTGTTGTTATACTCAACACAGGAGTGAAATCATTTGGTACTTGTCTTTCTCCGCATGGACTTTTTCAATGAGCATAATACCCTCTAGCTCCATCCACGTTGTTCAAATATTAGGATTTTTTCTTCTTACGGCTGCTTACTGTACTTTTTAAACTAGATTTCTGTCTTCTCTTTTGTCTGTAGTTTCGCTATGTGCTTTCACCATTGCTCTCCTCGTTATTAGCAATAACTTTACGTTAATCAATATGTACCTATATCTATCTATCCATCTGTCTGTCTGTCTATCTATCTATCTATCTACCTATCTATCTATCTTCCTATCATCTATCTATGATGTCTATCATCAATCTATGTACCTATCTATCTATCTTTCATCTGTCGTCTGTCTAGCTATCTATCTATGAATCAATCATCTTTTTGTCTGCCCATCTATCCTTATGTACAGAACAGTTAACAACATCGCCTTTGTCACTTCCCTACATTATGCTTCCAAAAATCTTTCAAGGTAATTAGGCTGTAGGAAGAGCACTCGGTTCACCGAGACCCTTGCAGGTCGAGTCAGCCACGTGTACCTACAAAACCAGTAAATGGTTGTGCAGGGACTTGAACCTGTGTCTGTATGCTCTATTATCTTCTTCTCACTGGCTGACTCTATTTAGCCACATTCATTGACTAAGTGCTCCGTGAAGACCACAAGTATTGTTCCACTGGGCCTGTTGTCCACAGAAAGAAAACTTGGTGCTTTGCTCACCACCATGTTTGAGGGACATCGGCGTGATCACCGCTGATAGGATGGAACGACAAATGAAAAGGAACACCAGTTGCTAGACAGGAGCACTTGGGAACAAAGAGTGTGTTGTGGAGTGACGTGTTTATTTCAGTGTCCAAACTTCCCTCTTTATATAGTTATTACTTCTTTACATTCATGAACTTCATAAAACCCACTGATCTCAAAGGTCCAGATGTATACTTTTACAGCAATTCAATTGTTGATTTGAGAGAAAATGAGAAAGACGTTGCTGTACCACTAAATCTATGGCTGGGCAATGCTGAAACCAAACAAAAAGAATTCACGTTGGCCAGATAGGGCTATTTTCTACTGACTGTCTCTGTGGACTCAAACAGAATCCATTCTAGGATTGTTTGTTTTTCAGTTTCACTGTGTTGGGTGCCTGTACACTCCCCTTCGGCTTTTAGATTGTCTGTGTCCTTGGATCTCAAGAGAGTCTCCTGTAAGGGAGCACGAAGGTGGTCTTGAGTTTTCATCCCTTTTTTTTACCCTGTGTCATTTGTTTGGAGCACTCAAAGCCTGTCCTTTTATTCTGATGATTCAGAGCTGTGCCCTTATTGCACTTAAAAAATTGTTTTTGTTATCATTAATCTACAATCACGGGAAGAACATTATTTTTACTAGACTCTCCCCTTCACCAAGTCCCTCCCAAAAACCTCTTACAGTTGCTGTCAGTTAGCAGAGATGGATGCTGTAGACCCGTTCACGATGTATCCCCCCACACACCCCATTACAGTCGCTGTCCTTCAGCGTGTAGTAAGATGCTGTAGAATATCTACTTGTCTTCTCTGTGTTGTACAGCACTCACCATACGACCCCGCCCTCACGCATTATACATGCTTATCCTAATCTCCCTTTTCTTTCTCCCCACCCTTAACCCTCCCTTCCAAAACCAACCTTCTCAGTCCTTTTCACTTTGGTAACTGTTACAACACATTCGGGTTCTGTGAGTCTACTGCTGTTTTTTTTTTTCAGTGTTTCTTTGTTGTTATAAACAACACATGAGTGAAATCATTTTGTACTTCTCTATCTCCGCCTGGAATATTTCACTGAGCATACTACCGTCTCGCTCCATCCACGTCATTGCAAATGGTAGCATTTGTTTTCTTCTTATGGCTGCAAACGGCAGTTTTTAAACTGGACTTCATTCTTCCTTTTAGTTTGTAGTTTCGCTATGTGCTTTCACCATTGATCTCCTGGTTATGAGCAATAGCTTTGTGTTATTTAATATGTATCTGTATGTATCTTTCTATCAATCTATCTGTCTATCCTTCTATAATTCTATCTATCTATCTTTCTATCTATCTATCTATCTATCTATCTATCTATCATCTACCTGTCTATCAATCTATCTTCCTATCTACCTATCATGTCTATCGTCTGTCTATCTGTCATCTGTCATCTATCTATCTATGAATCAATCATCTTTTTGTATGGCCATCTATCCTTATGTACCGGACAGTTAACAACATCGCCTATGTCAGTTCCCTACATTATGCTTCCAAAAATATTGCAAAGTAACTAGTCCTTAGGGAGAGCACAGGTTTCACTGAGACGCTTCCAGGTCGAGTCAGCCGCTTGTGCTTACAAATCCAGTAATTTATGGTGGTGCAGGGACTTGCACCCATCTCTCTGTCCTCTGTCCTCTTTTACCTCCTTCTCGCTTGCTGACTGTATTCAGCCACTTTCGTTGACTAAGTGCTTCCAGAAGACCACAACTATCGTTCCTCTGGGCCTGTTTAGACAGAAACGTATACTTGGTGCTTTGCTCACCACCAAGTTTAAGGGACAATGGCATGATCACGGCTGATAGGAGGAGGGAGAAATAAAAAGAATACCTCTTTCTAGGCAGCAGCATTTGGGAGCAAAGAGAGTGTTGTGGAGTTACGTGTTTGTTTGAGTGTCCAAACTATCCTATTTAGGTGGTTATTACTACTTTACTTTAAAGAACATCATAAAATCCACAGATTTCAAAAGCCCAGACACATATTATTACAGCAATTCAGTTGTTGAGGTGAGAAAAAATGAGAAGGACGTTGCTGTACCACTAAATCTATGGCTTGGCACTGCTGAATCCAAACAAAAAGAATTCACGGTGTCTAGATAGGGCTATTTTATACTGACTGTCTCTGGGGACTCAAACAAAATCCATTTGTTTGTTTGTTTGCTTTTCAGTTACACTTGTGTAGGTTTGCTGTCCCCACCCCTTCGGATTGTAGTTTGTCTGTGTCTTTGGATCTCAAGTGAGTCTCCTATAGGGGAGCAATTAGGTGATCTTGAGTTTTCATCCCTTCTTTTAACCCTGTGTCTTTTGTTTGGAGCTCGCAAAGCCTGTTTTATTGCTGTGCCCATATTGCACTTAAAAACATTTTTTATCATTAATCTGCAATCACGTGAAGAACATCATATTTACTAGGCTCCCACCTTCACCAAGTCCCCACCAAAACCTCTTACAGTCGTTGTCCATAAGCATTGTTGTATGCTGTAGACTGCTTCACCATGTCCCCCCACAAACACCCCATTACAATCGCTGTCCATCAGCGTGTAGTAAATGCTGTAGAATCTCTACTTGTCTTCTCTGTGTTGTACATCCCTCCCTTTGATCCCCCGAGCCCACGAATTATACATGTTAATCCAAATGTCCCCTTTCTTCTCCCTGCCCTTATTCCTCCCTTCCCACACACCCTGCCCATTCCCTTTCCCTTTGGTAACTTTTATTGAACTCTCTGGGTCTGTGAGTCTGCTGCTGTTTATTTCCTCCAGTTTTTCTTTGTTGTTATACTCCACACATGAGTGAAATCATTGGCTACTTGTCTTTCTCCACCTGGTATATATCACTGAGCATGCTACCGTCTAGCTACATCCACATCCTTGCAAATGGAAGGATTTGTTTTCTTCTTATGGCTGCTTACTGCACTTTTTAAACTGGACTTCATTCTTCCTTTTTGTTTGTAGTTTCCCTATGTGCTTTCACCATTGATCTGTTGGTTATGAGCAATAGCTTTGTGTTAATCGATATGTATCTGAATCTGTGTAACTGTCTATCTATCAATCTATCTATCTATCTATCCTTCTATCTTTCTATCTATGTATCTCTCTATCTATCTTCCTATCAATTATCTATCGTGTCTATCATCTATCTATAATCTCTCATCTATCTATGTATCTATGAATCAATCATCTTTTTGTCTTCCCATCTATCCTTATGTACAGAACAGTTAACAACATCGCCTATGTCACTTCCCTACATTATGCTTCCAAAAATCTTGCCAAGTAACTAGGACGTATGGAGAGCACTGGGTACACTGAGACAATTGCAGGTCGAGTCTGCCGCGTGTGCTTACAAAACCATTAAATGGTTGTCCAGGGACTTGAACCCATATCTCTGTCCTCTGTCCTCTTTTACCTCCTTCTCGCCTGCTGACTCTAATTTGCCACAATAATTGACTAAGTCTTCCCTGAAGACCACAAGTATCCTTCCTCTGGGCCTGTTGTAGTCAGAAAAGTATACTTGGTGCTTTGCTCATCACCAAGTATGAAGGACATCGGCGTGATCACCTCTGATAGGAGGAGGGACAAATAAAAATGAACACCTATTTCTAGACAAGAGCAGTTCTGAACAAAGAGTGTGTTGTGGAGTGACGTGTTTATTTGAGTGTCCAACCTTCACTCTTAAGTGGTTATTACTTTTTTACATTCATGAACATCATAAAACGCACTGATTTCAAAAGCCCAGACACATATTATTACAGCAATTATGTTATTGAGGTGAGAAAAATTGAGAAGGACTTTGCTGTACAACGGTATCTATTTCTGGGCACTGCTGAAACCAAACAAAAAAAAATTCCTGGTGGCCAGCTAGAGCTATTTTCTACTGACTGTCTCTGGGGACTCAAACAGAATCCATTTGTTTGTTTGTTTCTCAGTTTCACATTTTTTGGGTACCTGTCACCGCCCCTTCAGCTTTTAATTTGTCCGTGTACTGGGATCTCAAGTGAGTCTCCTGTAAGGGAGCACATACATGATCTTGAGTGAAAGATAGCTTAGTTTAGTATGATGCTTTCCTATCTATCTACCTATCTATCTCTTTACCTATCTATGTAATCTTTCTATCTATCTATCTGTCATCTATCTATGTATGGTCTGTCATCTATCTACTATCATCTGTGTATCTATCTAATTAATCTATCATCTATATGTATGTATATCAGTCGAATCTATGTATCAATCATTTGTCTCTCTATATATCTGTTTTCTCACTTTTGTCAACGTTCTGTCCCTAAGTGCACTTTGATTCCTCTGTGTCCTTCTCAGTCTCAATTCCTTGTGTTTGTTTTTGTGAGTTAGCTGTGTGTTTGGGTCTTGAGAGGAGTGGCTTTGGGTGGGAACTTCTCCTGCGTAGGTGGCACGAGTCTGCTGGGTGTGGATAGTGTGGTTGATGGGCTGCGCTCTTGAAACTGTGCAGCCCTGTGCCCTCCAGCTGCTCTGCCCCTGGGCCGTTCCTGCTGTGGCGGCTGCATGAGCTGCAGGGAATATCCGAGGCCCATGCAGAGAGCACCCTGGCGGGCCTGCGGGGTACGTGGTAGGTACATGCCCAGTAGTATGTCTTTTTGCCTGTGCACCGATGTTACCTCGGTGGCCCTGCTTGGTGGCCCATCTTCAGAGAGTATGTGTGTAGTCACTGGTTAAGGGAACTGCCTTTTTGTGACACGCAGGTTTCTTCTGGGCCAATGGCCCATGGACTTGCTGAGGTGGCAGCCCAGCAAGCTTGTGGGGAAACTGCTCCCCTCTGCTGTCAAGGTGGAGGTGGAATTTCAGTGCATTTACGCATTTAGATGTGAGTGAGGTCTATCTGAAATGGAATAGTAGCGTTGAGAGCTATGTTTCCACCCCCTCAACTTGTAGTTCATCTTCGTCCTTGGATCTCAAGTTAGTCTCCTGTAAGGGAGCACGTAGGTGGTCTTGAGTTTTCATCCCTTCTTTTAACCCTGTGTCTTTTCATTGGAGTATTGAAGAGCCTGTCCTTTTATTCTGAGAATTGAGAGCTATGTCCTTATTGCACTTTAAAAATTTTTTTTGTTATCATTAATCCACAATCACGCAAAGAACATTATGTTCACCAAGTACACCACGTCCCCCCCAAAAACCCCATTACAGTAGCTGTCCATCAGCATAGTTGGATGCTGTAGACCCCTTCACCATGTCCCCCCCACACCCTGTTACAGTCGCTTTCCATCAGCGTGTAGTAAGATGCTGTAGAATCACTACTGGTCTTCTCTGTGTTGTACAGCCCTCCCCATGCTCCCCCCACCCACACATTATACATGCTAATCCTAATGCCCCCTTTCTTTCAGCCCACATTTATCAAACACTTCCCACCCACCCTGCCTAGTCCCTTTCCCTTTGGTAACTGTTAGTCCACTCGTGGGTTCTGTGAGTCTGCTGCTGTTTTTTTCCTTCAGTTTTTCTTTGTTGTTATACTCAACACATGAGTGAAATCATTTGGTACTTGTCTTTCTCTGCATGGCCTTTTTCACTGAGCATAATACCCTCTAGCTCCATCCACGTTGTTCAAATATTAGGATTTTTTTCTTCTTACGGCTGCTTACTGTACTTTTTAAACTAGATTTCTGTCTTCTCTTTTGTCTGTAGTTTCGCTATGAGCTTTCACCATTGCTCTCCTCGTTATTAGCAATAACTTTATGTTAATCAATATGTACCTATATCTATCTATCCATCTGTCTGTCTGTCTATCTATCTATCTATCTATCTATCTATCTATCTATCTATCTTCCTATCATCTATCTATGATGTCTATCATCAATCTATGTACCTATCTATCTATCTTTCATCTGTCGTCTGTCTAGCTATCTATCTATGAATCAGTCATCTTTTTGTCTGCCCATCTATCCTTATGTACAGAACAGTTAACAACATCGACTTTGTCACTTCCCTACATTATGCTTCCAAAAATCTTTCAAGGTAACTAGGCTGTAGGAAGAGCACTCGGTTCACCGAGACACTTGCAATTCGAGTCAGCCACGTGTACCTACAAAACCCGTAAATGGTTGTGAAGGGACATAAACCTGTGTCTGTATCCTCTATTATCTTCTTCTCACTGGCTGACTCTATTTAGCCACATTCATTGTGTAAGTACTCCGTGAAGACCACAAGTATTGTTCCTCTGGGCCTGTTGTCCACAGAAAGAAAACTTGGTGCTTTGCTCACCACCATGTTTGAGGGACATCGGCGTGATCACCGCTGATAGGATGGAACGACAAATGAAAAGGAACACCAGTTGCTAGACAGGAGCAGTTGGGAGCAAAGAGTGTGTTGTGGAGTGACGTGTTTATTTCAGTGTCCAAACTTCCCTCTTTATATAGTTATTACTTCTTTACATTCATGAACTTCATAAAACCCACTGATCTCAAAGGTCCAGATGTATACTTTTACAGCAATTCAATTGTTGATTTGAGAGAAAATGAGAAAGACGTTGCTGTACCACTAAATCTATGGCTGGGCAATGCTGAAACCAAACAAAAAGAATTCACGTTGGCCAGATAGGGCTATTTTCTACTGACTGTTTCTGTGGACTCAAACAGAATCCATTCTAGGATTGTTTGTTTTTCAGTTTCACTGTGTTGGGTGCCTGTACACTCCCCTTCGGCTTTTAGATTGTCTGTGTCCTTGGATCTCAAGAGAGTCTCCTGTAAGGGAGCACGAAGGTGTTCTTGAGTTTTCATCCCTTTTTTTTACCCTGTGTCATTTGTTTGGAGCACTCAAAGCCTGTCCTTTTATTCTGATGATTCAGAGCTGTGCCCTTATTGCACTTTAAAAATTTTTTTTGTTATCATTAATCCACAATCACGCAAAGAACATTATGTTCACCAAGTACACCACGTCCCCCCCAAAAACCCCATTACAGTAGCTGTCCATCAGCATAGTTGGATGCTGTAGACCCCTTCACCATGTCCCCCCCACACCCTGTTACAGTCGCTTTCCATCAGCGTGTAGTAAGATGCTGTAGAATCACTACTGGTCTTCTCTGTGTTGTACAGCCCTCCCCATGCTCCCCCCACCCACACATTATACATGCTAATCCTAATGCCCCCTTTCTTTCACCCCACATTTATCAAACACTTCCCACCCACCCTGCCTAGTCCCTTTCCCTTTGGTAACTGTTAGTCCACTCGTGGGTTCTGTGAGTCTGCTGCTGTTTTTTTCCTTCAGTTTTTCTTTGTTGTTATACTCAACACAGGAGTGAAATCATTTGGTACTTGTCTTTCTCCGCATGGCCTTTTTCACTGAGCATAATACCCTCTAGCTCCATCCACGTTGTTCAAATATTAGGATTTTTTTCTTCTTACGGCTGCTTACTGTACTTTTTAAACTAGATTTCTGTCTTCTCTTTTGTCTGTAGTTTCGCTATGTGCTTTCACCATTGCTCTCCTCGTTATTAGCAATAACTTTACGTTAATCAATATGTACCTATATCTATCTATTCATCTGTCTGTCTGTCTATCTATCTATCTATCTATCTATCTATCTATCTTCCTATCATCTATCTATGATGTCTATCATTAATCTATGTACCTATCTATCTATCTTTCATCTGTCGTCTGTCTAGCTATCTATCTATGAATCAGTCATCTTTTTGTCTGCCCATCTATCCTTATGTACAGAACAGTTAACAACATCGCCTTTGTCACTTCCCTACATTATGCTTCCAAAAATCTTTCAAGGTAATTAGGCTGTAGGAAGAGCACTCGGTTCACCGAGACACTTGCAATTCGAGTCAGCCACGTGTACCTACAAAACCCGTAAATGGTTGTGAAGGGACATAAACCTGTGTCTGTATCCTCTATTATCTTCTTCTCACTGGCTGACTCTATTTAGCCACATTCATTGTGTAAGTACTCCGTGAAGACCACAAGTATTGTTCCTCTGGGCCTGTTGTCCACAGAAAGAAAACTTGGTGCTTTGCTCACCACCATGTTTGAGGGACATCGGCGTGATCACCGCTGATAGGATGGAACGACAAATGAAAAGGAACACCAGTTGCTAGACAGGAGCAGTTGGGAGCAAAGAGTGTGTTGTGGAGTGACGTGTTTATTTCAGTGTCCAAACTTCCCTCTTTATATAGTTATTACTTCTTTACATTCATGAACTTCATAAAACCCACTGATCTCAAAGGTCCAGACGTATACTTTTACAGCAATTCAATTGTTGAGTTGAGAGAAAATGAGAAAGACGTTGCTGTACCACTAAATCTATGGCTGGGCAATGCTGAAACCAAACAAAAAGAATTCACGTTGGCCAGATAGGGCTATTTTCTACTGACTGTCTCTGTGGACTCAAACAGAATCCATTCTAGGTTTGTTTGTTTTTCAGTTTCACTGTGTTGGGTACCTGTACACACCCCTTCGGCTTTTAGATTGTCTGTGTCCTTGGATCTCAAGAGAGTCTCCTGTAAGGGAGCACGAAGGTGATCTTGAGTTTTCATCCCTTCTTTTAACCCTGTGTCATTTGTTTGGAGCACTCAAAGCCTGTCCTTTTATTCTGATGATTCAGAGCTGTGCCCTTATTGCACTTAAAAAATTGTTTTTGTTATCATTAATCTACAATCACGTGAAGAACATTATGTTTACTAGACTCCCCCCTTCACCAAGTCCCTCCCAAAAACCTCTTACAGTTGCTGTCAGTTAGCAGAGATGGATGCTGTATACCCGTTCACGATGTACCCCCACACACACCCCATTACAGTCGCTGTCCTTCAGCGTTTAGTAAGATGCTGTAGAATACCTACTTGTCTTCTCTGTGTTGTACAGCACTCGCCATGCGACCCCGACCTCACGCATTATACATGCTTATCCTAATCTCCCTTTTCTTTCTCCCCACCCTTATCCCTCCCTTCCCAACCACCCTTCTCAGTCTTTTTCCCTTTGGTAACTGTTACCCAACATTCGGGTTCTGTGAGTCTACTGCTGTTTTTTTTTTCAGTGTTTCTTTGTTGTTATACTCCACACATGAGTGAAATCATTTTGTACTTGTCTATCTCCACCTTGAATATTTCACTGAGCATACTACCGTCTCGCTCCATCCATGTCATTGCAAATGGTAGCATTTGTTTTCTTCTTATGGCTGCAAACGGCAGTTTTTAAACTGGACTTCATTCTTCCTTTTAGTTTGTAGTTTCGCTATGTGCTTTCACCATTGCTTTCCTGGTTATGAGCAATACCTTTGTGTTTGACGATATTTACCTATACTTATCTATCTTTCTGTATGTCTAACTATCTATCAATCAATCAGTCATCTTTTTGTCTGAACGTCTGTCCTTGTATGCAGAACAGTTAACAACATAGACTATGTCCCTTCACTACGTTATGCTTCCAAAAATCTTGCAAGGTAACTAGGTCGTAAGGAGAGTCCTGGGTTCCCCGAGACACTTGCAGGTTGAGTCAGAAGTGTACCTACAAAACCAGGAAATGGTGGTGCAGGGACTTGTACTCGTGTCTCTGTCCTCTATCCTCTTTTATCTCCTTCTCACTTGCTGACTGTATTTAGACACATTCATTGACTAAGGGCTCCCTGAAGACCACAAGAATCCTTCCTCTGGGCCTGATGTCGACAGAAAAGTAAAGTTGCTGCTTGCTCACCACCATATTTGAGGAACATCGGCGTGATAAACACTGATAGGAGGGAGGGACAAAAAGCAAGGAACATCACTTTCTAGACAAGAGCAGTTGGGATAAAAGAGTGTGTTGTGGAGTGAACTGTTTATTTGAGTGTCCAAACTTCCCTCTTTATCTGGTTATTACTTCTTTACATTCGTGGACATCATAAACCCACTGATTTCAAAGGCCCAGACCCATATTATTACAGCAATACAGTTGTTGAGTTGAGAGAAAATGAGAAGGATGTTGCTGCACCACTAAATCTATGTCTGGGCACTGCAGATACCAAACAAAAAGCATTCACAGTGGCCAGATAGGGCTATTTTCTACTGACTGTCTCTGGGACACACACAGAATCCATTTGATTGATTGGTTTTTGGATTCAATTGTGTTGGGTACCTCTCAGCACCCCTACGGCTTGTAGTTTGTCTGTGTACTTGGATCTCAAGTGGGTCTCCTGTAAGAGAGCACGTAGGTGTTCTTGAGTTTTCATCCCTTCTTTTAACCCTATCTTTTGTTTGGAGCACTCAAAGCCTGTCCTTTAACACTGATGATTCAGAGCTGTGCCCTTATTGCACTTTGAAATTCTTTTTTTGTTATCATTATTCTACAATCACATGAAGAACATTATGTTTACTACGATCCCCCCTTCACCAAGTCCCCCCAAAACCTCTTACAAAATGTCTCCATCAGCATAGTTGGATGCTCTAGACTACTTCACCATGAACCCACACACACACCCCGTTACAGTCGCTGTCCATCAGCGTGTAGTAAGATGTTGTAGAATCTCTACTTTTCTTCTCTGTGTTGTACAGCACTCCCCATGCCCAACCGACCGCATGCATTATTCATGCTAATAATAATATCCCCTTTCTTTCTTCCTGCCCTTATCCCTCCCTTATCACCCACCCTGCCCAGTACATTTCCCTTTGGTATCTGTTAGTCCACTCTCGGGTTCTGTGATTCTGCTGCTGTTTTTTTCCATCAGTTTTTCTATGTTGTTGTACTCTACACATGAATAAAATCATTTGGTACTTGTCTTTCTCCTCCTGGCCTATTTCACTGAGCATACTACCGTCTAACTCCATCTACATAATTGTAAATGGTAGGATTTGTTTTCTTCTTATGGCTGCTTACTGCACACTTTAAACTGGATTTCATTCTTCCTTTTTGTTTGTAGTATCACTATGTGTTTTCACCATTTATCTCCTGGTTATGAGCGATGGCTTTGTGTTAATCGATATGTATCTGTATCTATCTATCTTTCATCTGTCTGTCTGTCTGTCTACAACCTATCTACCTATGTATCTATCTGTCTATCTATCTATCTATCTATCTATCTATCTATCTATCTATCTGTCTGTCTGTCTGTCTGTCTGTCTGTCTATCTGTCTATCTATTTGTCTATCAATCAATTTATCTGTCTATCTACCTATCTTTCCTAATATCTTTCTATCTACCTATCTATCTATCTACCTATCTATCTATCTATCTATCTATCTATCTATCTATCTATCTGCCTATCTTTCATGACTATCATCTATCTATCAGTCATCTGTCATCTATGTATCTACGAATCTACCATCTTTTTGTGTGCCCATCTATTCTTATGTACAGAACTGTTAACAACATAGCGTATGTCACTATCCAACATTATGCTTCCAAAAACAGTGCAAGATGAGTAGGCTGTATTGAGAGCACTGGGTTCACTGAGACAATTGCAGGTCGAGTCAGCATCGTGTCCTTACAAAACCAGTAAATGGTGGTGCAGGGACTTGAACCCATCTCTCTGTCATCTGTCCTCTTTTCCCTCCTTCTCGATTGCTGACTGAACTTAGCCACATTCATTGACTAAGGGCTACCTTAAGATAACAAGTTTCATTCCTCTGGGCCTCTTGTAGACAGTAAAGTATACTTTGTGCTTTGCTTACCACCATGTTTGAGGGACATCGGCGTGATCACCGCTGATAGGAGGAGGTTCAAATAAAAAGAACACCTATGTCTAGACAGGAGCATTTGGGAGCAAAGAGAGTGTTGTGGAGTTACGTGTTTTTTGAGTGTCCAAACTTCACACTTTAGGGGGTTATTACTTCTTTACATTTGTGAACATCATAAAACACACTGATTTCAAAAGCCCAGACTCATATTATTACAGCAATTCAGTTGTTGACGTGAGAAAAAATGAGAAGGACTTTGCTATACCACTAAATCAATGGCTGGGCACTGCTGAAACCAAACAAAAAGAATTCACGGTGGCTAGATAGGGCTATTTTCTTCTGGCTGTCTGTGGGGACTCAAACAGAATCCATTTGTTTGTTTGTTTGTTTGTTTCTCAGTTTCACTTGTGTAGGGTACCCGTTCCCGCCCCTTCATCTTGTGGTTTGTGTCCTTGGATCTCAAGTGAGTATCCAGTAAGGGAGCACGTACGTGGTCTTGTGTTTTCATCCCTTATTCTAACCCTGTGTGTTTTGATTGGAGCACTCAAAGAATGTCCGTTTATTCTGATGATTCAGCGCTGTTCCCTTATTGCACTTAAAATTTTTTTTTGTTATCATTAATCTACAATCACGTGAAGAAATTTACGGTTACTAGGCTGCCCATTCAACATTCCGCATCTAAAACCAATTACAGTCGCTGCCCATCAGCATGTAGTAAGATGGTGTAGAATCCCTACTGTCCTGTCTGTGTTGTACAGTCCTCACCATGCTACTCCCACCACACACATTATACACACTAATACTAATGCCCCCTTTCTTTCTCCCCACCCTTATCCCTCCTTCCCACCGAACCTGCCCAGTCCCTTTCCCTTTAGTAACTGTTTGAAAACTCGCGGGTTCTGTGAGTCTGCTGCTATTTTTTTCTTCAGATTTTCTTGGTTGTTATACTCCACACATGAGTGAAATCATTTGGTTCTTTTCTTTCTCCACCTGGCCTATTTCACTGAGCATAATACCCACTAGCTCCATCCACGTTGTTGCAAATGGTAGGATTTATTTTCTTCTTATGACTGATTACTGCACTTTTTAAACTGGATTTCTGTCTTCCCTTTTGTCTGTAGTTTCGCTATGTGATTTCACCATTGCTCTCCTTGTTATGAGCAATAGCTTTGTTTTAATCAATATGTACTTTTATCTATCTGTCTGTCTATCCATCTATCTATCTGTCTATCAATCAGTCAATCATCTTTTTGTTTGCCCATCTGTCCTTTTGTACAAAACAGTTAACAAGATAGCCTGTGTCACTTCCTTATATTGTGCTTCCAAAAATCTTTCAAGCTAACTAGGCTGCAGGTAAAGCACTGGGTTCACCGAGACATTTGCAGGTAGAGTCAGCCGCATATTCCTACTAAACCAGGAAATTTTGCTCCAGGGTCTTGAACACGTGTCTCTCTCCTCTCTCCTCTTTTATCTACTTCTCACTTGCTGACTGTATGTAGTCACATTCATTGACTAAGGGCTCGCTGAAGACCACAAGTATCCTTCCTCTGGGCCTGTTTTCGACAGAAAAGTAAGCTTGGTGCTTTGCTCCTAACCGTGTTTGAGGGACATCGGCGTGATCACCACTGATAGGATGGAACAACAAATGAAAAGGAACACCAATTTCTAGACAGGAGCAGTTGGGTGCAAAGAGTGTGTTGTGGGGTTACGTGTTTATTTGAGTGTCCAAACTTCCCTCTTTATCTGGATATTGTTTCTTTACATTAATGAACATCATAAAACCCACTGATTTCAAAGGCCCAGATGCTTATTTTTTCACCAATTCAGTTGTTGAGGTGAGAGAAAATAAGAAGGACGTTGCTGTACCACTAAATCTATGGCTGGGCAGTGCTGAAACCAAACAAAAAGAATTCACGGTGGCTTGATAGGGCTATTTTCTACTGACTATCTCTGGAGACACAAACAGAATCCATTTGTTCGATTGTTTGTTTTTCAGTTTCACTTGTGTTGAGTACCTGTTCCCACCACTTCGACTTGTAGTTTGTCTGTGTCCTTGCATCTCAAAGGAGTTTCCTGTGAGGGATCACGTAGGTGGTTTTGAATATTCATCCCTACTTTTAACCCTGTTTCTTTTGTTTGGAGCACTCAAGGCCTGTTTCATTTTATTCTGATGATTCAGAGCTGTGCCCTTTTTGCACTTAAAAAATTTTTTTATTATCATTAATCTACAATCACGTGAAGAACATTATGTTTACTTGGCTCCCCCCTTCACCAAGGCACCCTTTGAAACTTCTTACAGATGCTGTCAATCAGCGGAGTTGGATGCTCTAGACCCCTTCACCATGAACCACCCCACACACACCATTAAAGTCGCAGTCCATTAGCGTGTAGTAAGATGCTGAATAAACTTTACTTGTCTTCTCTGTGTTGTACAGCCCTATCCAAGCCCACCCGACCCCAAGCTTTATACATGCTAATCCTAATCTCCCATTTCTTTCTCCACACCCTCATCCTTCCCTTCCCAACCACCCTGCCCAGTCCCTTTCCCTTTGGTAACTGTTAGTCCGCTTTTGGGTTCTGTGAGTATGCTGCTGTTTTTTTCCTTCAGAGTTTCTTTGTTGTTATACTCCACACACGAGTGAAATCATTTGGTACTTGTTTTTCTCCACCTGGCCTATTTCACTTAGCATAATACCATCTTGCTCCATCCACATCATTGCAAATGGTAGGATTTGTTTTCCTCTTATGACTGCTTACGGCAGTTTTTAAACTGGACTTAATTCTAACTGTCTGTTTGTAGTTTCGCTATATGCTTTCACCATTGAACTCCTGTTTATGAGCAATAGCTTTATGTTAATCAATATGTATCTGAATCTATCTATCTGTCTGTCTGTCTATCTATCTATCAATCTCTCTATCTATCCTTCTATCTTTCTTTCTTTCTATCTATCTCTCTATCTCTCTATCTATCCTTCTATCTATCTATCTATCTATCTATCTATCTATCTATCTATCTATCTATCTATCTATCTATCTATCTATCATCTTCCTGTCATCTATCTATCATGTCTATCATCTATCTATCTATCATCTGTCATCTATCTATCTATTTATGAATCAATCATCTTTTTTTCTTCCCATCTATCCTTATGTACAGAACAGTTAACAACATCGCCTATGTCACTTCCCTACATTATGCTTCCAAAAATCCTGCAAGGTAACTAGGCCGTAGGGAGAGCACTGGGTTCATTGAGACTCTTGCAGGTCTAGTCAGCCGCGTGTGCTTACAAAACCTGTTAATGTTGGTGCAGGGACTGGCACCCATATCTCTGTCCTCTATCCTCTTTTACCTGCTTCTGTCTTCAAGACAGTATTCAGCCACATTCATGGAATAAGTGCTCCCTGAAGACCACAAGTATCCTTCCTCTGGGCCTGTTGAAGACAGAAAAATATACTTGGTGCTTTGCTATCCACCGAGTTTGAGGGACATCGACGTGAGTTCCGCTGATAGGAGGTGGGACAAATAAAAAGGAACACCTATTTCTAGACAGGAGGATTTGGCAGCAATGACAGTGTTGTGGAGTTACATGTTTGAGTGTCCAAACTTCCCTCTTTAGGTGGTTATTGCTTCTTTACATTCAAGAACACCATAAAACCCACTGATTTCAAAAGCCAAGACGCATATTATTACAGCAATTCAGTTGTTGAGGTGAGAAAACATGAGAAGGATGTTGCGGAACCACTAAATGTATGGTTGGGCACAGCTGAAACCAAACAAAAAGAATTCACGGTGCCTAGATAGGGCTATTTTCTACTGGCTGTCTCTGGGGACTCAAACAGAATCCATTTGTTTGTTTGTTTCTCAGTTTCACTTGGGTAGGGTCCCTGTACCTGCCCATTCTGCTTGTAGTTTGTCTGTGTCCTTGGATCCCAAGTGAATCTCGAGAATGGGAGCACGCAGGTGGTCTTGAGTTTTCATCCCTTCCTCTATCCCTGTGTCTTTTGATTGGAGAACTCAGAGCCTGTCCTTTTATTCTGACAATTGAGAGGTGTGTCATTATTGCACTCACAAAAATTTTTTTGTTATCATCAATCTACAATCACGCGAAGATCATTATCATCACCAAGTACACAAAGTCCCCCCCAAAAGCCCTGTTACAGTAATAGTCCATCAGCATAGTTGGATGCTGTACACCCCTTCACCATTTCCCCCCCCACATACCCCATTACAGTCGCTGTCCATAGGCGTGTAGTAAGATGTTGTAGAAATAGTACTTCTCTTTTGTGTTGTACAGCCCTACCTATGCTCCCCCCACCACAGACATTATAAATGCTAATCATAATGCCCCCTTTCTTTCTGCCCACCCTTTTCCCTACCTTCCCACCCTCCCTGCCCAGTCCCTTTCCCTTTGGTAACTGTTAGTCCACTGTCAGGTTCTGTTAGTCTGCTGCTGTTATTTTCCTTCAGTTTTTCTTTGTTGTTATACCCCACAAATGAATGAAATCATTTGGCACTTGTCTTTCTCCACCTGTCCTATTTCACTGAGCACAATATCCCCTAGTCCATCCACGTTATTGCAAATGATAGTATTTGTTTTCTTTTATATCTGCTTAGTGCACTTTTTAAACTTGATTTCATTCTTCTCTTTTGTTTGTAGTTTCGCTATGTGCTTTCACCATTGCTTTCCTGGTTATGAGCAATAGCTTTGTGTTAATCGATATGTACTTATATCTATCTGTCTGTCTATCTATATACCTATCTATCTATCTATCTATCGATCAATCATCTTTTTCTCTCCCCATCTGTCCTTGTGTACAGAACAGTTAAGTACATAGCCTAAGTCACATCCCTACATTATGCTTCGAATAATCTTGCAAGGTAACTAGGCCGTATTGTGAGCACTGGGTTCGCCAAGGCACTTGAAGGTCAAGTCAGCCTTGTGAACCAACAAAACCAGGAAATTGTGGTGCAAGGACTTGAATCCGTGTATCCATCCTCTGTCCTCTTTCATCTCCTTCTAACTTGCTGTCTGTATTTAGCCAAATTCATTGACGAAGTGCTCACTGAAGAACACAAGTATCATTCCTCTGGGCCTCTTGTTGAAAGAAAAGTAAACTTGTTGCTTTACTCACCACCATGTTTGAAAGACATCAGCGTGATCACTGCCAATAGGACGGAGGGTCAAATTAAAAGGAACACCAATTTCTAGACAGGAGCAGTTGGGAGCTAAGAGTATATTGTGGAGCGACGTGTTTATTTGAGTGTCCTAGCTTACCTCTTTAGCTGGTTATTATATCTTCACATTCCTGAACATCATAAAACCCACTGATTTCAAAGGCAAATATGATTATTATTACAGCAACTCAGTTGTTGAGGTGAGAGAAAATGAGAAGTCTGTTGCTGCACCACTAAATCTATGGCTGGGAACTGCTGATACCAAACAAAAAGAATTCACGGTGGCCAGAGAGGGCTATTTTCTGCTGACTGTCTTTGGGGACTCAAACAGAATCCATTTGTTTGATTGTTTGTTTTTCAGTTTCACTCGTGTATGGTACTTGTCCACACACCTTCTTCTTGTAGATTGTCTGTGTCCTTGGATCTCAAGTGAGTCTCCTGTAAGTAAGCACGTAGGTGTCTTGAGTTTTCATCCCTTCTTTTAACCCCGTGTCTTTTGTTTGCAGCACTCAGTGCCTGATCTTTTATTCTGATGATTCAGAACTGTGCACTTATTGCACTTAAAGAATTTTTTTATCATTAATCTACAATCACGTGTAGAACATTATGTTTACTATGCACCCCACTTCACAAAGTCCCCCCGAAAAACCTCTTCAGACCCTGTCGATCAGTGTAGTTGGATGATGTAGACGCCTTCACCATGTCCCCCCACACAGACCCCGTTACAGTCGCTGTCCATCAGTGAGTTGTAAGATGCTATATGATCTGTACAAGTCTTCTATATGTTGTACAGTACTCCCCATGCACACCAGACCCCACGCATTATACATGCTAATCCCAATTACCACTATTCTTTCTCCCCACACTTATTCCTCCCTTCAGACTCACCTTGCCTAGTCCTTTATCCTTTGGTAACTTTTACTGAACTCTCGGGTTCTGTGAGTCTGCTGCTGTTTTTTTCCTTCAGTTTTTCTTTGTTTTCATACTGCACACATGAGTGAAATCACTTGGTTCTTGTCTATCTCCGCCTAGCCTATTTCTCAGAACATACTACTGTCTAGCTCCATGCACGTCATTGCAAACGGTAGTATTTGTTTTCTTCTTAAGGCTGCTTACTGCAATTCTAAACTGGATTTCATTCTTCCTTTTTGTTGTAGTTTAGCTATGTTATTCATCATTCAACTCCTTTTTATGAACAATAGCTTTCTGTCAATCGATATGTATCTGTATCTATCTAATGGTCTGTCTGTCTATCTATGTATCTCTGTATGTATGTAACTATGTATCTATGGATCTATCTATCTATCTGTCTTCCTATCATCTATCTATGATGTCTATCATCTTTCAATCTATGTACCTATCTATCTATCTTTCATCTGTCATCTCTCTACCTACCTAACTATGAATTAATCTTTTTTTTTGCGTCCCATCTATCCTTAAGTACAGAACAGTTAACATCATACCCTATGTCTCTTCCCTACATAATGCTTCCAGAAATCTTTCAAGTTAACTAAGCCATAAGTAGAGCACTGAGTTAACCGATACACTTTCAGGTAGTGTCAGCCACGTGTGCTTACAAAACCAGTAAATGAAGCTGAAAGGACTTGAACCCATATCTCTGTCCTCTGTCCTCTTATACTTCCTGCTCGCTTGGTGACTTTATTTAGCCACATTCAGTGAGTAAGTGATCCCTGAAGACAAGTATCCTTCGTCTGGTTCGGTTGTCGACAGAAAAGTGTACTTGGTTCTTTGCACACCACCATGTTTGAGGGACATCGGCGTGATCACTGCTGATAGGTGCACGGACAAATATAAAGGAACACCTATTTCTGGACAGGAGCTGTTGGGAACAAAGAGTGTGTTGTGGAGTGAAGTGTTTATTTGAGGATCCAAACTACACTCCTTAGGTGGTTATTACTTCTTTACATTCGTGAACATCATAAAAAGCAATGATTTTAAAAGCCCAGACGCATATTGTTACAGCAATTCATTTGTTGAGGTGAGAGGAAATGAGAAGGAACTTGTTGCACCACTAAATCTATGCCTGAGCACTGCTGAAATCAAACAAAAAGAAATCACGGTGGCTAGATAGGGCTATTTTCTACTGACTCTCTCTGGGGACTCAAACAGAATCCATTTGTTTGTTTGTTTCTCAGTTTCACTTGTATAGGGTACCTGTCCCCGCCCCTTCAGCTTGTACTTTGTCGGTGTCCTTGGATCTCAAGTGAGTCTCCAGTAAGGGAGCATGTAGATGGTCTTGAGTTTTCATCAGTTCTTCTAACCCTGTGTCTTTTGATTGGAGCACTCAAAGCCTGTACTTTTATTCTGATATTTGAGAGCTGTGCTCTTACTGCACTTTGAAATTTTTTTTGTTCTCATTAATATACAATCACATACAGAACATTATGTTGTCCAGTCTACCCCCTTCACCATGTCCCCCCCAAATCCCAGTTACAGTCGCTGTCCGTCAGCATGTACTAAGATGCTGTAGAATCACTACATGTCTTTTCTGTGTTGTACAGCCCTACCCATGACCTTCCACCCTTCATATATACCTGCTAATCCTAATGCCCAAATTCTTTTTCCCCGCCCTTTGTACTCCCTTAACACAAACCAACCCCTGTCCCTTTCTCTTCGGTAACTGTTAGTCCACTCTCGGGTTCTGTGAGTCTGCTGCTGTCTTTCCCTTCAGTTTTTCTTTGTTATCATTCTCCACACATGAATGAAATCATTTGGTACATGTATTTCTCTGCCTGGCCTATTTGACTGAGCCTAATACCCTCTACCTCCTTTTACGTTATTGCAAATGATAGGATTTGTTTTCTTCTTATGGCTACTTACTGCACTTTTTAAATTGGTTTCATTCTTCTTTTTTGTTTGTAGTTTCGCTATGTGCTTTCACCATTGCTCTCCTGGTAATGAGCAGTAGCTTTGTGTTAATCGATATGTACCTATATCTATCTATCTGCCTGTCTATCAATTTATCAGTCAATCGAACAATCATCTTTTTGTCTGCCCATCTGTCCTTGTGTACAGAACAGTTACCATATATCCTATATCGCTTTCCTACTCGATGCTTCCAAAAATCCTGCAAAGTATCTAGGCTGTAGAGAGAGCACTGGGTTCACCGAGACACTTGCAGGTCGAGTCGGCTGCGTGTACCTACAAAACCAGGAAATGGTTGTGCTGATACTTGAACCCGTGTCTCTATCCTCTGTCCTCTTTCATCTCCTTCTAACTTGCTGTCTGTATTTAGCCACATTCATTGACTAAGGGCTCCCTGAAGATCTCAAGTATCATTCCTCTGGGCCTGTTGTCGACGGTAAAGTAAACTTGTTGCTTTTCTCACCGCCATGTTTGAAGGATATCAGCGTGATCACCGCCGATAGGATGGAGGGTTAAAATAAAAAGGAACACCAATTTCTAGACAGGAGCAGTTGGGAGCTAAGAGTGTATTGTGGAGTGACGTGTTTATTTGAGTGTCCAAACTTCCCTCTTTAGGTGGTTATTAGTTCTTCACATTCATGAACATCATAAAACCCACAGATTTCAAAGGCCCAGATGCTTATTATTACAGCAACTAGGTTGTTGAGTTGAGATAAAATGAGAAGTTTGTTGCTGCACCACTAAATCTATGGCTGGGAACTGCTGATACCAAACAAAAAGAATTCACGGTGGCCAGAGAGGGCTATTTTCTGCTGACTGTCTCTGGGGACTCAAACAGAATCCATTTGTTTGATTGTTTGTTTTTCAGTTTCACTCGTGTATGGTACTTGTCCACACACCTTCGGCTTGTAGTTTGTCTGTGTCCTTGGATCTCAAGTGTGTCTCCTGTAAGTAAGCACATAGGTGTCTTGAGTTTTCATCCCTTCTTTTAACCCCGTGTCTTTTGTTTGCAGCACTCAGTGCCTGACCTTTTATTCTGATGATTCAGATCTCTGCACTTATTGCACTTAAAGAATTTTTTTATCATTAATCAAAAATCACGTGAAGAACTTTATGTATACTATGCGCCCCCCTTCACCAAGTCCCCCTGAAAAACTTCTTCAGTCCCTGTTGATCAGCTTATTTGTATGCTGTAGAACCCTTCACCATTTCCCCCACCACGGACCCCGTAACAGTCGCTATCCATCAGTGAGTAGTAAGATGCTATATGATCTGTACTAGTCTTCTCTGTGTTGTACAGTACTCCCATGCTCACCCGACCCCACGCATTATACATGCTAATCCTAATGCCCCCATTCTTCCTCCCCACACTTATCCCTCCCTTCAGTCCCACCCTGCCCAGTCCTTTTTCCTTTGGTAATTTTTCTGTACTCTCGGGTTCTGTGAGACAGCTGCTGTTTTTTTCCTTCAGTTTTTCTTTGTTGTTATACTGCACACTTGAGTGAAATCACTTGGTACTTGTCTTTCTCCGCCTGGCCTATTTCTCTGAACATACTACCGTCTAGCTCCATGCACGTCATCTCAAACGGTAGTAATTGTTTTCTTCTTAAGGCTGCTTACTTCACTTTTTAAACTGGATTTCATTCTTCCATTTTGTTTGCATTTTAGCTATGTTGTTCACTATTCAACTCCTGTTTATGAACAATAGCTTTGTGTCAATTGATATATATCTGTATCTATCTATCTAACGGTCTGTCTATGTATGTATGTATGTATGTATGTATACATGTATGTATGTAGGTATCTATGTATGTGTCTATCTATCTATCTATCTATCTTCCTATCATGTATCTACAATGTCTTTCATCTATCAATGTATATACCTAACTATCTATCTTTCATCTGTCTTCTGTCTACCTATCTATCTATGAATCAATCATCTTTTTGTCTGCCCATCTATCCTTATGTACAGAACAGTTAACAACATAGCCTATGTCTCTTCCCTACATTATGCTACCAGAAATCTTGCAAATTATCTAAGCCATAAGGAGAGCACTGTGTTCACCGATACACTTTCAGGTAGAGTCAGCCGCGTGTGCTTACAAAAGCAGTAAATGGAAGAGAAAGGACTTGAACCCGTTTCTCTGTCCTCTGTCCTCTTATAATTCCAGCTCGCTTGGTGACTTTATTTAGCCACATTCAGTGAGTAAGTGATCCCTGAAGACCACAAGTATCCTTCGTCTGGGCCTGTTGTCGACAGAAAAGTTTACTTGGTTGTTTGCACACCACCATGTTTGAGGGACATCGGCGTGATCACTGCTGATAGGTGGAGGGACAAATATAAAGGAACACCTATTTCTGGACAGGAGCAGTTGGGAACAAAGTGTGTGTTGTGGAGTGAAGTGTTTATGTGAGGGTCCAAACTTCCCACTTTTGGTGGTTATTACTTCGTTACATTCGTGAACATCATAAAAAGGAATTATTTTAGAAGCCCAGACGCATATTAATACAGCAATTCATTTGTTGAGGTGAGAGGAAATGAGAAAGAAGTTGCTTCACCACTAAATCTATGCCTGAGCACTGCTGAAACCAAACAAAAAGGAATTCACGGGGGCAAATTGAGCTATTTTCTACTGACTCTCTCTGGGGACTCAAACGGAATCCATTTGTTTGTTTGTTTCTCAGTTTCACTTGTATAGGGTACCTGTCCCCGCCCCTTCAGCTTGTAGTTTGTCTGTGTCCTTGGTTCTCAAGTGAGTCTCCAGTAAGGGAGCACGTAGATGGTTTTGAGTTTTCATCAGTTCTTCTAACCCTGTGTCTTTTGATTGGAGCACTCAAAGCCTGTACTTTTATTCTGATATTTGAGAGCTGTGCTCTTACTGCACTTTGAAAATTTTTTTGTTCTCATTAATATACAAACACATACAGAACATTATGTTGTCCAGTCTACCCCCTTCACCATGTCCCCCCCAAATCCCAGTTACAGTCGCTGTCCGTCAGCATGTACTAAGATGCTGTAGAATCACTACATGTCTTTTCTGTGTTGTACAGCCCTACCCATGACCTTCCACCCTTCATATATACCTGCTAATCCTAATGCCCCCATTCTTTTTCCCGCCCTTAGTACTCCCTTCCCACAAACCATCCTCTGTCCCTTTCTCTTTGGTAACTGTTAGTCCACTCTCGGGTTCTGTGAGTCTGCTGCTGTCTTTTCCTTCAGTTTTTCTTTGTTATCATACTCCACACATGAATGAAATCATTTGGTACATGTATTTCTCCGCCTGGCCTATTTGACTGAGCCTAATACCCTCTACCTCCAACCACGTTATTGCAAATGATAGGATTTGTTTTCTTCTTATGGCTGCTTACTGCACTTTTTAAATTGGATTTCATTCTTCTTTTTTGTTTGTAGTTTCGCTATGTGCTTTCACCATTGCTCTCCTGGTAATGAGCAGTAGCTTTGTGTTAATCGATATGTACCTATATCTATCTATCTGTCTGTCTATCAATTTATCAATCAATCGAACAATCATCTTTTTGTCTGACCATCTGTCCTTGTGTACAGAACAGTTACCATATATCCTATATCGCTTTCCTACTCGATGCTTCCAAAAATCCTGCAAAGTATCTAGGCTGTAGGGAGAGCACTGGATTCACCGAGACACTTGCTGGTCGAGTCGGTCGCGTGTAGCTACAAAACCAGGAAATGGTTGTGCCGGGACTTGAACCCGTGTCTCTATCCTCGGTCCTCTTTCATCTCCTTCTAACTTGCTGTCTGTATTTAGCCACATTCATTGACTAAGTGCCCCCTGAAGACCACAAGTATCATTCCTCTGGGCCTGTTGTCGACGGTAAAGTAAACTTGTTGCTTTTCTCACCACCATGTTTGAAGGACATCAGCGTGATCACCGCTGATAGGATGGAGGGTCAAATAAAAAGGAACACCAATTTCTAGACAGGAGCAGTTGGGAGCTAAGAGTGTATTGTGGAGTGACGTGTTTATTTGAGTGTCCAAACTTCCCTCTTTAGGTGGTTATTAGATCTTCACATTCGTGAACATCATAAAACCCACAGATTTCAAAGGCACAGATGCTTATTATTACAGCAACTAGGTTGTTGATTTGAGATAAAATGAGAAGTATGTTGCTGCACCACTAAATCTATTTCTGGGAACTGCTGATACCAAACAAAAAGAATTCACGGTGGCCAGAGAGGGCTATTTTCTGCTGACTGTCTCTGGGGACTCAAACAGAATCCATTTGTTTGATTGTTTGTTTTTCAGTTTCACTCGTGTATGGTACTTGTCCACACACCTTCTTCTTGTAGATTGTCTGTGTCCTTGGATCTCAAGTGTGTCTCCTGTAAGTAAGCACATAGGTGTCTTGAGTTTTCATCCCTTCTTTTAACCCTGTGTCTTTTGTTTGCAGCACTCAGTGCCTGACCTTTTATTCTGATGATTCAGAACTCTGCACTTATTGCACTTAAAGAATTTTTTTATCATTAATCTACAATCACATGAAGAACTTTATGTATACTATGCGACCCCCTTCACCAAATCCCCCTGAAAAACCTCTTCAGTCCCTGTCGATCAGCGTAGTTGTATGCTGTAGAACCCTTCACCATTTCCCCCCCCACGGACCCCGTTACAGTCGCTATCCATCAGTGAGTAGTAAGATGCTATATGATCTGTACTAGTCTTCTCTGTGTTGTACAGTACTCCCATGCTCACCCGACCCCACGCATTATACATGCTAATCCTAATGCCCCCATTCTTCCTCCCCACACTTATCCCTCCCTTCAGTCCCACCCTGCCCAGTCCTTTTTCCTTTGGTAATTTTTACTGAACTCTCGGGTTCTGTGAGACAGCTGCTGTTTTTTTCCTTCAGTTTTTCTTTGTTTTTATACTGCACACTTGAGTGAAATCACTTGGTACTTGTCTTTCTCCGCCTGGCCTATTTCTCTGAACATACTACCGTCTAGCTCCATGCACGTCATCTCAAACGGTAGTAATTGTTTTCTTCTTAAGGCTGCTTACTTCACTTTTTAAACTGGATTTCATTCTTCCATTTTGTTTGCATTTTAGCTATGTTGTTCACTATTCAACTCCTGTTTATGAACAATAGCTTTGTGTCAATTGATATATATCTGTATCTATCTATCTAACGGTCTGTCTATGTATGTATGTATGTATGTATGTATATATGTATGTATGTATGTATCTATGTATCTATCTATCTATCTATCTATCTATCTATCTATCTATCTATCTATCTTCCTATCATGTATCTACAATGTCTTTCATCTATCAATGTATATACCTAACTATCTATCTTTCATCTGTCTTCTGTCTACCTATCTATCTATGAATCAATCATCTTTTTGTCTGCCCATCTATCCTTATGTACAGAACAGTTAACAACATAGCCTATGTCTCTTCCCTACATTATGCTACCAGAAATCTTGCAATTTAACTAAGCCATAAGGAGAGCACTGTGTTCACCGATACACTTTCAGGTAGAGTCAGCCGCGTGTGCTTACAAAAGCAGTAAATGGAAGTGAAAGGACTTGAACCCGTTTCTCTGTCCTCTGTCCTCTTATAATTCCAGCTCGCTTGGTGACTTTATTTAGCCACATTCAGTGAGTAAGTGATCCCTGAAGACCACAAGTATCCTTCGTCTGGGCCTGTTGTCGACAGAAAAGTTTACTTGGTTGTTTGCAAACCACCATGTTTGAGGGACATCGGCGTGATCACTGCTGATAGGTGGAGGGACAAATATAAAGGAACACCTATTTCTGGACAGGAGCAGTTGGGAACAAAGTGTGTGTTGTGGAGTGAAGTGTTTATGTGAGGGTCCAAACTTCCCTCTTTAGGTTGTTATTACTTCTTTACATTCGTTAACATCATAAAAAGGAATTATTTTAGAAGCCCAGACGCATATTAATACAGCAATTCATTTGTTGATGTGAGAGGAAGTGAGAAAGAAGTTGCTTCACCACTAAATCTATGCCTGAGCACTGCTGAAACCAAACAAAAAGAATTCACGGTGGCAAATTGAGCTATTTTCTACTGACTCTCTCTGGGGACTCAAACAGAATCCATTTATTTGTTTGTTTCTCAGTTTTACTTGTATAGGGTACCTGTCCCGGCCCCTTTGGCTTGTAATTTGTCTGTGTCCTTGGATCTCAAGTGACTCTCCTTTAAGGGAGCCCTTAAATGATCTTGACTGTAGGATAACTTTGTTTAGTCTGATGCTTTCCTATCTACCTACCTACCTATCTCTTTATCTATCTTTGTAATGTATCTACCTATCTACCTATCTGTCATCTGTCTATGTTCTACATCTATCTACTGTCATCTGTGTGTCAGTCTAATTATACTATCATCTATATGTGTGCATGTCAATCCTGTCTATGTATCTGTCATCTGTCTATGCATCTGTTTTCTCACTTTTGTCATCGATCTGTCACTAGGTGCACTTTGATCCCTCTGTGTCCTTCTCAGTCTCAATTCCTTGTGTTTTTTTATGTGAGTTAGCTGTGTGTTTGTGTATTGAGAGGAGTGGCCTTGGGTGAGAACTTCTGTCTAGGTGGCACGAGTCTGCTGGGTGTGGAAGGTTTGTTTGACGTGCTGGGCTCTTGAACCTGTGCAGGCCAAGGCCATCCGGCCTTCTGTCCCTGGGCCTTTCCTGCTCTGGCGGCTGCGTGATCTGTGAGGCATATCTGAAGCCCCACGCAGGGAGCACTCTGGCTGTCCTGCGGAGTCCGAGGCAGGTGCATGCCCAGTTGTAGGTCTTTTTGCCTGTGCACTGATGTTACCTAGGCCTCCCTGCTTGTTGGTCCATCTCAAGAGAGCATGTGTTTAATCACTGGTTAAGGGAACTGACCTTTGGTGACACGCGGGACACTTGTGCTCCAGTGGCACATGGGCTTGCTGATGTGACAGGCCAGGTAGCTTGTGGGGAAACTGCTCCCCTCTGCTGTCAAGGTGGGGTAGGAGTTTCAGTGCATTTAGGCATTTAGATGTGAGAGAGGTCTATCTGAAATGGAATACTAGCGTTGAGAGCTATGTTTCCATTCGTATGAAAAGGGCGCTGAGCATAAAGGGTTGGGTGATGGTGGCAGGAATTCTAGGAATGTTTATGTCCCCGCACTTATTTATTTTCTGTTAAGGGAGGTGATTCTGAAGTAACTTTTTACTCACGGATGAAGGTGGTGCATAAGGTCATCCCATGTCAGCCATGGTGAGATGAAGTGCTGTAGTGGATTTAAAGCCTGTACACCTTGGCCTGATACATAGGAGTCACCGTGGGAGCTCTTTGCTGCTCTCCTGTCCTGGCTTATTACCTTAGCTAACTTGATGGTTCAGAGTGGTCACAGCAACATTTCCATCGAGATCTTTCTAAAATTCCCTAGAAACACTTGGCAAAGATATCCCCAGAGGGTAGTGGATAATTTTACTCTTTCTGGTCATAGTTTGCAAGACGTTTGCCCTATCCTGCGTTCCTTTGGTACATTTGCATCTCCTGTGATTTTTAGACCGATAGGGGCAGTGGTGTACACACACACACGCACACGCACAGACACACACACACACACACACACACACATGACTGAGAGTTATCGGAGACCCCAGTTACTGGAAACTGCAGCCCACACTTTAAAAAAGAAACGTGCATAAGTTTTGCTCCTGGTGTTCCCCCCATAGAGAATAGACTTCAAAGTGCAGAGGTTGTTGGACACAGATACCTATGCAGACACCTAAGCACAGATATCTATGCATATTCTCTCTCCATCCATCCTCTAAGTATATCTCTCTTTACCTACATATCTGTTTAGTCTACTCAAGCTGATTACCATAGTGTCATTTAGAGGGGGCTTCATCCATAGACACTGATTTCTCGCCATTCTGGAAGCAGAATTCCAAGACCAAGGCAGTTTCAATTCCTGATGAGGTCCCTTCCTCTGGCTTGCATACAGCCACATCCCTGCTGTGTCCTCACAGGGTCGAGGGAGAATGCTCTGTCCTATGACCCTCTTAATAGGACTGATTGCGTAATGGCAGCTCCACCCACAACCTCATGATATCTTCCGAACTTAATTACCTCCAAAGGCCCCACCTCCACATACCATGAGAGTGTGGGTTAGGGTTTCAACCCTGACTCAATTCAAATATGAACTTTGTGGGTTTGTGTGTGTGTGTGTTTGTGTGGTGGGGCAGGGCTTTAGGAGGAGCGGAAGATGGTGAATTGAGGGACCAAAAATTCAGTCCATAACTCAGTATCTATCGTCTATCTCTTGTCTATCTAATCTATCGATATCTATCATCTATCTGTCTAATCTTACCTACCTATATCATCTATCCTATCTAGTCTATCATCTGTCATCTATATATATCTTATCTGTCTGTCATCACTCAATATATTCATCTAATCTATGAATATCTATCATCTATCTAATGTATCTATTTCTAATCTATCATCTGTCACCTGTCATCTATCTGTCATGTACCTGTCGTCACCTTTTTGTCTACACATCTATCCTTATGTACAGAACAGTGTAAGATAATTCTAGCTGAAATAAGCAGGTGAAGAGAGGCAACTAAGTTCCCGGTAGTTTATATGAATGCAAACACCCGGATGAGATTTCCCTAGTCTATAGAAATGGAGGCTGGGGAATTCACACGTAAGTAGACAGGGAGCGAGATTTTAAAGAGGTAGGGGGAGGCATAGCTTAGATTTACAGCAAAGCGTGGTTTGGCTAGCCCAAGGCATATTTTTCAGTTTGGGACGGGGCAACAGCCAGGAACTTCAGCACATTATCAGTGTCCCATGTGGGAGGGGGCAGCAGCTGGAGACATTGGCACATTGTCAGTGTCCGTCGTGCTTGCTCCTCCCATCAGTGACCCCAGCCTTACAGTTAACAACACGGCTATCTACCATGGCTATCCATCCATCTATCTATCTATCTATCTATCTATCTATCTATCTATCTATCTATCTATCTATCTATCTATCTATCATCTATCTATTCAATCTACCTATACCTATCATCTATCCTATCTAATCTATCATCTATCTATCTGTCTATCTGTGCTATCTATCATCATTTTTGTCTACCCAACTATCCTTACGTACAGAACAGTTCACAAGATGGCTTATATGTCACTTCCCTACTTATGTTTCCAAAAGCCTGAAAGGTAACTCGGCCCTAGAGACAGACAGCACTAGGTTCATTGAGACATTTGAACATCGAGTCAACAGCATGTGACTACAAAACTATTAAATGGTGGTGCGGGGGCCTAGTCTGGGGCTGGGGGCCTTTGTATGAGCCTTTCCCGAGGGCGTTGGAGTGCCCATCGGGTCAGAGGCTCACTTATGGACAGGGGCGAGGCCGTCGTATGTGCCTCCCACAGCATCGTATGGGTCCAGATGAGACCAGATGATGACTGCCCTTGCATTGCTTGTCTGGGGTGCACAGTAGGCCAGCGGTGGTGCTGCCCATGACCTCGTGCGTGGCCGGGGTGGGCACAAAGATGATAGCCAGCGATGGTGGCTTCGTGTCCATCATTTCGTCCTGAGCGTCAGAGCCAGCCATTGGGCCGGTGCTTGTGCTGCCCAAGGCCTTGTCTGTTGGCTGACTCTTTATGGCGGTTTTGCAGAGGCAGGACACCACGAGGCGGGCTGGTAGTGGTGCCCGCGTGCCCTGAAGAGGAGGTGCTCGTCTAGGTGGTCTCTCTCCAGCATCTGCTGAGAGACTAGGATGGTCCAGAGGCCCAGGACTGCTCCCCGTGGAAGTGGGAACTCTGCTGTGAAAATTGGGAAATGCCAGCTGCTAAAGGCACAGGATCCCGGTGGAACAGCCTGTGACCAGGGCAGCAGGCAGGTGCAGGGTGCTCCCTGGCAGGAGGGGTAGGGGGCAGCGACCCGGGGACGGGAAGGACCAGCGGGTGAAGAAGGTGGTGCTGGGGAGTCGGCGGGCATTGTGCGGTACGAAACTTAGTAAGGATGAAACTGTGCACATGGAAAAATTGGTTATGGCGTGCGCCAAACTATCCGAGGAAATTGTGTGAAGCTACGGAGAGGGTCTCCTTTGCAACTAACTCTTTCTCAGGCCTAGCACACACTGAGCTGAACAGCTATGGTGAGCCTTGTATGTATATCAGCCAGGGGACGCATCACAAAGTGGCCTGGGCCACTGTGACATCACCCAGGGGCCGCATCACCACGTCCCCATTGGCTTAAGCACACCAGCCCCGCCCAGAGGAGACCCTAGTCCAAGGCCACGGTGAGACCCCAAGGCCAACCACCGTAGTATCCCTAGCCCACGGGACTGCCCACTGAGGGTCGTGCAGATGTTCAGACCAATGTGGCCACCATGGGTCCGTCGAAGGCTGCAGTGCCCTCGTCTGTCACAGCTTAGCCCGTCTGGGTGCCGGCTATGCATGGGCTCAGCATCCGGGGCGCAGTGTGCATCAACTGCCTTGCCACCCCTGCACCCCCCATGATCCCGGAGGCAAGGGCCTGCACACAGCCAGGCACGGAGGCACCCAGATGCTGTTCAGGGAACGGCCCGCCCTTTCCCGGGCCTTCCCAGCTTCTCTGGGACTCCTGGAGCCAGGCATGCCTTCTCGGCCATGGCCAGCCAGGCGAACGGGTCTTAGCATAGCCACATCCCGCATTCTGACTGGGACCGGCCGCCCAGATTTTCTCTCTGATCTAGCTTTGGTGGCCTGTGTCTTGTACGTGAATAATACAACACAGTAAACTGGGAAAAACTTTTTATTTTTAAAATGCTTCTCCTTTAGACTCTTGCTCTCAATGGTGTCGCCATTCTTGCCCATCAGCCAAGCTGGATGCTTGCGGGGCAACCTCGCCTCCTCTCAGCAGTCAGCCTGTCCATTCCCGATCCTGAATCTTCATCCTTTATGTTATAACCTGTGGAGCTCGTGTCCCATGTCAGTAACCCTGCTTCTGGTTTCTCAGGTCTTTCCTGGTGCACCTAGGCCCTGCTTGTTCACTGCTTCACTGTGGAAGCACTGACATTGTTACAGAATAAAATGTGAAATTCTCCAGCCCCAACTCACGGTCTGACCTTCACTTTGTCTACATCTCCATCCCTATGAGCCAAGCTCCCTGCTCCTTGAAAAGATCCTGTCTTGTGCCTTTTTGTCTCTGAATTATTTCCTCTGGGGGTTCCCACCTCTTGCTTCTGGTTTTTAAGACATTTCACCCCAGCAGAAGAACAAGGATCGTTGAAGACCCACCTCTCTAGTCACCTCCTCTTCTAGGCTACCATGCATTCTCACTTAGGCGTGCCCTCCTCTCCCTTCTCTGTACTTGGTGAGGACCTCTCTTATGAAATGTGAGTGTGTCAGCTCGTGCACATCAATCTTCATGTCACGGGAACTGTTGAACAGTGGTGACAGTGAATGACTGGACTCGGCTTCAGAGCTCAGCTTCCCGTTCAGTGATACCTTGTGCCGCTCGCTCGTCCGCCAACCGTTCATTATGTTCCAAACTGTGCGAACGTAAATGCGGGTGAGATGCCACTGACGACCCCTCAGTCCCCGCTGTGTATGCCTCCGGGTGCTTAGGGAGAGCCACAGCGAGCCGAGCCCACGAACTTATCTTTAATGGCGATGAGCACAGAGAGTGTGGGGCAAGCCCCAGCTGATGCTGCTGTTGCTGTGATGACTCCTCTCCCTGCCCCAGTGGGGGTAAGATTCCAGATCTCTTCTTGTTCTCTGCCTGTGCTTTCTCTGTAGTGGTGCAGTTTTGTTGTATGGGGGCGGCTTCTTTCGTGTCTTTGAAGGAAATAAGTACAGGTCTCAGAAGTCCCTTGTGTCAGTTTTCATTGTACTGTACAGTCTTCTATGTCTATGTCTTTGGGTTTTCTCCCGCTGCTACTGCTTTTCCTCTGAGAGGACTTGTACCACAGTCCTGTTGTAGACAGAAGAGTAAATTTGGTGCTTTGCTCACCACCATGTTTGAGGGACATCGGTGTCACCACTGATAGGAGGAGGGACAGGTAAAAAGGAACACCGAGTTCTAGACGGGAGCAGTTGGTAGCAAATATTGTGTTGTGGAGTGACGTGTTCGTTTGAGCATCCAAACTTCCCTCAGTATCTGGTTTTTGCTTCTTTACATTCGTAAACATCATAAAATCAACTGATTTCAAAAGCCCAGATGCATATTATTACATCAATTCAGTTGTTGAGGCGAGAAAAAATGAGAAGGTTTCGCGATACCAAAGAATCTATGACTGGGCCCTGCCAAAACCAAACAGAAAGAATCCAAGGTGGCGGGAATGGCTATTTTCTACTGTCTCTCTGGGCACTCAAACGGAATCACTTTTATTTATTTACTTTTTGGTGTCAGTAATGTACAATTACATGGCAACATTATGGTTGCTAGACTCCCCCTCCTCCCCCCTCCAACCCATTATCTAGTCTGCTATCCACACCCCATTACAGTCGCTGTCCATCAATAGAGTAAGATGCTATAGATTCACTACCTGTTTCTGTGTGTTATACTGCAATCCCCGTGGCCCCCCATGCCCTACATTATGTGTGCGGATCGTAATGCCCCCTTTACCCCCTTATCCCTCCGTTCACACCCGTCCTCCCAGTCCCTTTCCCTTTGGTAACTGTTAGACCATTCTTGGGTTCGGTGAGTCTGCTGCTGTTTTTAATTTCTAATTTGCTTTGCTCTCATACCTCACATAGGAGTGAAATCCTTGGATACTTGTCTTTCACCAGCTGGCTTATTTCACTGAGCATAACACCCTCTAGCTCTGTCCGTGTTGTTGGAAATGGTGGGAGGATTTGTTTTCATCATATGGCTGAATGATATTATATAGTGTGTATGTACGAAATCTTCTTTATCCATTCACCTCCTGATGGACACTAAGGTTGCTTCCATTTCTTGGGTATTGTAAAGAGTGCTGTGATCAACATAGGGGTGCATCTGTCCCTTTCAAACTGGGCTCTTGCACTCTTAGGGTAAATTCCTAGGAGAAGAATTCCTGGGTCAAATGGTATTTCTTTTCTATGTTTATGTGGGGTACCTCCATACTGCTTTCCACAATGGTTGAGCTGACTGACATTCCCACCAGCACTGTAGGAGGGTTCCCCTTTCTCCACACACTTGCCCACATCTGTTGTTGTCTGTCTTTTGGGTGGTGGCCATCCTAACTGGTGTGAGGTGATACCCCATTGTGGTTTCAATGTGCATTTCTCTGATGGTTAGCTATGTGGAGCGTCTTTTCATGTGCCTGTCGGAAACCTGAAATTGCTTCTGTGGAGAAGTGTCTGTTCAGATCCTATGCCCATTTTGTAATTGAATTCATTTGCTTTTTGTGTGTTGAGGTTCGTGAGCTCTTGATATATGTTTTCAGTGGAAACGCCTTATCAAATATTGCATCAGTGAATATATTCTCCCATACTAAAGGGTGTCTTTTGGTTCTACTGATTGTGGTTAAACAGAATCTTACTAAACCCCATACCACTTCATTCCAAATCTGACTAATTATTCCTTTTTTCCAGATCACCAAAGAGCCGAGAAAACTGGAACGATGAGGAGAAGCTGTGATGCAGGAACATCTAGCGTAAAACTGAGAGGTGAGGTGGTGTTTAGACTGGTAGGTTGTATCTTACCATGTACTGCTTTCAAGGGTCTTAGGTAAAAAAGATTGCCAAGGAGATGAAGACAGGGGTTTTGACGTCACCTGGTATCGGTGGAGCCACGTACCCTCTAGCCATTGATGGGTAGGCTTGCATGTGGCACTGTTGTCTTTCCTGCGGTGTTAGACGAGCGGCGTCCCCCATATGCAGTTCAGTCAGAGCCCATGTGGGACTGTCCTGACATAGGCTGGGTGGACCCGAGAGCTGTGCTGTTCCTGCTCAGTTGTCGCAGCACCCCTCTCAGAACATGGCTTCAGCAGCGCTCCCGGGAGGGATAGAGAGAGAGAAAGAGAGACAGAGACAGAGAGACAGAGAGAGAGAATAGCACTCCAGACACAGTGAAGGTTTTATTTTCTGTAGCTCCCTGAGCATGCTCCTGATGTTTATTTTGAGACCTCATTCTCAGGACGATTGATTCGAGTCCAGTTACGAGGTTCCTTTGAAGGTCCATATTTGTAGGTGGCACCATTTAGCTCCCAGAAGCGTTACTCTCTGGGGATGCTCAGCCCTTGGGGGGATGGCAGGGGTCCCAGGGGAGCGGTGCCAGTGCGCACCCCTGCCGGGAGTAAAGAGGTCTTTCCTGCTTCCCGGTCGCAGTGCCTGTCTCCACTGCCAGGGCCAGTTTGCGGAGCACACAGGGAGAAGCTACCGTAGGTGGGGGCGGCCGTTTTGCAGGCTTGTGCTGGTTGTAATGTAGTCCGTGTACCAGTCACATCACGGTAAGGGGCCTCGAAGTTGCGAGGCCAGCCGGGGGGATGGAGCGCCCGGAATTCCTGAAAAACTCCCCACCTGCCGGGCAGAGTGCACCTGTTCAGTTTGGCGCACCTGTCCTTTCTCCTGAGCGGCAAGCCCTGTGGAAGCCATGCCCCTTTAGCAGTTCTCTCGCTGTTAGGAAGTCTCTCAGACTGTCTGCCATTTTTTTGTCCCACAGCCGCCAGTTGTGGATCCCTGTGTTTTCCCACATGTGGCTGGAATCTCAAGTCTCTCGAAGTCTTCCGCCTGTCTTTTCTTTCCATCCCCACCGATCCTCCAGAGCACAGTACATTTACGGTAGGTTCATGCTCCCAGAGCACTTCTCCAGGACTGTACGTCACACTTCTCCTTGAGGTGACAGCCTGCCAAAGCAGCGTTCTTCCCTGCTACTCTTCCAGGATTTGGTGTAGTTGTTCTATTTCCATATAGTACGTATGTATATGGTTTTGGTTTTGGGAGGAGGATTCCGCCTCCCCTCTCACGTGAGCCGCCATCTTCAAACCCTTCAGAATATCTTTTTTTTTTTTGTCAGTTTCACTTGTCTAGGTTACCTGTCCCCACCACCTCAATTTGTAGTTTGTCTTCTTCCTTGGATCCCAAGTGAGTCTCCTGTAAGGGAGCACGTAGGTGGTCTTGAGTTTTCATCCATTCTTTTAACCATGTGTCTTTTGATTGGAGCACTCAGATCGTGTCCCTTTATACTGACAATTGAGAGCTGTGTACTTATTGCACTTAAAAATTTTTTTTTGTTATCATTAATCTACAATCACGTGAAGAACATTATGATCACCAAGTACACCAAATTACCCCGAAAACCCCGTTACAGTCGCTGTCCATCAGCATAGTTGGATGCTGTAGACCACTTCACCTTGTCCCCCCACACACACCATTAGGGTTGCTGTCTGTCAACGTGTAGTAAGATGCTATACAATCACTACTTGTCTTCTCAGTGTTGTACAGCCCTCCCCATGCTCCCCCCACGCCACACATTATATATGCTTATCCTAATGCCCATTCCCTTTCTCCACGCCCTTATCCCTCCTTTCCCACGCACCCTGCCCAGTCCCTTTCCCTTTGGTAACAGTTAGTCCACTCTCGGGTTCTGTGTGTCTGCTGCTGTTTTTTTCCTTGAGCTTTTCTTTGTTGTTATACTCCACACATGAGTGACATCATTTACTACTTGTCTTTCTCTGCCTTGCCTATTTCACTGAGCATAATACCGTCTAGCTCCATCCAGTTTGTTGCAAATGGTAGGATTTGTTTTCTTCTTAAGGCTGCTTACTGCACTTTTTACACTAGATATCTGTCTTCTCTTTTGTCTGTAGTTTCGCTATGTGCTTTCACCATTGCTCTGTTGGTTATGAGCAACAGTTTTGTGTCAGTTGATATGTACCTATATCTATCTATCTGTCTGTTTATCTATCTATCTATCTATTTATCTATCTATCTATCATCTATCTATCTATCTATCTGTCTATCAATCAATCAATCATCTATTTATATGCCCGTCTGACCTTGTGTACAGGGCAGTTAACAACACAGCCTATGTCACTTCCCTACATTATGCTTCCCAAATCTTACATGGTAACTAGGCCGTTTGGAGAGCACTGGGTTCACGGAGAATCTTGCAGGTCAAGTCAACCACTTGTACCTACAAAACTAGGAAATAGTGGTGCAGGGACTTGAACTTGTGTCTCTATCCTCTTTTATCTTCTTCTCACATGCTGACTGTATTTAGCCACATTCATTGACTAAGTGCTCCCTGAAGACCACAAGTATTGTTCCTCTGGGCCTGTTGTCTACAGAAAGTAAACTTGGTGCTTTGCTCACAAAGATGTTTGAGGGACATCGGCATGATCACCACTGATAGGAGGGAGGGACAAATAAAAAGGAACACCAATTTCTAGACAGGTGCAGTGGGGAGCATAGAGTGTGTTGTGGAGTGACGTGTTTATTTGAGTGTCCAAACTTCCCTCTTTAACTGGTTATTACTTTTTTACATTCGTGAACATCATAAAAACCACTGATTTCAAAGACCCAGACGCACACTATTACAGTAATTCAGTTGTTGAAGTGAGAAGAAATGAGAAGGACGTTGCTGCACCACTAAATCATGGCTGCGCAGTGCTGAAACCAAATAAATATAATTCATGGTGGCCAGATAGGGCTATTTCCTACTGACTGTCTCTGGGGACTCAAACAGAATCCATTTGTTTGATTGTTTCTTTTTCACTTTCACTTGTGTAGGGTACCTATACCCACCCATTCGGCATGAAGTTTGTCTGTGTCCTTGGATCTCAAGTGAGTCTGCTGTAAGGGAACACATAGGTGGTCTTGAGTTTTCATCCCTTCTTTTAACCCTGTGTCTTTTGATTGGAGCATTCAAAGCCTTTCCTTTTATTCTGATGATTCAGAGCTGTGCCGTTACTGCACTTAAAAACTTTTTTTTGTTATCATTAATCTACAATAACGTGAAGAACATTATGTTTACTAGGCTCCCCTCTTCACCAAGTACCCCCCTAAAACCTCTTACAGTCGCTGTCCATCAGCGTAGTTGGATGCTGTAGACTCCTTCTCCATGTCCCCCCACACACAACTCATTACAGTTGCTCTCCATCAGCGTGTAGTAAGATGCTGTAAAATCTCTACTTGTCTTCTCTGTGTTGTACAGCCATGCCCATGACCCACAGAACCCACACATTATGCATGCTAAACCTTATGTCCCCTAACTTTCTCTCCGCCCTTATCCCTCCCTTCCCACCCACCCTACAAAGTCCCTCTCCCTTTAGTAACTGTTAGTCCACTCTCCGGTTCAGTGAGTCTACTGATGTTTTTTTCCTTCAGTTTTTCTTTGTTGTTATACTCCACACAAGAGTGAAATTATTTGGTACTTGTGTTTCTCTGCCTGGCCTATTTCACTGAGCATACGACCGTCTAGCTCCATCCACGTCATAGCAAATGGAAGGATTTGTTTTCTTCTTATGGCTGCTTACTGCAATTTTAAACTGGATTTCATTCTTCCTTTTGTTTGTAGTTTCGCTATGTTCTTTCACCATTGATCTCCTGGTTATGAGCAATAGTTTTTTGTTAATCGATATGTATTTTTATCTGTCTATCTGTCTGTCTATCTGTCCATCTATGTATCTATATATCTATCTTTATATCCTTCTATCTTTCTATCTATATAACTATCTATTTTCCTATCATCTATCTATCTATGTATGTATGAATCTATCTATCTATCATCTATCATCTATCATCTCTCTATCTATCTATGAATCAACCATCTTTTTGTCTACCTATCTATCCTTATGTACAGAACAGTTGACAACATGGCCTACGTCTCTTCCCAACATTATAGTTCCAAAAATCTTGCAAGGTTACTAGCCGTAGTTAGAGCACTGATATCTCTGAGACACTTACAGGTCGAGTCAGCGGCGTGTGCTTATAAAAAAAGTAAATGGTGGTGCAGGGACATGAACCCGTATCTCTGTCCTCTGTCCTCTTTTACCTCCTTCTCACTTGCTGAATGTATTTAGCCTCCTTCAATGCCTAAGGCCTCCCTGAAGACCACAAGTATCCTTCCTCTGGGCCTGTTGTAGACCGAAAAGTATACTTGGTGCTTTGCTCACCACCATGTTTGAGGGACATCGGCGTGATCAATGCTGATAGGAGGAGGAACACATAAAAAGGAACACCTATTTCTCCACAGGAGTAGTTGGGAACAAAGAGTGTGTTGTGGAATGACGTGTTTATTTGGGTGTCCAAACTTCCCTCTTTAGGTGGTTATTACTTCTTTACATTCGTGAACATCATAAAATGCACTGATTTCAAAAGCCCAGACGCATATTATTATAGCATTTCAGTTGTTTAGGTGAGAAAAAATGAGAAGGACGTTGCTGTACCACTAAATCTATGGCTGGGCACTGCTGATACCAAACAAAACGATTCACCGTGGCTAGGTAGAGCTATTTTTTACTGACTGTCTCAGGGGACTCAAACAGAATCCATTTGTTTGTTTGTTTCTCTGTTTCACTTGTGTAGGATACCTGTCCCTGCCTCTTCAGCTTCTAGTTTGTCTGTGTCCTTGGATCTCAAGTGAGTCTCCTGTAAGGGAGAACATAGATTGTCTTGAGTGAAAGATAGCTTTGCTTAGCATGATGCTTTCCTATCTTCCTACCTACCTATCTCTTTATCTATCTGTGTAGTCTATCTACCTGTCTATCTGACTGTCGTTTATCTATCTATGATCTATCATCTATCTACTATCATCTGTGTATCTATCTAATTTATCTATCATCCATATGTATGTATATCTGTTCAATCTATGTATCAATCATCTGTCTATGTATCTGTTTTCTCACTTTTGTCAACGTTCTGTCACTAGGTGCACTTTGCTTCCTCTGTGTCCTTCTCAGTCTCAATTCCATGTGTTTGTTTATGTGAGTTAGCTGTGTGTTTGGGTCTTGAGAGGAGTGGCCTTGGGTGGGAACTTCTGTGTAGGTGGTACTAGTCTGCTGGGTGTGGATGGTGTGTTTGGCCGGCTGGTCTCTTGAACTTGTACGGGCCAGGGCCCTCCGGATTCTCTACCCCTGGGCCATTCCTGTTTTGGTGGCGGCGTGAGCTGCGGGCATATGCAAGGCCCCACGCAGGGAGCACCATGGCTGGCCTTCGGGTTCCGAGGTAGGTGCATGCCCAGTAGTATGTCTTTTTGCCTGTGCACCGATGTCACCTCGGCGGCCCTCCTTGTTGGCCCATCTCCAAAGAGCATGCGTGTAGTCATTGGTTAAGGGAACTGTCTTTTGGTGACACGCGTGGCTCTTGTGGGAAAGTGGCCCATGGGCTTGCTGAGGTGGCAGGCCAGCTAGCTTGTGGGGAAACTGCTCCCCATTGCTGTCAAGGTGGAGGTTGAGTTTCCATGCATTTAGGCATTTAGATGTGAGTGAGGTCTATTTGTAATGGAATAGTAGCGTTGAGAGCTTTGTTTCCATTCATATTTAAAGGGCACTTAGCATAAAGAGTTGGGTGATGGTGGCAGGAATTCTAGGAATGTTTATGTCCCCACACGTATTTATTTTCTGTTAAGGGAGGTGATTCTGAAGTAACTGTTTACTCACCGATGAAGGTGTTGCATAAGTTCATCCCACGTCATCCATGGTGTGATGAAGTGGTGTAGTAGAATTAAAGCCTGTACACGTTGTCCTGATACATAGGGGACACACCAAAGGCGCTCTTTGCTGCTCTCCTATCCTGGCTTGTTACCATAACTAACTTGATGGTTCAGAGTGGTCCCAGCAATATTTCCAGAAATATCTTTCTAAAATTGCATAGAAACACTTGGCAAAGATATCCCCAGAGGCTAGTGGAAAATTTTATTCTTTCTGGTCAGTGTTTGCAAGATGTTTGCCCTATCCTGCATTCCTTTGTTTCTTTTGCATCTCCTGTGATTGTAGTCCAATAGGTGCAGTGGTGTACACACACACACGCACACGCACAGACACACACACACGGCTGAGAGTTAACGGAGACCCCAGTTAGCGGAAACTGCAGCCGACACTTTAAAAAAGAAACGTGCAAAAGTTGTGCTCCTGGTGTTCCCCCCATATGGAGCAGACTTCAAAGTGCGGAGGTGGTTGGACACAGATACCTGTGCAGACAGCTAAGCACATAAATCTATGCATATTCTCTCTCCATCCATCGTCTAAGTGCATCTCTGTTTACCTACATATCTATGTTTGTCTACTCAAGCTGATAACCAGAGTGTCATTGAGTGGGTGTTTCATCCATAGATACTGATTTCTCGCTATTCTGGAAGCAGAAGTCCTAGACCAAGGCAGTTCAGTTCCTGGTGATGTCCCTTCTTCCTACTTGCATATGTCCGCATCCCTGCTGTGTTCTCACAGGGTCGAGGGGAAAGCTCTGCCCTCTGTTCCTCTTAATAGCACTGATTGCATAATGGCAGCTCCACCCACACCTTCATGATATCTTCCAAACCCATTTACCTCCAAAGGCCCCACCTCCCAATAATATGACAGTGGGGGTTAGGGCTTCAACCCTGTCTCAATTCAAATATGAACTTGTGTGTGTGTATGTGTCTGTGTGTGTGTGTGTGTGTGTGTGTGTGTGTGTGTGTGTGGTGGCGCCGGGGGTTTAGAGGAGTGGAAGATGGTGAGGTGAGGGCTCAAAAATTCAGTTCATAACTGTATCTATCTATCATCTGTCTGTCTAATCTAACCTCCCTATATCATCTATTCTATCTAGTCTATCATCTGTCATCTATATATATCTTATTTATCTGTCATCTCTGTCAATCTATTCATCTAATCTATGAATATCTATCATCTATCTAATACATCTATTTCTTTTTTTTTGTAGATATTTACTTTTTATTGAAGGGTAGTTGACACACAGTATTACATTACATTAGTTTCAGGTGTACAACATAGTGATTTAACATATATATCCATGATAATTCTAGGTACCAGCTATCACCATACCAAGTTATTACAAAATTTTGACTCTATTCCTTATGCTATATATTACATCCCGGTTACTTATTTATTTTAAAATTGCAAGTGTGTACATTTTCTTTGGTTTGTTTGTGAGGGCATCTCTCTTATTTATAGATCAAATGGTTGTTAACAACAGTAAAATTCTGTGTAGGGTAATCAATGCTCAATGCACAATCATTAATCCACCCCAAGCCTAATTTTCTTCAGTCTCCAATCTTTTGAGGCATAACAAACAAGTTCTTACATGGAGAACAAATTCTTACATAGTGAATAAGTTACATGGTGAACAGTACAAGGGCAGTTATCACAGAAACTTTCGGTTGTGCTCATGCATTATGATCTATAAACAGTCAGTTCATATATGAATACTCATTTGATATTTACACTTGATTTATATGTGAATACCACATTTCTCTCTTTATTATTATTATTTGTAATAAAATGCTGAAGTGGTAGGTACATACAAGATTAAGGTAGAAAACATAGTTTAGTGTTGTAAGAGAGCAAATATAGATGAACAGGTGTGTGCCTGAAGACTATGTGTTAATCAAAGCTAGACAAGGGCAATAAAACATCCACGTATGGAGAAGATTTGTCTCAGAACAGGGGGGTGAGGTTCTAAGCCTCACCTCTGTTGATCTCCAATTTGTCACCTGATGACCCCCTGCGACTGTGCCTGTCTAAGGTTGTTCCTCCCTTGAGGAATCTTACCCGTCTCTGGCTAACCAGTCACCTTCTGGAGCCGTACAGGGAAATGTAAAGTTGGTAAGTGAGAGAGAAGCCTTATTGTTTGAAATGGTTAGCTTCTTATTTCTTTGCATATTTATGCCCTGTAGCTTCTAAGCCCAGCATTTGTCTTGAGGTATCTTTAACACTTGGAGGAATTATGATACTCGGTAACTTTGATATGAGGCACGAATTTTATTTAAGGGTTGTAACTAGAAATTAAGAAGAAAAGCAATAGAAGTAGCAGGCAGAAGAAAACATGGGAAGATTGATTACTTCTTTGACATATCTTCTTGTAGAGTAACTTCAGCATGTATAGGTTTTAAGCTACTACTTAAATTGCGCACACACATTTACATAATAGGAGTATAGTTACATAACCAAAGCATACCTGTAATTACCAGCCATCTCCAGTGAAACCAAGAAATCCAGTTCGGCACCTTAGGCATTTGTGAAAACTTATATTTGATATGGTCGATTTTGTCCAACTGAACTTGAACAGTCAGAGAGAAATCAAAGAATTTAAATAACCCATTCCTGGGGAATGTTCACATCCCTTATGTTCTTTTAACAGTAAATAGTCTGTAGTTGTAAGATTTTGGAGCGCTACAATTTGCACTTCTAATTCTTGGTTGAGTTCCAACAGTATAGATCCAGTCAAATTTGTTGTTTTACTGTATGCACAGGCCAGCTTTGATATCTCCTTCTTCATTCCCATGGCAAATCAAAGAACTGGTGGGATGAGTGCATCTACAGCTGTAGCACTGCGTGGATCTTTTTTGGGGGTTTTGATGATCATCTTCTGGTATGAGTCTTCCAGAGAGTGCTGATGTTGGAAGTTTTTTTCATATCTTATTTTAGTTCATTTTTGGGGTAGATCAATTAGGCTTTGATCCTTTGTATAAACACAAACAGTCCCTTTGCCTACACTTTTATATGCCCTTTATACTCTTGTGTAGGACTAGTTGGATGTTAACACAAAGGAACTGCCTTTTTTTTTTTTTTGGTATCACAAATCTATACTTAGATGATGAATATTATGTTTACTAGGCTCTCTCCTATACCATGTACCCCCATAAACCCCTTTACAGTCACGGTCCATCAGCACAGCAAAATGTTGTAGAATCACTACTTGCATTCTCTGTGTTGTACATCCCTCCCTTTTCTCCTACCCACCCATGCATGCTAATCTTAATACCCCCCTACTTCTCTCCCCCTTATCAAGATGTACCCACCCATCTTCTCCAGTCCCTTCCCCTTTGGTACCTATTAGTCCATTCTTGAGTTCTGTGATTCTGCTGCTGTTTTGTTCCTTCAGTTTTCCTTTGTTCTTATATTCCACAGATACGTGAAATCATTTGGTATTTCTCTTTCTCCGCTTGGCTTGTTTCACTGAGCATAATACCCTCCAGCTCCATCCATGTTGGTGCAAATGGTAGGATTTGCCCTTTTCTTATGGCTGAGTAGTATTCCATTGTGTATATGTACCACATCTTCTTTATCCATTCATCTATCGATGGACATTTAGGTTGCTTCCAATTCTTGGCTACTGTAAATAGTGCTGCGATAAACATAGGGGTGCACTGATCTTTCTCATACTTGATTGCTGCATTCTTAGGGTAAATTCCTAGGAGGGCAATTCCTGGGTCAAATGGTAAATCTGTTTTAAGCATTTTGATGTACCTCCATAATGCTTTCCACAATGGTTGAACTAAATTACATTCCCACCAGCAGTGTAGGAGGGTTCCCCTTTCTCCACAGCCTTGCCAACATTTGTTGTTGTTTGTCTTTTGGATGGCAGCCATCCTTACTAATGTGAGGTGATACCTCATTGTAGTTTTAATTTGCATTTCTTTGATAATAATTGATGTGGAGCATTTTTTAATGCGTCTGTTGGACATCTGTGTTTCTTTTTCGGAGAACTGTCTGTTCAGTTCCTCTGCCCATTTTTTAATTGGGTTATTTGTTTTATGTTTGTTGAGGCGAGTGAGCTCTTTATATATTCTGGACATCATGCCTTTATCGGATGTGTCATTTTCAAATATATTCTCCCATACTATAGGGTTCTTTTTTGTTCTATTGATGATGTCTTTTGCCGTACAGAAGCTATTCAGCTTAATATAGTCCAACTTATTCATTTTTGCTGTTGTTTACCTTGCCTGGGGAGATATGTTAAGGAAGAGGTCACTCATGTTTATGTCTAAGAGGTTTTTGCCTATGTTTTCTTCCAAGAGTTTAATGGTTTCATGATTTACATTCTGGTCTTTGATCCATTTTGAATTTACTTTTATATATGGGGTTAGACAATGGTCCAGTTTCATTCTCCTACATGTAGCTGTCCTGTTTTGCCAGCACCATCTGTTGAAGAGACTGTCATTTCGCCATTGTATGTCCATGGCTCCTTTATCAAATATTAATTGACCATATATGTCTGGGTTAATATCTGGATTCTCTAGTCTGTTCCATTGGTCTGTGGCTCTGCTCTTGTGCCAGTACCAAATTGTCTTGATTACTATGGCTTTATAATAGAGCTTGAAGTTGGGGAGTGAGATCCCCCCTACTTTATTCTCCTTTCTCAAGATTTCTTTGGCTATTCGGGGTCTTTGGTGTTTCTATATGAATTTTTGAATTATTTGTTCCATTTTATTGAAGAATGTTGCTGGTAGTTTCATAGAGATTGCATCAAATCTGTATATTGCATTGGGCAGCATGGCCATTTTGATAATGTTATATCTTCCTAGACATGAGCATGGGATGAGTTTCTATCTGTTAGTGTCCCCTTTAATTTCTCTTAAGAGTGACTTGTAGTTTTCAGAGTATAAGTCTTTCACTTCTTTGGTTAGGTTTATTCCTAAGTATTTTATTTTTTTTGATGCATTTGTGAATGTAGTTGTTTTCCTGATTTCTCTTTCTGTTGGTTCATTGTTAGTGTATAGGAAAGCCACAGATTTCTGTGTGTTGATTTTGTATCCTGCAACTTTGGTGTAATCCGATATCAGTTCTAGTAGTTTTGGGGTGGAGTCTTTAAGGTTTTTTATGTACAGTATCATGTCTTCTGCAAATAGTGACAGATTAACTTCTTCTTTACCGATCGGATTCCTTGTATTTCTTTGTTTTGTCTGATTGCCCTGGCTAGGGCCTACAGTACTATATTAAAAAACAGTGGGGAGAGTGGGCATCCCTGTCTAGTTCCCGACCTCAGAGGAAATGCTGTCAGCTTCTCGCTGTTCAATATAATGTTGGCTGTGGGTTTATCATACATGGCCTTTATTATATTGAGGTACTTTCCCTCTATTCCCATTTTCCTGAGAGTTTTTATCATAATTGGATGTTGAACTTTGTCAAATGCTTTTTCATCATCTATGGAGATGATCATGTGGTTTTTGTCTTTCTTTTTGTTGATGTGGTGGATGATGTTGATGGACTTTCGAATGTTGTACCATCCTTGCATCCCTGGGATGAATCCCACTTGGTCATGTTGTATGATCCTTTTGATGTATTTTTGAATTTGGTTTGCTAATATTTTGTTTTGTATTTTTGCATTTACGATCATCAGGGATATTGGTCTGTATTTTTCTTTTTTGGTGGGGTATTTGCCTGGTTTTGGTATTAGGGTGATATTCGTTTCATAGAATGAGTTTGGGAGTAACCCCTCCTCGTCTATTTTTTTGGAAAACTCTAAGGAGAAAGGGTATTATGTCTTCCCTGCATGTCTAATAAAATTCCGAGGTATATCCACCTGGCCCGGGGTTTTGTTCTTTGGTAGTTTTTTAATTACCGCTTCAATTTCGTTGCCGGTAATTTGTTCTGTTTAGATTTTCTGTTTCTTTCTGGTTCAGTCTTGGAAGCTTGTATTTTTGTAGGAAATTTTTCATTTCTCCTATGTTTCCCAGCTTGTTAGCATATAGGTTTTCATAGTATTCTCTAATAATTCTTTGTATTTCTGTATGGTCTCTCGTGATTTTTCCTTTCCCCTTTCTGATACTGTTGATTTGTGTTGACTCTCTTTTCTTCTTAATAAGTTTAACTAGAGGCTTATCTATTTTGTTTATATTCTCGAAGAACCTGCTTTTGGTGTAATTGATTTTTGCTATTTTATTCTTCTCAGTTTTATTTATTTCTTCTCTGATCTTTATTATGTCCCTCCTTCTGGTGACCTTAGGACTTATTTGTACTTCTTTTTCCTATTTCGATAATTGTGACATTAGACCATTCATTTGGGATTGTTCTTCCTTTTTTAAATATGCTTGGATTTGTAATACTATATATTTTCCTCTTAGGACTGCTTTTGCTGTGTCGCACAGAAGTTGGGGCTTAGGGTTGTTGTTGTCATGTGTTTCCATATATTGCTGGATCTCCATTTTGATTTGGTCATTGATCCTTTGATTATTTAGGAGGGTGTTGTTAAGTCTCCATATATTTGTCAGCCTCTGCTTTCTTTGTATGGTTTATTTCTAATTTTATGAATTTATGATCTGAAAAGTTGGTTGGTAGGATTTCAATCTTTTGGAATTTTCTGAGGCTCTTTTTGTGGCCTATTATGTGGTCTATTCTGGACAATGTTCCATGTGCACTTGATAAGAATGTATATCCTGTTGCTTTGGGATGTAGGGTTCGATAGATGTCTATTAGGTCCATCTGCTCTACTGTGTTTTTCAGTGCTTCCGTGTCCTTACTTATTTTCTGCCCGGTGGATCTATCCTTTGCGGTGAGTGGTGTGTTGAAGTCTCCTAAAATGAATGCATTGCAGAATATTTCCCCCTTTAGTTCTGTTAGTATTTGTTTCATATATGCTGGTGCTCCTGTTTTGAGTGCATATATATTTCGAGTGTTTATATCTTCTTGTTGGTCTGAGAGCTTTATCATTATGAAGTCTCCTTCTTTATCTCTTCTTACTTTCTTTGTTTTGAAGTCTATTTTGTCTGATATTAGTACTGCAACCCCTGCTTTCTTCTCGCTGTTGTTTGCTTGAAATATGTTTTTTCATCCCTTGACTTTTAGTCTGTATATGTCTTTGGGTTTGAGGTGAGTCTCTTGTAAGCAGCATATAGATGGTTCTTGCTTGTTTATCCATTCTATTAGTCTGTGTCTTTTGGTTAGTGCATTCAGCCCATTAACATTTAGGGTGACTATTGAAAGATATGTACTTATTGCCATTGCAGGCTTCAAATTCGTCGTTACCAAAGGTTCAAGGTTAGCCTCTTTAGTATCTTACTGCCTAACTTAGCTCGCTTATTGAGCTGTTATATACATTGTCTGGAGATTCTTTTCTTCTCTCCCTTCTTATTCCTCCTCCTCGATTCTTCATACGTTGGGTGTTTTGTGCTGTGCTCTTTCTAGGAGTGCTCCCATCTAGAGCAGTCCCTGTAAGATGTCCTGTAGAGGTGGTTTGTGGGAAGCAAATTCCCTCAGCTTTTGTTTATCTGGGGATTGTTTAATCCCGTCATATTTGAATGATAGTCGTACTGGATACAGTATCCTTGGTTCAAGGCCCTTCTGTTTCATTGTATTAAATATATCATGCCATTCTCTTCTGGCCTGTATGGTTTCTGTCAAGAAGTCTGATGTTAGCCTGATGGGTTTTCTTTTATAGGTGACCTTTTTCTCTCTAGCTGCCTTTAAATTTACTTCCTTGTCCTTGATCTTTGCCATTTTAATTATTATGTGTCTTTATGTTTTCCTCCTTGGATCCTTTCTGTTGGGGTTTCTGTGTATTTCCGTGGTCTGTTCGATTATTTCCTCCCCCAGTTTGGAGAAGTTTTCAGCAATTATTTCTTCTAAGATACTTTCCATCTCTTTTCCACTCTCTTCTTCTTCAGAAACCCCTATAATACGGATATTGTTCCTTTTGTATTAGTCACACAGTTCTCTTAATATTGTTTCATTCCTGGAGATCCTTTTATCTCCCTGTATGTCAGCTTCTATGCGATCCTATTCTCTGGTTTCAGTTCAATCAATGGTATCTTGCATCCTATCCATTCTTCTTATAAACCCTTCCAGAGTTTGTTTCATTCCTGTGATCTCCTTTCTGGCATCTTTGAACTCCCTCCGGACTTCATCCCATATCTCTTGCGTATTTCTCTGCATCTCTGTCAGCATGTTTATGATTTTATTTTGAATTCTTTGTCAGGAAGACTGGTTAGGTCTGTCTCCTTCTCTGGTGCTGTCTCTGTGATCTTTGACTGCCTGTTGCTTTGCCTTTTCATGGTGATAGGAATAGTTTGCAGAGGTGGGATGAGTGACGGCTGGAAGGACATCACTTCTTGTTGGTTTGTGGCCCTCCTCTCCTGGAATAACAGCGACCTCTAGTGGCTTGTGCTCTGCAGCTTCGTGCAGACACGGTTTCTGCTTCCTCCCCGACTGCTATGGAGTTTATCTCCGCTGTTGCTCTGGGCGTGGCCTGGCTTGGGCAGCTGCTCCAATGTGGTTGAGTTGCGTTGGAGTTGGAGCGGCTGGGAGGCTATTTATCTCTGTAAGGTGCCTCCCTGCTCCCTGCAGCCCAGGGGTTATTTTGCCCAGAGATCCCCAGATTCCCTACAACTGGATTAAGTGTCCCACCCTGCCCCTTTAAGACTTCCAAAAAATACCCGCCAAAACAAAACAACGAGAACAACAAGAAAAATTTTTCAATTAAGAAAACAAAAAAAATGTCCTCTCGTTTTACTTTATTCTCCGGCGCCAGCCTCAGGCATCTTCTCACCAGACTTTCTACCCTGTTTCCCTAGTATTGGGGTCCGTATCCCTTTAAGACTTCCAAAAAGCGCTCGCCAAAACAAAACAGAAAAAAAAATTGTCACTCGCTTTTCTGGTGTCCTCCGGTGCCAGGCCTCTGGTGCCTGCTCACTGTTCTTGCTGCCCTGTTTTCCTAGTATCCAGGGTCCCCTGCAAACGCACTGTGTCTACACTCTACCCAGGATGGCTGGGGCTGGGTGTTCAGCAGTCCTGGGCTCCTTCTCCCTTCCGCTCTGCCTATACTTCTCCCACCGGGAGTTGGGGGTATGGGCGCTCGGCTCCCGCTGGACTGGTGCTTGTATCTTACCGCCTTTGCATGGCGCTGGGTTCTCTCAGTTGTGGATGTTGTCTGGATATTGTCCTGTGTCCTCTGGTCTTTATTCTAGGAAGAGTTGTCTTTGTTATATTTTCATAGATATATGTGGTTTGGGGAGGAGATTTCCGCTGCTCTACTCACGACGCCATCTTCCGATCCCTCCTCCTGGTATATACTTCTTGATATCACATTTATATGTACCCAGTTGCTCTTACATTTCAAAATTCTCTTCTGAGCAGACGATTGATATAGGGCTAGTAACATGACTCTATATCATGTAAACCAGGCTTTAAAAATATTAATGATTATGAGATATTCCTATCAACAATTACCAAAAGAAACAATCAATCAATATTGCCACCTTTACTGGGCAGCCTGCATAGAATTACTACTTCTAGGTCTGCCTTTAGATGGAATAATTCACTCCATTAAATTACATCTATAGCTATAAAAGAAGAGAGAAAAAGAGTGATAGAAATTTTAATGCCTTGACACTTTAATAGCTTCCTATAGAAGAAACCATTGTTTTATAGTCCTAAAAATTTATCAAATATTGAAGTAAAAAAGTCTGCCAAAAGTCAGATCCACAATAAATAGTTACTCCGAAAATGACATATTCATCTTATATGGCTTTCCAATTTTTTAAAAAACATTATGAATACATGGAATTCTTTTAAATGAAAAAAATTAAAAACATGAAAGTAAAGAACACACTTGTCATACCACAGGCCCTTTAAGAAGATTCCAGAAAGAAATGGCCTGTGCCTCTAGCTCCTGGTGAGGATGCCACCCCCCAGTGACTCAGTGGCCAGGAAGACTATACCCTGAACCCCAGAGCCAAGGGTAAATCCCATTGCTCCACTGACGACACTCCATGCTGTCTAACTTTTATTTAATGTCCAGCCCAATACTGACATGATACACTTGTATTTTTCATCCAGAGACCAAACAAATACAAGTATTTGAACAAGAGAAAACAAAAAGAGCCAAATTTGGCTATTATCCCTCATTAAAACTTATAGAGTGTCAAGCTCCAAACCCCAAAGAAGATGCTGAGGCCGTAGCGGGAGACTTCACCACCCGGGAAAGGCAGGGAGAGGTGGAGAGAAGCATAGAGCGATCGCCCCTGATCGTCTCTGACATTTTACAGGTCTCACTGTGGGGATCCCGGGCTGCGGCAGGAGTTTGCTTCATGTGCCCGAGGCCACATCTGTCACCCTTCAGCCCCACTGCTGCATCCCAAGGCCCACGGTCTTGGCTGTGTTCATGCCAGGAGGGATGACGTGGGTCCTGTCTGTGCAGCAGACCTGGCGAAACATCTCAGACTCACCACTAAGAGAAACAAAAATGCCCTATCTCATTTACTCTTCACTCCATCCCATCGTAAGGGCGTCTCGATCCTCATTTTGTACTTGAGGAAACTGAGGTTTAGAGAGATTACAGAGGTTGGAAGTGATTACAACTATTAAAAGATGTCTCAGGATGCAATCATGGTGCCTCCTGTCTGGGGTGAGGGTAGAAATGGCAAAAGCACCCCCTTTAAAAAGACGTGTGTTTCCTACATTTTCTAGTTGCTCCTGAGTAGCAAAGGGGTAGAAACCTCGAGGAGGTGTGAGGTAGTGGATGGAGGCAGAGTGGCCCTGGGGACGCCAGGTGTATGGGAGTTGCCATCAGTCCTCACGCATTCCTGGGAGGCATCAGCATCTTCCCCATTTGCTCACAAGGGGCTGAGGCTACTGCTCCACATGGGCCCCAGGCCACATAGGCAGGAAATGGAGATGCTGAAAGGGGAGACCTGCCCACTCTCATCATCTGCCCCTGAACTCTCCCTGTCCTGGGATATGCCCCAAGCTGCACTGTGTGCCTATTATTTACTTAATGCCCACGGCAGTCTGCCTACGTGGTGTTTCACTGTGAATTTACAATTACCTAGTGTTAGAGCTTTGAGAATGCCGCATGAAATGTAGTCTCTTTAGTTTTCAATCCTTGGATTGTTTCCAAGGTTTGTGCATTCTGAGAACAGTCAGGCAGGGGACACATTGTCCATTTTCACTATATTTAATCTCTGGGTCTGAGAGACCTAGAGATGAGAAGGGAAAAAGTCATAAAATATGCAGAGAAGATTAAAGTTCTTTTTTATTAAAAAAAAATAAAAATGGAGAAAAGCTTATTTCTCTGTTGATTCAACTAGCCTAAGTAACAAGCAACACCTCAGGTCAACTCTTAACATCACTCCACATGACAGCAGACAGCCTCCTCGACATTACCATTACTCATTTGAGGCCGACACTGACGTTACTCTAAATAACACTTAAATTTCTTCATCCCACCATCATAGAATTTTGCGTTTGCACCTTTTATGACTTTATGTTCTTGAAATTCGCTGTGAATCAGGAAAAAGCTTTCCTGGAGCTGCTGCATTTACTTGATATTATAAAGTGAGAGTCACATGTGTAATACACATGTCTGAGTTGTGATGTTCTGTGAAATTTTGCAAATAGGTCCTTTTGAACAAAAGGGAAAATGTAGGATCTTCCTTTTGTGGGGCAAGGTAATACTCAGAGGAATGTTGGGGGCTGGGCTCTAAACTCTGCTTCTGCTCCTCACAGTGGCATTCTGAGTCCTGCTCTTGGGGAGGGTGTGGATGTGAGCGGGGTCCTGGGATACTCCTGGCTGACGGGCAGGACTCTGGGTCCTGTCGGTGGTGGCGGTATTACTGCCTAACAATTCATTAATCTGTCCATCTGTTTTAGGCAGTGTTCTGGGTTTGTGTTATATTTAACAGTTTTAAAAAATAGGTTGGCTTTAAAAGAGGCTTACTGTATAGAAGGCAGCGTACCTCGCTCCACAGGTTTATGATCCATTGTGTATGTTTCATTCAGAGTTGAATCTTCAGCACCTAGAAAAGTTCCTGGCTTCTAGTAGGGGCATTATAAACATTTTTTTAGAAAGATTACAACAGATGAAAAAGTCATTAATTCACTCATTCCTTCATTGAGATGGGATATGCGGTAAAATACAGATGTCAGCAAGGATTTAGGTTCATTTGCTGGGTCTGGGTTGGAGCCTAGGAATCAGAATTGCTTTTAACATTTTATCATAAATATTTCCAAACACACAGGAAAATAGAGTATAATGACTGCCTACATATCCATTACCTAGATTAATAGATATTAACAGTTTTGACATGTTTACATCATCAATTTTTTTAGCCAAAATATTTTAAATAAGTTAAATGACATCATGAAAATCAGAACATTTTCCTTCTTAAAATCAATACCATTATATAGCTAACATAAGTAATGGTAGTTTTCTATAATCATCATCTAATATCTGATCCATATTCAAAATTTTCCAATCGCTACAAAAATTGTATGTTACCCCCATTTTTGTCCTAGCAGGATCCACTCCCCACAGTATTTGTTCGTCACATTTCTTAAGTCACTTATAATCTAGAATTTTGCTCCCCTGCCCCTTTCTCTAGCATGACATTAACTTGTTGAAGAGACAAGGCCAGATGTCCCTCAGAATGGCCTAGTTTCTGAATTTGTCCAGCTTCTGAATTTTTGGTGGCATTTACCTTATTTCACTTACCCATGAATTCTCTGTAACTGGAGTGTGGATATAGAGGCTGAATTACATTCAGGTTAAACATTTCAGGTAAGACATCATCATTGATGCTGTATGATATTACTTTACCTCATGAGGTACATCTAACTGACTCTTTAACAGTAGCAATGACAGCCTCATCTCTCCCTCACAAAGTTCTATTTCTTTTTTTAAACCATCAGATAATCTGTGGAGTCAGACTTGAGCAGTACTAGGGGATCCATCTCTCCATCAGTGTATCACCTAATTAATGGCTTAATCATCCATTGATGATTCTTGCCTCCATCAGTGACTTCACCAGGGGTTGCAAAATGTTGATTTCTCTATTTTTATCATTCCTTTCATGTTTATTAGTTGGCCATCTTTGTCAGAGAGAAAGAGCAAGGGAGAGATTTATCTCATCAACGGCTTCTTCTGTATAGGCAAAGTATATAGTTATGTATTTGGATTTTCCCTTTAATAGTAAGGAGTAGACCTCAAATGTTTTTTGCCTGTTTTATCTTTGTTTTTCTCTTTTCTGAGTATCATTTTATAGACTTACAAGTTTGCATATAGTCAGTGGATTTCATTCATTTTGAAGTTGCGATTTCCCATCTTTGGCCAGTAAGAGCACCTTCAAACTGCCTATTTTCCAGGCACAGGAAGGTGTCCCCAGCTCACCAAGTGCACTCCCTCTCCCAGACCCAGAATCAGCCACTTCTCTAAAGAGCCCTGATTCCTTTCATGGGGAAACTAGGTAAAGACAAAACTCTGGCTGCTGAGAGTGCTCATTGCCACTGGGTCATCAAAGCTTCTAGGCTCTTCAATGGTCAAAAATAGGGAAAATACACAGGTATATATTTTACATTCTTTGTTCATATTGAAATTTTCTATACAAATGTAACAATACTGAAGTTCTACTTTAACTTAAATTTTTATACTAACATTGCTTTTCTCTTACACAGAAAACGTTTGCTAATATTAACATTTATTTCTGTATCTTTTAATACATATATTAGTTCTAAAATAACAATGTCAGTATTATTGCTTTTAACTCCTGCGTTAAACTTTACATTTCTTTTATCCTGAGAACACATCCCCCTAAGCAGGCTAAAACATTTGCCTTAAAGCATTGCAACAGTTATTTTCTTGATCTGTTACCAATTAGGGATGTAAGTGTACTTACTTTCAATTTTAGGAACTCATGTTTAAATATTTAAGGATTTACTTGGTCAAAAAATCAACATTAAATAAAAACACATGAGTCTTGCTTCCATCTCTGTCAACTCCATCTTCTGATTTAAAAAAAAAATATGTGCGTTTGAACTTTTTGTCTTGCCCTTGTTCTTTCCCCCCTTCTCTTCTGGAAATGTGTTGTTGTAGAGCTCCTAAGGATGTCTGAGTGAGGTAGGTGGCTGTGGAGGTTGTTTAGGGATGCTGTGATGACTGAAGCAGGGCCCAGAGCCCAGGCAGGATGAAGAGGGCTGCCTCAGTATGTGGTGGCCTGGCCTGGAATCGGTAGTCCGAGCCTGATCAGGGTTTGGAGGGAATATAGAGGGGGGCTACCTTGGAGCTCCAGCAAGGTGTGGGCTTCCACACAGTGTTTCCAACTGATGCAGGTAGCAGAGTACAGGTGGAGGGAGGAGAGTGTCTGCGGTGGGGAAATGGGCAGAGACAGCTGGGGAGCTTGTGTACACACAGGTGGAGCACAGTCTACAAAATATATCTATGCACATAGAAATAAATATATATGTGTCTGTGTACACACAGACATGTACATGTATTCCTCTGTACCCAGCACTGTCTGATAACTCAGGGTAACATTTTAAGTTTTAGATTTTTCTGTGAGGATATATATACAAATTTTTAATAGTAAAAACATACACAAACCAAAAGGACTGGACTGGGTTAGGCAAACACATTCTTCCCATTTTCTGCCTGAAACCTGGAAGGAGGGGCAAGTCCCCTCTGTGCACTGCACCCACTCACATGTCCACAGCTCCAACCATGGCTCCTATTTCATCCCAAGTCTATTCAGACGCCTTTTAACCAGGCTCTCTGCACTCACACCTGGCGTCTCTCTGCCATAAGCCAGTGAGCTTCCACAATTCCCAGCTCTGCCCGTCTCCTCTTGCTGGTGCCCATTAATGCATGAAGGCCACTTCCTGGCTGGCCTTTTCCATCTTCTCCAGTCTCATCATTTATCACTTCCTTTTTCCACTCTTTCAACATTCACCCTTTGCTCCAGCCCTACTTACAGACATGCGCTTCTCCCACACAACATGCTATTTGATGTTTGGGGTTGTGTACTTAGTTGCTTCTGTGTGGTTTTTCTCCTTCCTCTAGAATATGGGGTGAGGCGAGTGGAGGCCTTGTCTGTTCTGTGTAAAGCTGCATTCCCAGAATTTTGAATGATTTCTGGCACTTCAAAGACACGTTTATAGTATTTGTTGTATAGATGATGGGATGAATTCTCCAGTACCTTTGCACATGCCGTACCTTATGTTTAAACTGTCTTCGTTCTCCCAATGCCCTTCATGAGTTAAATACTATTTCTCTTGTAAACCCTAGTTAAAATATCAATTATTCCATGGAGATATTACTAAGATCTATCCCTCACCCAAGAAATACACACACACACACACACACACACACACACACACATGCACAGTTGGGTAATCTCTCTCCTCTGAACTGCCCTCACATACCACCTCCATGTATAAGTCCCATGAACAGCTGGCTGATCAGAAAAGATTAATTCTCCCCATTCATCCTGTAGAATTGTTACCAGAAAATGGCTACCCAGGTACTGCATTATGTGGGGCCAATGTGACAAGCTCTGACGAATGGCTTGTGGGCACCACTTCCAAACCTAGCCCAAAAAATATTCCTGTGACACCCTCTAGTTTCCTCTTTCTTCTACCTGTTGACTGGATGTGAAGTATCCAAAAGAAAACTCTAAGGCCATGGGAATAGTTAGAGCACATGAAAACTACCTTGCAAACTCCTGCACTATTCTGCAATGATGGCAGGAAATGCCATCTATTGTGGCTAGCAACAGGGCTTGGGGCCCTTTGTTACTGAGGTTACCCTTCCAAACTTACACAGCATGCCTTTCCACAGCACAGAGTGTTGTCACTGCCATGTGTCTCTCCTTGTCTGTAGTCTGAGCTACTTGGGGCAGGGAATGTGTGTCACATCCCACATGACCAGGGTGTAGTCCAGGGTCTGGCATATAACTTTGAGCAGTTAATCTGTCTGGCAGTGGGTTGATGACTCAGAAAAAGTAAGACAAGGCCAGTTATTGTTTTTCTCCCTAACAAAGATTTTCCTGTGAATTCGTCTGCTATTTCCACTATAGATGATGTTTTACCTTGAGCATCACTGGGGCACCCTCCTCTCTGCTGAGACACTTCACCTGTCTTCCCAAGGCCCTGTGCTGGCAGGTTGTTCATCTCAGGCTCTACCCACGGAGCTCACGGAGGAGAACTAATTTTGGAAAAGCCATCTATGCCTGACCTTTATTCTACCCTGCTCTGAAATACTTTATTTTTATTTTTTTGCTTTAAGTGTCAATTTTTCCCTGCTCACAATGAAATTGTGCCTAATTGCCATTCTCCTGTCCACCTTAAACTGGTCATTACTGCTTCTTGCTTTGGTGGCTTTATTCTGGTGAGACCTACATTCAGTTGAGATTGTAAAACAAAACTAGGTTGGTGTTATTTGTTTCTAAAACAAAGTGCAAAAACAAAGTGGATTTTTCAGTTCTAAGCTCACATCCAGCTCATCACATCAAGTAATCCACTGAGGTCTGGTGGGAAGATCACTTCAAATAATTATTAATAACAGTAGAAGTTATCATCTCAAGGAACTATTTACTGGGCACTATAGTAGACACCTAAAATGCCTCATTTTTATGGTCTGTTCAGGATACTTGAGACATTGAACAGAGGCAATATTGATGAGTATGTCAGGATAAACAGCATACTCCTAGACTTGCCCAGAAATAGCAGGTCAAATGATGACCCTGGCCACATGTCAAATGAAGGAACAGTGACAGGGTGGAGCAGGCAGCTTATCAGGTCACACAGCTTGGGAGGTGGGAGGATTCAAAGACAGGTGTGCCTGACCCCAAAGCTCATGTTCTATTGCCTTTGTCTAAAGTCCTGGTGAGAGTGGAAGAAGGTGGGAAGGCAGAGGGTGGAAGTGAGGAGAAGGGGAGATGAGGGTGATAGACTGGTTATATCAGCCTGATCAGCTGATCAGACCCCCAGACTGCCATTCCCACTGCCTAGCTGCCCCCTTCTGGGATGCAAAGACACATGGAGAGTATGGTGGGAAACAGTCAACACATGTTCAGTAATGATGACTTTCTAAATTTTTCTTGGAGAAAGAAAGAGAAAGTGAGAAAAATGGAACCAGAACAGAGGCTTGGGAACCACAAGGTAATCTAAAGATGTTCCTGGGAAATCAAACTCCTGAGGCTTCACAGAAGACCCCAGGTTTTACCAGAAATTGTAACTTATGTTTCAGCTTTAAGACTATTTCATGACTCAACCAAAGTTGTCAGGAAATTGTTTACAATTGCATATGCTGGTGGGTTTACACAATAAAGCCTCACGTTAGCAAATGCTTATCACAGAATAAGAAACTGTATTTGACTTGTGAATGCTATATTGTTTCAAAGCTGTTGCTTTATAAATAAATGTTTTACTTCTGCATTTTACATTAGCTAACATGCCTTGGTTGCATCTGAAGAAATGTGAAATTTAAAGAAATGACAATCACTTCAACTGAACAAAAAATCACTCCCACGGGGTATCTTAAATGGCAGTTCATACTGAGTCACTTGATTGATGTGACTCTGCCTATTGCCCTTCAAGTGCTATAAACAGATATTTATCCACTCCACATCCAGCACATTAGTTTGTGGAAAGGTACAATTATTTCTGCAAGTAAATCTACCAAATGTTAGAAATGAGTTAGGAGGCAGCAACATGGAGATTGAGTTCTGAAAGTTTTAGGATGGAAAATGTTCGTAAAGAAAACAGCAGAGAGAAAGAGAGAAGGAGCATTAAAAAATCTTCAACACAAATCATGTTAGGCTCAGGGTTGGGGAGAAAAGCTAGGTTTTGCATTTTTCTGATAGCTCCTGGTTCTGATGCTGTCATTTGCATATCAGCTCACTTTTCCATTAGATCTCAGGTCCCTGACAGGTCAGCACTGACGGTACAGGAGATGCAGCTGAAAAAATATCCATTTTTTAAACAAGGTAAAAGAAATGTTTTAAACTGAAACTGCTGCCACTAATATCTAGCTGTGTTTCCACCAATCTGTGTGGTTACATCTTAATGCTTTCCTGTATTAATAGCCTTTCCTGAAATACCCTGATGGGCTCTGTTTGGTTAATTCATTCTCCTTGGCCATCAGTGATCTAGAGAATTCCTGAAAGGTCATCTTGCCATTCAACAATGCTGTGACACAGCAAGGTGCAGCGTCATTTGATGAATAGGAAGAGTCTTAGCCTCTGCTGGTAGTACACCTAAGGCTGCAGTGAAACCACCATTTGCAGATGAGGCATATTTTTGCCTCTGGGAAAATGCAGGCATCAGCTGTCAGTTCATTTTGAGTTTACAAAATGAGCTAAGATTCAGGAAATTGTTTTATACCCTTCAGAAAAAATCACAAAGGTGTTATCTTTGTCTCTTACATACTCAGGAAGACTTGTAAAAGTCTTCCCCATCTAATCTTGTCCAATTATGTCTCTTTATGATAACCAGTGGGAAGGAACAGTATTGCCCATCAGCACTTAGTGCTGAAATATGACTCAGGAAATTATCCTCAGTTGAATGATTCATTTCCAAGTCTCCTCAATTCATTTGAGTGATATTACATCATATGTGCACAACTGCAGGGTTAACTAGGTATTATTTGTTAAGCATTTATTATGTACCATGCCCAGGACTAAACATTTTACATTCATTGACTCATTTAAGCCTCATAAATACAATTTGAGGTAAATACTATTATTATCTCACTTTATGGATATTCAAGAACAATATTTAGTAGAAGAATTAAAACACAAATTTGTCTTACTCCAGGCAGACATATAACTATTGTAGAATGATTCTAGGAGAGGCTAAGACTACAGATTCTAGGTCATGTCAACCACTGTAATGATGGGGTCCAGGATATGCTACCCCAAACTATGGTAACTTGGCATGTTGAATATTTTAAACTGAAGGCGTTTGGTAAAATCAAAGAGGCAGGAAGTTCACTCTGACCTTCTCCCTGTCCTTACCCCCTGAAACAGTTCATATATCCCTTATGAGATGTACCCTCCCTATACCCAGAGGAAAGAAGAATCCTTTTCTTTGAAGACATAGGGACACAAAGAAGAATCCTAATAAGCAGGCCTTGATAAGTTCCCCGTATTTATTACAGTACCTCATACTCCTTAACCTGTACTATTTTCCCCTAACTGTCCACTCATTATCAAACCAAGCACAAAAATGCTCATGGCCAACTGTTTCTGTGGGTCATCACTTCCTTTTGAAGTCTGCCATATCACACAAAACTTATAAATAAGTGGGTGTACTTTTCTCTGGTTAGTCTGTCTGTCAGTTTAGTTTTCAGACCCAGCAACCCTAAGATGGTCAAGAATAATTCCCCAGCTCCTGCAGTGGTCCCAGTTGATGCTAAGCACAGCACTCTACAGTGGACATCATACTATCATTTATATAAGGAAACTGAAGCTCCAAGCATTTACATGACTGGCCTAAGTTAGGGCTGTTAAATGGGGTGAAAACACAGGATATAGTTCAGATGATAGCAAAAAATATTTTAATATAGGTATGTCCAAAAAATAATTACTTCTCTGAAATTCAAATTTAACTTGTGTTTGTATGGCAACTTTAGGCTGAAGTACCAGTTCTGGTGTAACACGGGCTTCTCCTCAGAGCCCAGGGTTCTTTCCACTACTCCATGGGAGGGGTCTACACTCCCAACCCAGAGCTGTAAATGGACAGGTATAGAAACTGCCTCAGTCAGACCATCACATAGCCGTGGAAGCTAACATTTGGCACTAGAGCCACATCAGCTTTGTAGTTGGAATCTAATGCATACACCTTGGGGTCAAACATTACAACTTTTTTTAATAAGTCAACTTAGCTTTTTTTGTAAGTCCTTCTTCTCCTAGGATAGTGGAAATACAGCTTTCTGACCCTCTCCCTGGATGTGCCAACATGAACACAGAAATACAATAGAAAGTGTATATTGGTCTGGGCCTCATTCCTGACACTGGGTTCCTAAAGCCCTGGGAATTTCCTGGGTAATAGCAGCATCTTTTAAAGTAAGTAGGTGGTTCTGGGTGGGCTCTGCTTGGGTGCCTGAAAGGCAGAAAGCCCACGCCATGACTAGAAGCTTGGAATTTTCAGCCTCACCCCTCCATTCTCCAGAGAAAGGGGAGCGGATAAAAACAGAGTTAATAATAGGTCATACCTGTGTCTCAACAATTGGAGTTTGGAGAGATTCAAGGTTGGTAAACACATCCATGTGGTGTACTGGGAGGGTGATGAGTCCCAACCCCACAGGGATGAATGAAGCATTCTGCTGGCCCAAGGGAGATCCCTCACAGTAACAAAAAAGCGTTACAAACCATTTCTCACATGCGGTAGACCTTCTGTAACCTCCGTTGATCATGGCACCAGCTTCACTGGGCAAATCGTACAAGTCTTAATGAAAGGTAATGGATGTACCCCAGTTCGCTAATGCATTCATCTACTGAAGCACATCCTGATTTCCTTAGGTTTTTAGCCATTATGAATAGAGGTACTGTGTAAAATTGCATGGTGAATTTTGTTGAGACACAGTTTTTCAAAGCAGTTGTCTAAATAACAGCGACGCAATTCTTGGATCCTAAAGTGAGACTTATCTTTTCAATGGTAAGATAGTTTTTAATGGTTCTTTTTTGTTTTATGGATTTTTGTGTATCTTGAGTACAAATACTTTATAAAATATGTATTTGCCAACATTTTCTCCCAGTGTGTAATTTGTGTTTGGGTTCTTTGAACAAGATTTTATAGAGTAGAAATCTTAATTCTATAAATCCCACATGATGTATCCTTTTTCTTTTTTGTATAGGATTTTGGTGTTGGGGGTTAAAAGTCATCAGCAAGAGTGTATAGATTTTCTTGCTTTTACATAGAATTTTTATAATTTTGCACCTAAAAATTGTCTATGGAGAATGTTGAGTGAATTTTTGTGTAAGCTGTAAAGCTTGTGCGTACCTTCATTGCATTCTGTATGTTCTCCAACAAATTATACAAGACATGGGAAATTCCTGCAAATTGGGGTTTGATTTTCCAAAATTTTGTTATTCATCAATCGAGCCACGAGGGGACGCCACCTTCCTCGAGCTGTGATCCCTCGTCCCATATCACATAAAACTTAGAAATAAGTGGGTGTAGTCCGTCCACCGTGGCCCTCAGTCGACGCCATTGCCCTGTCTGTGGACCTGCGTGGCGCATGCGCGATCAGGCCAGGACATCCTTCTGGTTCTGGTGGCAGCAGGGATTCCTCAGGCTCCCGTGCGGCACCGTCCAGGACACTGCCGTCCGCGGCCGCCGTGAAAGCTTGGTTTTCTTAGGAGCCATGGGACGGAAAGGTGAGGAGAGGCTCCCCGTGTGTCGCCTGCAGAGCGCTCCCCTTCACGGGCCTGTGGAGGAAGGCCTGCGGCAGGGAAAGGGGTCTCAGTTGAATTTGGGGGAGCGGCTGACGCGACGGGTGGAGTTGAGGGGGCGGGTGAGTCCGGGACACAGCTGAGTCCGTGCCGGGGCGAGTGAGCCTCGCCTAGCTCATCCCCTGGAGCCCGTGCGGTGGGTGGATTGGCCGCACCGGCTGGAGGCCCTCCAGGCTCCAGACGTCCTTCCTGACAAGGCTCTGAGATGGTAATGGGGCAGAGGGCACTTGGTTGCTGAATGGCCTGCTTACCTGGGGTTCAGGTCTTGCGTTGTGCTGAGCACACAGGTTGATTTCCTGAGAAGAGTCCCCAGTGTGGGGTCCGCCTGGGAGACTCTCCCCAGGCTAAGCACGGCACTGACACAGCCCAGCTTCCCGAGGGCTGCCCCCCATCCGTGGCCTGTGCCCGGGCCTCGTGTGCTGCCTCCAAGGGAAGAGCTGGATTGGTGAAGCAGAGGGCGCCCCGTGTTCTGTTACCACACCCACTTCTGCTTGGGCGCCACACGGGGTCTCGGTTGCTGCAGCACTGCATTGTAATGGGATGAAAGGGTGACATGCTCCTGCTCTGCTTTCCCAGGACGGCTGTGGGGATGGGGTCCCGTCCAGTTCAACCAAGCCTGCAGGGTGTTTGCTTAGTTTCTGTGAGAAGTGCGATGGAATTTTGGTGAGGGTCGCAGGGGTTGTGCACATTGCTGTGTGTGGAGGGACTTGTAACAACCTAACTCTTCCCGTCCACATCTGCAGGGTCCACAATTTTCAGGTCTCCCACCTCCTCGGTTAAGTTTGTTCTTAGGTACCTGTAACTTCTGGAGAAAATTCCTGAACTAAATACCTTTGAGCCGAAATCAGTCAAAGGGAGAAATAAAGTGGGAGAAACCCGTTTGTTACTTACTAGTAGTCATCCACTTCAGCTTGCCAGTGTCTGTCACAAAAATGCTTCAGAAGAAGGGGCCCCACCGAACTTCTCCAGTCCAAATATGCCCTCGCTCGCCCTCGTAATTACCTGTTGATAGAGAGATGGACTATTTCTCTCCACTTCTTGGAAGCACCTACTGATGTGGAGATGCACGAAGGCTAGGTGAGATACTTTGGAAATACTACAGTTTTTTCCACAGCACTTTAGTCTTATTTATTTATTTCCTTGGTATCATTAATCTACAATGACATGAGTAACATTATGGTTACTAGTTTCCCCCCATCATCAAGTCCTCAGCACACACCCCATTACAGTCACTGACCATCAGTGTAGTAAGATGCTGTAGAATCACTAGTCTTCTCTGTGTTGGACAGCCCTCCCCATACCTCTCCTGGCACATTATGTGGGCTAATCATAATGCCTTTCCCCGCTTACCCTCCCTTCCCACCCTCCCTCCCCAGGGCCTTTCTCTTTGGTAACTGTTAGTCCATTCTTGTGTTCTGTGAATCTGCTGCTGGTTTGTTTCTTCCATTTTTTTTCTTTATTCTTACACTCCACGTATGAGTGAAATCATTTGGTACTTCACTTTTTCCGTCTGGCTTACTTCACTGAGCATAATACCCTCTAGCTCCATCCAAGTTGTTGCAAATGGTAGGAGTTGTTTTATTCTTACACAACACTTTCTTCTTTATGATGCACTTGTAAAGGGCATTATTTTCTTAATCTCTGATGGTTCGTTATTAGTGAATAGAAGCAAACGACTTTTATAAGTTGGTTTGGTATCTTACAAGTTTACTGAATTCATTTTTAGTTCTAACAGGACTTTGGTGAAGTAGGGTGGGAAATTGGAATTCTAAAATTCCACTGTTTGTACCCCAGGTCTTCCCAACATCCAAGGTCAAGTGGCTGCAGGGGAACCTCCCACAGGCTTTCTAATGAGCCCTGGACCCCTGCAAGGTGCCATTTGTTTGAACTGGGTGGAAGGGCTTGGCCTCTCTTGACAGGATGTTATGTCTGCTGTGCTTTTCTTATGGTTATTTTGCAAACTAATTTACTTTCCAGCAATTTAACACCTACAGAAAACTTGTAGTGTCAGTGCAGATTCACTTTATACTGAATTTCCTAGCATCTCACTTTGCCACAGTTTCCACGTCACCCAAAATTTCTGTGGTGTCTACCCCAAACAGGGACACGCTTCCAGGGAAACAACATCTGACTGCAAATGAGGGAAGTATTAGGGTCTCCACATGATAATCCAATGCACAGAACCACCACAGCTGTCACCATCCGCTCCAGCTTAGTGCACATGTCTTACTATCCTGATGCAGTTTCCTTTTTCTGGAACTGTTCCCGAGACTTTACCTCAGTTGGTTTCTCTGGGACCTTGAATAAGCAGGATCACATAATATTTGTCCATCTTGGAGGGGCGCATTTCCATGAGCATAATGGCTTTGTGGGTCCATCTGTGCAGCAGGTTCTAGGACTCCTTGTTTACTCCTCTGTGTAGACACCACATTGCTTTCATCTGTCTGTGGTCACCCGGGTCGTCTCCCCATTTTGGCTGTTGTTACTCATGCAGCTTTAAACAGAGGTGTGAAATATCTACGTCCCTGCTTTCCTGTCATTTGCGCAAATGCCCTGAAATGGAATTGCTAATTATATATTAACTATGCTCGAGTTTTGGTTGACACTCTTCACACACAGTGTTTTCAAATCAGCTTTGGACCATTCTTCTTTATTTCTATATTTGGCAGAATAATGTAGTTTATGGATCAACCCTGTTTTGTTCATCTGTTCATCCCTTGATGGGCATTTGAGTTGTTTCTAACTTTTTACTGTGGTGAGCAGTGATGCTAAGAACTCTTGGGCCAGTTTCTGTTTGAACAGCATTTTCATTTCTCTGTGGTATTTATCTAGGATCGGTTCTTTACACACAATTAGGTAACTGTATTATATATTATGAGGAAATGCCAAGCTGTTGTATACAAGATGCATGTTTATATTTCCACAAGCCAAGGTTAGGGGCTCTAATTCCTATGCATTCTTAGTAACATGTGATTTTGAATTTCCCTGAGTATGGCCAATGCCATGTGCTTGCATTGGGTGGGGGTCTCTGTGGTCTAATTTGCATTTCCATAGCAACTAATGCTGTGTGAGACCTCTTCATGTGCTTGTTGAATATTTGTATGTCTTACTTGGAATCTTAATCCACTTTAAACATTTGTCTTCTCTTGTTGCCTTGTACTAGTTTGTGGTGTTTCCTGGGTTAAAGGCTCTTTTTAGATGTACAACGTGGAGATATTTCCTTTCATTATGTGACTGTTTTTTCACTTTCTGGTTGGTGACTTTTAACGCAGAAAAGTTTTTAATTTTATGCTCTCTTCTGTTGCTTGTCCTTTGGTGTCAGATCTGAGAAATCATGGCTAAATCCAAGGTCATGAACGTTTATCCTCATGTTTTCTTCTAGACTCTGTTGTTTTTTAAATATTATGTAAGCCCTTTGTCTTTTCTGAGTTAATTTTTGTATGTGATATGTGTTAAGGGTTCAGTTTCATTCATCTGCATATGGACAGCTATTTACCCAGCACCGTTAGCAAGGAAGACAATTCTTTCCCTAATTTAATTTTGTCCACCCTTGTCAGAAAGCAAGTGACTGTATATGGTTTGGGTCACTTCTGGGCTTTCCACTCACTTCTGTTGATCTGTGCATACAGTTGACCCTTGAACAAAATGGGGGGTTGTATAGCTGACATCCCACAGAGTCAGAATACACATAAAACATCTCTCTCCCCCCAAACTTAAGTATTATTCTAATCTCATTGCTTATTTTTACTGGAAGACTTACCAATAATATAAACAGTTAACACATACTTTGTACATTACACATGTTTTGTGCTGTATTATAACTGTAAGGTAAGCTAGAAAAATCAAGTGTTTTTAATTGTCTTAAGTCTTATGTGAGAGGTACCCTCCATATACCAAGAGGAAAGGAAAATCCTTTTCTTTGAAGACAAAGGGACAGAAAGAGGAATCTTAATGAGCAGGCCTTGATAAGTTCCCCTACTTACGACACTATCTCATACTCCTTAACCTGTCATATTTCTCCACAAATGTCCACTCCTTATCAAACCCAGCACAAATTACTCAGGGCCAACTGCTTCTCTGGGTCTTCACTTCCTTGTGAAGTCTCCCATATCACATAAAACCTATTAATAAATGGGTGTGCTTTTCTCTGGTTAATCTTTGTCAGTTTCATTTTCAGACCCAGCAACTCTAAGAGGGTCAAGAACAACACCCCCAGCCCTTGCAGTGTTCCCAGTTGATACTAAGCACAGCACTCTACAGTGGGCATTATTCTATCTCTCAGATGAGTAAATCGAAGCTCCAAGCATTTAGATGACTGGCCTAAGATAGGGCTGCCAGTCTTGGGGTAAAAACACAGGATATAGTTCAGATGATAGCAAGAATTATGTTAATATAAGTATGTCCAAAAAATTATTTGTTCTCTGAAATTCAAATTTAACTTGTGTTTTTATGGCAACTTTAGACCAAAGTCCCAGTTCTTTTGTAAGATAGGCTTTTTCTCTGAGCCCAGGGCTCTTTCTACCACTACAAGGGAGGGGCCTACACTCCCAACCCAGACCTGCGAATGGACAGTCATAGAAACTGCCTCGGTCAGACCCTCAAATATTTGTGGAAGCTATTAGTTGTCACTACACCCATATAGGCTTTTAGTTGGAATCTAATCCATACACGTTGGGGTAAAACATTATAACATTTTAAAGAATAAACAGTTTTTGTTGTAAATCCTCCTTATCCAAGGATAGCAGAAGCACAACTTCCTGACTCTCTTCCTGGGATGTGCCACTGTGAACACAGAAATACAACAGAAAACATATTCTGGTCTTTGCCTCATTCCTGATCCTGGGCTCCTAAATCCTTGGGAATCTCCTGGGTAAGAGATTCTTTTATACTAAGTAGGTGGTTCTGGGTTGGTTCTGCTCAGGTGTCTGACAGGCAGAAAGCCCATGCCATGATTAGAAAGTTGGAATTTTCAGCCTCAACCGTCCATTCTCCAGAGAAAGGGGAGGAGAAAAAAATGGTGTTAATAATACATCATACAAGTGTCTCAAAATATGGATTTTGGAGAGCTTCCAGGTTGGCAAACACATCCATGTCGTGTACTGGGAGGACGATGTGTTCCAACCCCACAGGGAAGAATGAAGCCTTCTCCTGGCCCAAGGCCGAAGCCTTCATAATTACAAAGAAGCTGTTAGAAACCATTTCTCATTTGGGGTACACCTGTGAGCACCAGTGATCAAGGCACCAGCTTCACTGGGCAAATCACTGTACATTTCACTGTACAAATTGTAGTGAAATGTAATGGATGTACCCCAATTTGCCAAAGCATTCATCTGCTGAAACACATCCTGATTTCTTTAAGTTTTTAGCCTTTATGAATAGAGCTATTATGTAAAACTGCATGGTGGCTTTTGTTGGGACATACTTTTTCAAAGCAGTTGTATAAATACTGGTGATGCAATTCTTGAATGTCATGGTGAGACCTTTTTTAATTGTAAAATATTTTTAATGGCTCATTTTTGTTTTATGTATCTTTGTATATCTTGAGTACAAATCCTTTATCAAAAATGTATTTTGCAAATATTATCTTTTAGTTTGTGTCTTGTGTTTGGGTTCTCTGAGCAAGGTCTTTTAGAGTAGAAATTATAACTCTATAAAGCACATGTGATTATTTTTCTTTTGTGGATAGGCCTTTGGTGTTGGGTTCATCAAGGTTGTGTAGATTTTCTTGCTTTACCTACAAATTTTATAATTTTGCATCTAAAATTTGACTATGAAAAATTTTTTTATGAGTGTACCACTAAAAATTATTTTTAATTAAAGTATTATTGACATACACTCTTATGAAGGTTTCACATGAAAGAACACTGCGGTCACTACATCCGCCCATATTATCAAGTCCCGTCCATGCCTCATTGCAGTCACTGTCCATCAGTGTAGTAAGATGCCGCAGAGTCACTTCTTGTCTTCTCTGTTCTACACTGTCTTCTCTGTGGTCCCCCACACCATGTGTGCCAATCATAATACCCCTCAATACCCTTCTCCCTCCATTTTCACCTGCCCTCCCACACCCCTCCCCTTTGGTAACTGCTAGTCCCTTCTTGGAGTCTGTGAGTCCGCTGCTGTTTTGGTCCTTCATTTTTACTTTGCTGTTATACTCCACAAATGAGGGAAATCATTTGGCATTTGTATTTCTCCACCTTGCTTATTTCACTGAGCATAATATCTTCCAGCTCCAACTATGTTGTTGCCTATGGTAGGATATGTTTTTTCCTATGACTTAGAAGTATTCCATTGTGTTTATGTACCACACCTTCTTTATTCATTGATCTCCTGATGGACACTGAGGTTGCTTCAATATCTTGGCTCTTGTAAAAAGTGCTGCAACAAATATAGTGGGGCATATGTCTTTTGGAATCTGAGAAACTATATTCTTTGGGTAAATTCCTAATAGTGGAATTACCGGGTCAAATGGTATTTCTATTTTTAGTTTTCTAAGGAACATGCCTATGGGGAATTTCGAGTTAATTTTGGTGTAACTTGTAAAGCCTTTGCCTACTTCATTTCATTCATTTCACTCTTAAAGTGGAGAAGACACAAGAAATTTGTGCCCATTGTGGCATGATTTTCCAAAGATTTGTGGTTCATCAGTTTAGCCACAAGGGGGCACCACCTTCACTGAGTTGTAAGCACGCATCCTGCAATGCTCACCGTGAACCGCAAGCGGCGCCTCTGCCCTCTTTGTGGATCAGCAGGGCTCATGCGCTGTCAGGACACAGGCCTTTTCTCCCGGCTCTGACCGGTGCCGGTATTGCTCCGGAACCCCTGCAACTCCGTGACACCGCGGGCCGCGTCCACAGGGGCACCTCGGTTTCCTGAGGAGCTGCAGTACGGAAAGGTAAGGAGAAGCTTTCCGTGCATATCCTACTGAGCCCTCCTCTTCAGGGGCCGGGAGAGGAAGGCCTGCGATGGTTAACTGAGTATTTGTGGAGTCTGGGCCACGACGGCTGCAGCTGAGTTCAGGGTGTGGCGGACGGCACTCAGGGAGAGTTCGGGCCCGTGCTGAGACAGGGCTGGGGCGGGTATGTGTTGTCCAGCGCTTCCCCGGCAGCCTGTGTCTCCACGCTGCGTGCCTCGGGCCCCTTGCAGTGGGTGGATTGTCCACACCTGCGAGACACATTCCAGGCTGCAGGCATCCTTCCTAACAAGGCTCTGAAATGAGAATGGGGGCGGAGGGGAGTTGGCTGCTTAAGCGGCTCGCTTACCTGTGCTTCAGCCTTTGCTGAGCGCCCAGCACACAGGGTGGTTTCTTGCGAAGGGTCCCTGAGGTGGGGTCCACCTGGGAGGCCCCCCTGGGCACAGCATGGTGCTGAACCAGCCTGGCTCCTTGAGGGTGGCCAACACCCACTGCCTGCGACCGGGGCCAAGTGAGCCGGTTCTTCATGCCGAGAAGGTTGGGGGATGAAGGGCACTTGGTGTTCTGTTTAGACTCCCGCTTCTGCTTGGGCGAAACATGGGGTCTCCGTTGCTATAGGTCCACAGTGTAGTGGGAGGTCACGGCACGATGCCCGGGCTCTGCTTTCTCATGTCGGCTGTGGGAATGGGGTCCTGTGTGGTTCTATCCAGCCTGTTGGGTGTTTGCTTCTTTGTGAAGTGTGGTGGAATTTCGATGGGGGGGTCCCACGGAGTCTGAAGGTTCCTGTTGGTCGACAGAACTTGTAATAACCAAACCCACCCCCGCCCCATCCAGGTCTGCAGTGTCCACAGTGTTTAGGCCTCAAGCTTCAAGCCTCCCGCCTCATTGGTTAGGCTTCTCCTTAGGTACTTCATTCTTTACGATGCAGTTGTAAAGGGCATTGTTTTCTTAATGTCTCTTCCTGACGGTTGGTTATTGGTGAACAGAAGTAAACAACTTCTGTATGTTGATTTTGTATCCTGCTAGATTATTGATTTTATTTTTAGCTGTAACTGGTTTTTGGTGGAGCAGTGTGGAAACTGGAATTTAAAAATCCCAGTGTTCCACTCCAGGTCGTCCCAACACCCAAGCCCCGTGTCTGCAAGGGAATTTTACCACGTGATTTGTAGTGACTCCCGCAGGCTAAGTAGTGGTCCACTTCGGGTGAACTGAATGGGGAGGGCTTGGCCTCTGTGACAGGGTGTGATGTCTGCTCTGCTTTTCTGGTGCAGGACCGACGTGGTTGTTCTGCAAAGTAATTTACTTTCCAGCAATTTCAAGCACACAGAAAACTTGCAGTGTCAGTACAAACACTCTTTACACTAAATGTCCCATGTTCCCACTTTACCACACCTGCCACTTCACACAAAATTCTCTTGGCCTCTACCCTAAATAGGGACAAGTTTATAGGGAGCCACCACCTGACCCTAAATGAGGGAAGTATTAGGGTCTCCACATGATAATCCAGTGCACAGACCCAGCACATCTGTTTCTATCTACCCCAGCTGTGTGCAAATGTCTTTCTATTCTGATCACATTTCCTTTTTCTGGAACTCTTCCAGGGACATTAGCTCAGATGGGCTCCACCAGATCTCACGTAAGTGGGATCACATAGTATTCATCCTTCTGTGACTGGCGCATTTCACTGAGAAAATTGGCTTTAGGATTCATCCATGCAGCAGGTGCCAGGATGCCCTTGTTCACTCCACTGTGTGGAGAGGACACTTTGTTCATCCATTTGTCTGTGGACACGTGGGTCTTCTCCACCTTTAAACCATTGTGAGTCATGCCGTTGTGAGCATAGGTGTCCAAATATCTAAGTCCCTGCTTTTGGCAGATGCCCTGTTGTTTAGGCAGATGCCCTGAAATGGAATTGCTGCTCATATATTAACTGTATCTTCAAGTTTCTGGGGACACCTTCCCCACTCTCCACACCATTTTCCAGGAGGCTGTGGACCATTTTCCTTTCTTTCTGTATATGGCAGAAAAATGCAGTTTATGGATCAACCCGTTTTATTCCATCCATTCACCCCTTGATGGGCATTTGTGTTGTTTCTGACTTTTTGCTGTGCTGATCAATGCTGCCAAGAACTCGTGGGCCAGTTTCTATTTGAACATCATAGTCATTTCTTTGCTGTATTATCTAGGAGTGGATGTAGAACCACAATTAAGTAATTGTATTTTATCTTTATGAGGAAACACCAAGGTGTTGTACACAGGCTGCACGTTTTACATTTCCACAAGCAAAGGTTAGGGGCTCCAGTTCTTCTGCATCCTTTTCAATGTGTGATTTTCAGTTTTCCTGAATATAGCCATTCCCATGTGTGTGCAGGGAATTCTATGGGACACCTTTCCATGTGCTTGTTGGAGCATTTGTATGTCTTGGAGTCTCTCATCCATTTATAAAGTTGGGATGTTGCCTTGTTGCACTGTACAAGTTCATGGTGTATTCTGGATAACAGGCTCTTGTCAGATGTACAGTGTGCAGATATTTTCCTCTATTCCGTGACTTTTTCACTTCTTGGTTGGAATCTTCTGATGCAGAAAAGATTTTAATTTGGAGGAAATTAATTTATTCTTTCTCTTGTTGCTTGTACTTTGGTTTCAGATCTGAGAAACCATAGCTAAATCCAAGGTCATGAAGACTTATCCCCATGTTTTACCTATTACATGTAAGCCGTTATGTATTTTGAGTTAATTTTTGTATGTGATATAAGTTAGGATTCATTTTCATTCTTCTGCATGTAGACAGGAGGTTGCCAAGCACCATTTACTGGAAAGACACTTTCTCTCCATTAGTTAATGTTGTCCACCCTTGTCATAAATCAACTGGATATTTCCATTCAGGTATGTTGATCTTTATATACAGTCGTCCCTTGAACAACATGGGGGCTAGTGGTGCTGACTTCCCCACAGAATCACAATCTACATAAAACATGTGACTCTGCCAAACCTTTGTTATCCTAAAACTGATTGCCTATTTTGACTGGAAGCCTTACCAATAATATAAACACTCGATTAACAATATTTTGTACATTATACCTACTATGTGCTATATTCTTACAGTAAAGTAAGCTAGAGAAAAGGTAACGTTTCAAATTGTTGACTTAACATTTTCCCAACATATTTGCGGGGAAAAATCAGTTTAAGTGGACCTGTGGAGTTCACATGAGTACTGTCCAAGGGTCAGCTGTGTATCTTTATGACAGTGTCACAGTGTTTCATTTACTGCTCACTTTGTACTAAGATTAGATTTTGGGAAGCCTGTGCCTCCAGCTTTGATTTTCTTTTTCAAGATTCTGCTCAAGGGCTCATTGTGGTCCCTTGCAATTTAATATGTGACAGGATCAGCAGGAGCAATTCTTCCTAAAAAGCTTTGGGAATTTTCATACGAACCACATTGAGTCTGTAGGGTGCATTTGTGCCATTGCCATCTTAGAGATATTAAGTCTGCCATCACCACAGCAGGACCTTACATTTATTTTGCTTTTTTTAATTTTTCCTATTATCAATGTTTTATAATTTTAAATGCATAATACTTGCACTTAAATTAAGTCTGCTCCCATGTATATTATTAATGTTGACATTATTTAGTAGAGAATTTAAAAATTCCTTTTTTGATTATTCATTGCTAATGTATACAAGGAAAACATGTTTGTGTAATGTTCTTCTTTCTTGTAACTTCCCTTAGTTAATTTAGAACCTTATATTTGGAATTTAAGGGTTCAGAGCGTGGGGATTTAAGAATTTAGATATTTAGGATTAAAATAATACTGCCTAATATTTAATAAATGGAGGATTGGAACACAGTGAAGAGTAGGGTTTGTCATAGGGGTTTTGTTTGAAATAAGACTATAGGAAGAGAAGTGGTTAGAACTATGGATAGAGTACATGAACGGGTTAGGGTATGGGAATGTGTTAGTGTTAGGGTTAGGGTAATGTGATGGAGTGAGGCTATCAAATACAGCTAGGAGGCTTCAAACAAAATCCAGCCCTTTTCGACAACTTCCTCAGACTTTGCAGGCATGAAAGTGGTCTCAGGCTGCCTGGTAGTTCTGCTGGGTTCAGAACCCTAGGTGGGAAATCTTTCTGGCCACCCAGATTTATTATCATCTGCTCTCCAGTGCTGCAGTGGACAAGTCTGAGGTCGTTTTCCTTGATATTTTGCATGTTTTTGTCATTTTCTTCTGTGCTAGTTTTTTAGGTATCTTACTCATGTTTTTCCGAGAAATTGTTGGTGAATTAACCACAATGTAAACTATTTTTCCTTCATTGAGTTGAGTGCTCAGTGGGTCCTTATAACCTAAGAATTATGTTTTTGAGTTATTTAATATGTTCTTATAGTATTTCCTTTGAAGATTTTCTCCTTTTTCCCTTTTTTTTGACTGCATATTAATTTTGGTATAAAACTTTTCAACATTGACTTTCCAGTGTTCTTAACTTTTTTTTTGTATTGTCCCCTTCTCTAAATTTTTATTCTCCTTTCCGTGAGATTTCTTTAACCTCTGAATCCTTCCCTTGATTTTTTTGGTTCTTTTCCATTCTTCCTGATTTTTTTCTTTTTAATAATAGGCTCTTATGTGATGAATTCAACATCTTAGCTCAATGGAGATATTAAATATGATTTCTTTGAAGTTTTCTTCTTTTACCAGTATTGTCTGTTTCCACTATTATACTTTTTTTCACGTTATTTTGGTCTTTTCTCCTAATTATTGTGGGCTTACCCAGATGTCTGGTCATCCTTCTCTTTCGCTTATTTAAGAGGTGAGGCACTGGAGATCTATCAAGAAATGGAGTGTGCCCATTTGCGGCACGTGCGCCTATATGTCTGTGGGCTTGTTTTCTGCCAGAATTTGTAGGGTGACTGGGTCCCGAGGTGGCATTCTCACTGCAGATACTGATAGTTTATCTGTAAGTCTTTTCAGTAGATGGGTTAATTTTCCCAGAGGATGGCCCCTTGATCTCTTGTTTTGGGAATATCAGTCCAGATACTGGAGTTCTTCACCTGTGTGGATAGAGTTCCTGTAGGCCTGGAGTGTCTCGTGCTCTGACATGCACATGTGTACTTTCTAACCTGGTTTTCACCCCTATTTTCTTCACTGCTGGTGTTACGACATTGTTGCTCTACAAAAAAGGGGAAAGTGGAGTAGACTTGGAGTCTTACTGCTCCTTGCACAGGCTTTCAAATGGTCTCCCTGTTTCTGCCTTTGCCCACAAGTCACCTTCACAGGTGGTCCTGCAGCCTGCTTATGTTGATGCTGCCTCTCAGACACTGAGGTTTGGCCGTCCTCTGTGTCTCACATTCATCACCATTTCAACATACATTTTGCATATGTTGTGGTGCAGGTATCTAGATGTCTCCTACTTTTACTTTAAAAAATGGATTTCAGTTTTTTCTAAAGGCTTGTTCTGTTGACTTTTCAAGAAAATAAAGGTGGTAGAGACATCTCTGCTCTATCATCATAAAAGTAGAAGCCCTTTGAACAGAGGAATTTCAAAGGATTTTGAGTAGAGAAATGTATTGAATGAAAAGAGAATGTAATGTTATGAAAGTTCTCTGTCCTTACTTTCACCTCTTTGTGACTTTCTAAATCTCTGTGCATGTTTGCCCTACAGTATCTGTGGGAGTTTGTTCAGATAGACTGGAAGCTGGTTAGAGGCTTTCATATTGACCAAACTGTGCCAGATAAATGGCATATTTTCTGCTTGGGTATTGTTAGCCCCATAATGCTGCGGTGTACACTCTGTCCTTACTCTGTTCTGGCATGAGTTTGGAAGACAGTGTCTGCTCTGATCAAGGTCAAGCAGGTTTGACAGATAAAAGCAAAAGGCTTAGAGGGCAACTAACCATGGCCTCATTCATTCCACCTGCTTTTGTGCAGCTTGCTTAAACCATGATGGTCTATGACTAGTCTTATCTGGTGATAATGTGTGGAAACCTACCGCATCGCAAGTGGCAGGATCCAGTCAGCATGAAGATTCTGTTTCCTGGAACTCGCTGGAAACTTACTTATTTTAAACGGAATGAGCTAGACCTGCAGTCATAAATGGCTACTAAGCTCCTTGGTATCCACTGTTGAAAATTGCCTTCTCTCTGTCCTCAGCATTTGAAAATGCTGTCTATTGTGAGGAATTCTCCACTGAAAAGAAGCTCCCTTTTATGCCCATTCGGTTCTTCTCATCCCAGAATCTGAACACTGAGGGAACAGCACAGAAACACAGGACCAGTTGTAGGTGGTAGTAAGTGCACAGGGGTGATGGGCTGATCCTGGGGTAAGGCAAGGTGTGTTCTTGGGTACAGTCATGGAAATTCCTTCTAAGTAAACTGGTCCTCTGCCTTTAGTGTGAATTCTGTGACCTCCTACTGTACCGCCACGGTTTCCTTTCCCTTTTAAGTTGCCAGTGTTCATTTCTGTTGTTTGTAGTTAAGAACCGGATTGGCACAGACTGGTTGATCTTGCTATTTCCCTCTGGTGACCCACCGTGAGCTAGATTTCTCTCTTGAAATGGTGTCCCAACACCTAGTCTTCTCTGAGGAGCTTTAGTGTCTGATTCGGACTTTAGGAAGCTCAAGTCCTCATGTTCAAGGTTTTTAAACTTTGTTGTATCTCTGTGGAACTCGTATGTGTGGAATGCACCAGAAATGAAAACACACACATCTACTACACAAAAGGAGAATATTTGCTCCCCTTTCTTTCCTTGTCATACCTTTTCAGGGAAGAAATGATGTGGGTTTCATTAAATGTTTTTTTAGTTTTGTTTTTCATTAAAAATTTTTCTTGTGGTAAAAAAATGTTACAGAATTTACTATCTTAACTGCTTTTAATTGTACATTTTAGTAATGTTAAGTTTATTCACATTGTAAAACACAGTTCCAGAATTTTTTCACGTAAGTCTTGTTTGATTATAAAGAAAGGAAGGCTCAGTTGAGAGAAAGAAGACTGTTTTTATAGAAGAATAATCTTTTGGCCATTTTCCATGAAGCAACTTAAAAGATTATTTATCTTTTAAAACTTTTGAATTTTTGTAATTTTAGATGATACTTGTGGAGTATTAAGTGTGTACCCAAGCATTAGTTATATTGGTAGCCCAATAAGTTTATATAAAAGTTTCCTTGTGTAAGTAATGATTTGGGGCCAAGTGTGACAACATTTCCCCATTTTACTTTGTTAATTGGTGCCTGAAGTAGACTGGAGATGGTTGCAGCTTGTCTTGAGGAGGAGCAGAAAGGCTCATTACCCAGCAGTGGTTCATTGTGGCATCTCTTCTCCTTTTCTTTTCCATGAATGGAGACAAGATGTATTAGCATCTTGTTACCACTGGTGGAGGCTCAGAATTGCACCACAAAATCTCCTACGTTTTATGAAGCTGTGTTATTCCCAAGTGAAGTGTTTATGTAACACTTTTGGGATTATCATTGTGAGGGATATATTTAGTGTATTTGGGTTTGTCTTTTGAAGCATGAGGGACCAACTCTCTTAATTAGCAGATTTTCAAATCCCTGATTCACACATATATTATTCAATAGAGTTATTCATATGTATGTGTGGCACACACACATACGCACACATAAATATATGAAATGCTGTTTAGATAACGGTTTCACAGGAAGTTGTTAGAAAGGGTTATTTAAAGTTTTCAAACTGAACTGGTTACTCAGTGGTCTTTTTGTCATTATTTCTTTTTCCCAGCCCTAAAATGAATATGAAAGCAGAGAATATTAGAAAAATGAGAATGATAAAGAAGAGTGGGAGTAATCAGTTTTATCTTTCAAGGAAGACAGCAAACATTTGGTCTATGTGTTTTTTAAATATTAAGATATTACTGATATACAGTCTTATGAAGGTTTCACATGAAAAACAGTGTGTTTACTACAACCACCCATATTATTGAGTCCCCCCATACATCTTTTTTTTGGATCATTCTGTATTTACCATTTTGTGCCCTCCTTTGTTGTCTAACAAAAATAGTTTCCAAATAAAGGTAACTTATTTTTAGATACATGTCATTCCTTTAAAGGATTATTATCGTTAATGTAATCATTTCTCTGCTATAGGCTATTTAGTTTGTTACTAGCCATATTAGTTTGCAACTGGCAAGCTATTCCAAAGAGTTTGTTAGATTGAATGTTATTTTAGAAAGTACATTTTCATATTAGGCTATTTCACTGTTTGTTTTAGTAATCTGTCAAAAAAAATACTTTGGGGCATACTGTTGTCAGGCTATGATGGGTTATGTTGGTGGCCCCGGATGAGTTCAAGGTCAAGAAATAGTCACTTGGTGAAATGGAAACTAGGAGAAGTTAATATGATTTTTATCTGTGTTGCCGGCAAAACCATAATTGTTTTTCTCAGGGCCTAGGACTTCCCAAAGTCACAGAATAAAGATAGCTCTCTGCCCAGAGCATCCATTTGACTGGAGGATTTTCAATACATTGTGAAACATAACAAGTTTTAGTAGCAAGACAAACACTGATATATTGTGAGGCAGGAGGCCTTCACTGATTTCCCTGAATTTTTAAGATTAAAATGCCATATTCAATTTAAGAAATTTAAGATTTAAGAAATTTTACATTAGCAAGGAATACTTCAAAGTATATCCTCAAATCCCCTATATCATGAGTTGGGATATTTGGTGAATTCTTTAGACATTGTGTGCCACATAGTTCTCTCCTGCATATTCTGTTTGGTTGTTTTGTTTTGGTTTCTAACCCTTTAGAAATGACAACAGCACACTTGCTCACAGGCTCCTCCATTGCTGACCCCTGCTGTAGACAGTCCATTCACATTTCCTGCTACCTCCTGGGGCTCCTCAGTGATCACACTTGAGAAACACAGGCTTGGCTGTTCCCAAACTATCCTTCATGAAAATTAAGCATATATTTAGGCAGAATTGAAAAGAATGTAGTGATGGACAGAAATTTTGACCTATGTTGAAGCCCAACTGGGTGCAGCAGTTATGTCCTAATAGAACTCTTCAGAGACAAAAAGGGAAGCTAAAGTTCCAAATTTCATTGTTGTTCACAGGAGATTTTGCTCTGTCTTTAAAATGTAGACATTATTAATATAGGGTTAATGGCTACATCTACAGAGTGAAGCCCTGCAAGTATCCCCACCCCATTTGCCTCACCTCATTACCCAGTTGGTTGCCAAATCCTGTCTTTTCACCACCTGAATAAGTCGGTACTGTTTCTGTCTCAAAACCCAATTTGAGCAGGCCTTGTTGTTGATCTTCCTCTAATTGACCAGGACTCTCATTATTTCTCTCTCCCCCGTGCCCAGAAAACCTTATTACTCTTAGGACATTTATTATCTTGGTGTTTTTTTTTTCGTGTATTTGCCTTCAGCTAGGCTCTGAGTGCCTTGTGCTTGTCCTCAGCTGGCTCTGTGGTGTCTTTACTCTAGGGTCTGTCACCTGTTGTGATGCTAGGAACACAGAATGTACTCAACAAAAATTGTTATGTGAAGGGGCAAGAGCTACAGGTGTTTTCAGCTGAGTGTGTGTAACCAGTTCTTTTGGGTCTCACCTCATCCAGCATTTGCACACTTGTTCTAATAGCAGTCAGAGCCAAGTGTCTCCAAAGCAATCTTACTGAACCTTCTGGTTTTTATGATGAAACCTGTTTGTGAAATTGCCTCAATTAGAAGCTCGCATATCCTGCAGTTAATATTTTCTTAGGAAATTTGATCTGAATTTAAAAATCAGTATTATTCTGTCTAAAACATCACTTACCTAATCAAGGAGGTCTTCACTTCTCTTACCTTCTGTCCGAATGTTTAGTCTTCCATTTTCACTTTACTTTGTTGTCTGCCACAGTGTTCTACAGTGATGAGGCCCTGGGGCATGTCTTTCTTAAAAACAATGCCTTGTGCTGTGAGTATTGAAAGGCCACCCCTGTTGTGCTTCCAGCCATTTATCTTATGTAATCCAAACTGGTGATTTTCTTTCCATTAAAAGTTTTCTCTCATTCTTAGCTTTATGCAGCAAAGTTAATGAAAAGGAAACAGAACGCTTAAGATTCTAGGGCAATGTTAATGCCAATGTTCAGACAGTAAAGCCTGTTTACAGGAGTGTCAAAGGTTATGAGTAAGTTTTCCTATGCCCCTATTTTCATGTGACCTCTCCCAAGTCCCCAAGATGTATCTTTTTATGAGTTTCTGTTGCAGTTTTATGATCACCCTGTCCCTCATACTAGTGTCTATAATCCTTGATTTTAAATTAGGACAGTATTTACTTCTTTCTTAAATAAATAACAAATTTGCATTCTTAGAACTTCTCTCATCTCACCCATTTGATTTATACACGGAAAATTGTTAGTTTGTAATTCTCATTCTCTTCTGTAACTGATAACTATTTTAAAGTAAAAATACAATACATGTTATATTTGTATTGTTTTAGACATGTAAATACTGTTCTCTACAGAGCTGTTCAGTTGTGTGAGCAGTGAGAGGAGGGCAAATAATCCTATTTTACTAAATTACTGTGGTTTAAGAAGGACGTAAATGTCAATAGCCAAGAGATTATCTTTCTTAATTAATTTTGTTCTTTCCACTTACTCCTCTGATATTTCTTATAATTTTATTACTGGTTTCTTTTCCTGTTGAGCAGAAGAAAGCTTTTCCCATGCAATTTTGGTTGGTGCTTGTAGACACACCTGCTTGCTCTTCCTTCTTCTACCAGTAGGGTTTGAATTGGGAATTTAAAATCCTCAGCAGCATATTCTTTTTTTTGTATTTCGCATAAAAATTGCTGAATGAAACTGTTTCAGACAACTGCATTGCACATATCCTACCAGGATTAGAACTGCCAACTATGTTTTCCTTCTATACTCAGATTCCCTAAAATGGAATATAGCATTAATGATCCTTATCCACTAAATGAGGAAACTGCCCAGGGGCTAACCTCAGGCTTAAAAGACATTTTTAGAAGGAGCCTGTGGTCATTTTCCACAGCTGCAGCAACTCATAGTCTTAGAAAGAATGTCTTTAAAAAATTCTGTGGGAAACAAGATTTGCTGTGGCTCACTGAGAACCTGTGGCTGAGACTGTTCATTCGGGCCTCATGCTTTTCTTGCTCCTTGTACTGTTCTGTCAGTGAAGTGTCACGAGAGAGCATGGGTTGTGGGACAGCCTTCCAGTGTGTCTGCTGTGGGCCCTCCTCACTGCTCCTGGGGCACTGGGTGGATGGAGCACATCCCTGTCTCTGTCTGAGATGGTTTTTGAGCCCATGACCATCCCATTGTAGAACCGGGAGTTCCCTAGTGAGCTCTGAAGAAAGGCTCTTGTGGGCTCTGCCAGTTGTAGATTTTATCAGGAGCTTATGAATGTCTCTCACACTGGTTCTCACTGGAACACAAGCAAGTACAGGTGAAGTAACCTTTTTTTCTTTTCCTTTTCAACAGCTGTTTAGCTTGCTTTATTCTTAAAATTGTAGTGTTTCAGTAAATGTGCCATTAGGAAAAGTGTCAGTTATGCTGATATCTATATAATTCAGAAATTTTCTTTTCATAGGCAGTTGGCACTACAAGCAAAGTGAATTTATCATCCCTTTTCCTAAATGAAATAAAAATGTATTGTCTTCTGAAATGGGGCAAATTTATCTTGAATACACTTTGTGTGTCTGTGCCTTCTCAAAAGACATATTATCTGATCATTGCTGTTATAGTTACAGAAGGTTGATTGTCCAGAATGTGCAATTTGCAGGTGTGCATTTACAAGCACTTCAGAGACAGTATCTTTGAAAATAAGAAATTCAGCAAGGCTATCTAGAGACTTAATAGTGAGTTTTTAAAGTATTGTATTTTTAACTTTCATAGTATGAACTCTAATATATATATTTAAAAATAGATGCCTGATAAGTGAAGTGAATATAAGAAAACAGATCTTCCTCTTTTACTGGGCAATGCCTCAGGACAAAATATAAGAATGTATATCTTAATAGGTTGTGATTTTTAAATTTCTATTTTAAACTATTTCACATCATACTGTATGTTATTATCTCTGAAAAGAGGTATTAACTATTAATAAATCATAGATTTTAGATTTTCACTCCCCTACTCTGCTTAAATGTGACAAAAAAAAATTTAACCTCTTATTTCAGATTCATCAGTATACTCAAAAACTTTTGAATGTCAGAAAGTTTTTTTTTTACACAATTCTTTAAAACCTGTAGTTAATAGAGTAGAAATCGGATTTACTCAAATTATGTTACTAGCATGAGGTTAATCTAAATCATGGCACATTGGAGAGGGTTGGAAGATGGCGTCGTGAGTAGAACAGAGGAAATCTCCTCCCAAAACCGCAAATATCTATGAAAATATAACAAAGACAACCCCTCCTAGAATGAAGACAAGAGGACACAGGACAATATCAAGACCACATCCGCAGCAGAGAGAACGCAGCGCCTCATGAATGGGGTAAGATACAAGCCACAGCGTGGTGGGAGCCAAGCGCCCATTCCCCCAACTCCCGGCAGGAGGAGAATAGGCAGAGTGGGAGGGAGATGGAGCACAGGACTACCGAACACACAGCCCCAGCCATACGGGCCAGTGTGCAGGGCCCTGGATATTAGGAAAACAAGGCAGCAATAGTGAGCAGGCACCGGAGGCCGGGCCCCAGAGGACATAAGAAAAGTGAGCCAGATTTGGTTTTTTCTGTTTTGTTTTGGCTAGCGCTTTTTGGAATTCTTAAAGAGATAGGGACCCCAATGCTAGGGAAAGAGGGCTGCAAGACCGGTGAGCAGATGCCTGAGGCTGGCACCGGAGAATAAAGAAAAACGAGTGGCCACTTTTATTTTTAATTAAATTTCTTTTTTGTGGTCGTTGTTTTGTTTCAGCGGGTGCTTTTTGGAAGTCTTAAAGGGGCAGGGCGAGACACTATATCCAGAGGTAAGGAATCTGGGAATCGCAGGGCAGTCTAACCCCTGGGCTCCAGGGAATAGGGAGGCACCTTACAGAGATAAATAGTCTCCATGCCGCTCCCTCTCAAACGCCACTTCACCACTTTGGAGCAGGGGCCCGAACCAGGCCACGCCCACAGTCACAGTGGAGATAAACTCCATAGCAGCCAGGCAGGAAGCAGAAACCCTGTCTGCACGCAGCTGCCCAGCACAAGCCACTAGAGGTTGCTTTTCTCCCAGGAGAGGAAGGCCACAAACGAACAAGAAGGGAAGTTCTTCCAGCTGTCATTTGTTCCAGCTCTGCAAACTGTTCCTATCACCATGAAAAGGCAGAGCTACAGGCAAAGATCACAGAGACAACACCAGAGAAGGAGACAGACCTAACCAGTCTTCCTGACAAAGAATTCAAAATTAGAATCATAAACACGCTGACAGAGATGCAGAGAAATACGCAAGAGAAATGGAATGAAGTCCGGACGGAGTTCACACATGCCAGAAAGGAGATTGCAGAAATGAAACAAACTCTGGAAGGGTTTATAAGCAGAATGGATAAGATGCAAGAGGCCATTGATGGAATTGAATCCAGAGAACAGGAACGCATAGAAGCTGACAGAGAGAGAGATAAAAGGATCTCCAGGAATGAAACAATGTTAAGAAAATTGTGTGACCAACCTAAAAGGAACAATATCCGTATTATAGGGGTTCCAGAAGAAGAAGAGAGAGGAAAAGAGATGGAAAGTATCTTAGAAGAAATAATTGCTGAAAACTTCCCCAAACTGGGATAGGAAATAATCGAACAGACCACGGAAATACACAGAACCCCCAACAGAAAGGATCCAAGGAGGACAAAACCAAGACACATAATAATTGAAATGGCGAAGATCAAGGACAAAGAAAGAGTTTTAAGGCAGCTAGAGAAAAAAGGTCACCTATAAAAGAAAACCCATCAGGCTAACATCAGACTTCTTGACAGAAACCATACAGGCCAGAAGAGAATGGCATGATATATTTAATACAAAGAAACAGAAGGCCTTGCACCAACTATACTGTATCCAGCACAACTATCATTCAAATATGATGGTGGGATTAAACAATTCCCAGACAAACAAAAGCTGAGGGAATTTTCTTCCCACAAACCACCTCTACAGAACATCTTACAGGGACTGCTCTAGATGGGAGCACTCCTAGAAAGAGCACAGCACAAAACACCCAACATATGAAGAATCGAGGAGGAGGAATAAGAAGGGAGAGAAGAAAAGAATCTCCAGATAGTGTATATAACAGCTCAATAAGTGAGCTTATTTAGGCAGTAAGATAATAAAGAAGCTAACCTTAAACCTTTGGTAACCACAAATCTAAAGCCTGCAATGGCAATAAGTACATATTTTTCAATAGTCACCCTTAATGTAAATGAACTTAATACACCAATCAAAAGACACAAAGTAACAGAATGGATAAAAAAAGCAAGACCCATGTATATGCTGCTTACAGGAAACTCACCTCAAACCCAAAGACATGCACAGGCTAAAAGTCAAGGGATGGGAAAACATATTTCAAGCAAACAACAGCGAGAAGAAAGCAGGGATTGCAGTACTAATATCAGACAAAATAGACTTCAAAACAAAGAAAGTAACAGACAAAGAAGGACACTACATAATGATAAAGGGCTCAGTCCAACAAGAGGATATAACCATTCTAAATATATATGCACCCAACACAGGAGCACCAGCATATGTGAAACAAATACTAACAGAACTAAAGGGGGAAATAGACTGCAATGCATTCATTCTAGGAGACTTCAACACACCACTCAACCCAAAGGATAGATCCACTGGGCAGAAAATAAGTAAGGACAGTGAAGCACTGAACAACACAGTAGAGCAGATGGACCTAATAGACATCTATAGAACTCTACATCCTAAAGCAACAGGATACACATTCTTCTCAAGTGCACATGGAACATTCTCCAGAATAGACCACATACTAGGACACAAAAAGAGCCTCAGAAAATTCCAAAGATTGAAATCCTACCAACCAACTTTACAGACAACAAAGGCATAAAACTAGAAATAAACTGTACAAAGAAAGTAAAGAGGCTCACAAACACATGGAGGCTAAACAACACGCTCCTAAATAATCAATGGATCAATGACGAAATCAAAATGGAGATCCAGCAATATATGGAAACAAATGACAACAACAACACTAAGCCCCAACTTCTGTGTGACGCAGCAAAAGCACTCTTAAGAGGAACGTATATAGCGATCCAGGCACACTAGAAGGAGCAAGAACAATCTCAAATGAATAGTCTAACATCACAATTATCAAAATTGGAAAAAGAAGAACAAATGAGGCCTAAATCAGCAGAAGGGGTACATAATAAAGATAAGCGAAGAAATAAGCAAAATTGAGAAGAGTAAAACAATAGCAAACATCAATGAAACCAAGAGGTGGTTATTTGACAAAAACAAAATAGATAAGCCACTAGCCAAAGTTGTTAAGGGAAAAAGAGAATCAACACAATCCAACAGAATCACAAATGAGAACGGAAAAATCATGACAGACTCCACAGATATACAAAGAATTATTAAATACAACTATTTAAATCTATATGCCAAAAAGCTGAAAAACCTAGAAGAAATGGACAACTTCCTAGAAATATACAACCTTCCAAGACTGACCAAGGAAGAAACACAAAAGTTAAACAAACCAATTACGAGCAAAGAAATTGAAACGGTAATCAAAAAACTACCAAAGAACAAAATACCCGGGCAGGATGGATTTACTTCAGAATTTTATCAGACACACAGAGAAGACATAATACCCATTCTCCTTAAAGTTTTCCAAAAAATAGAAGAGGAGGGAATACTACCAAACTCATTCTATGAAGCCAAAATCACGCTAATACCAAAACCAGGCAAAGACCACACCAAAAAAGAAAATTACAAACCAATATCCCTGATGAATGTATATGCAAAAATACTCAATAAAATATTAGCAAACCGAATACAAAAGTATATCAAAAGGATCAAACTCCATGACCAAGTGGGATTCATCCCAGGGATGATAGGATGGTACAACATTCAAAAATCCATCAACATCATCCACCGCATCAACAAAAGAAAGACAAAAACCACATGATCATTTCCATAGCTGAAAAAACATTCGACAAAATTCAGCATCCATTCAAGATAAAAACTCTCAGCAAAATGGGAATAGAGGGCAAGTTCCTCAACATAATAAAGGCCATATATCATAAACACACAGACAACATTATACTGAACAGCGAGAAGCTGAAAGCTTTTCCTCTGAGATCGGGAACTAGACAGGGATGCCCACTCTCTCCACTGCTATTTAACATAGTACTGGAGGTCCTAGCCATGGCATTCAGACAAAACAAAGAAATACAAGGAATCCAGATTGGTAAAGAAGAAGTTAAACTGTCACCATTTGCAGATGACGTGATATTGTACATAGAAAACCCTAAAGACTCCACCCCAAAATTACTAGAACTGATATCGGAATACAGCAAAGTTGCAGGATAAAAATTAACACACAGAAATCTGTAGCTTTCCCATACACGAACAATGAACCAATAGAAAGGGATATCAGGAAAGCAATTCCATTCACAATTGCATAAAAAAGAATAAACTACCTAGGAATAAATCTATCCAAAGATGTGAATCACCTATATTCTGAACACTACAAGTCACTCTTAAGAGAAATTAAAAGGGACACTTACAAATGGAAACTCATCCCATGGTCGTGGATAGGAAGAATTAATATCGTCAAAATGGACATCCTGCCCAAAGCAATATACAGATTTGATGCAATCCCTATCAAATTCACAGCAACATTCTTCAATGAACTTGAACAAATAATTCAAAAATTCATATGGAACCACCAAAGACCCCAAATAGCCAAAGCAATCCTGAGAAAGAAGAATAAAGTATAGGGGATCTCACTCACCAATGTCAAGCTCTACTATAAAGCAATAGTAATCAACACAATTTGGTACTGGCACAAGAACAGAGCCACCGACCAGAGGAACAGACTAGAGATTCCAGACATTAACCCAAACATATATGGTCTATTAATATTTGACAAAGGAGTCATGGACACACAATGGCAAAATGACAGTCTCTTCAACAGATAATGCTGGCAAAACTGGACAGCTACATGTAGGAGAATGAAACTGGACCTTTGTCTAACCCCATATACAAAAGTAAATTCAAAATGGATCAAAAATCTGAATGTAAGCCATGAAACCATTAAACTCGTGGAAAAAAACATAGGCAAAAACCTCTTAGACATAAACTTGAGTGACTTCTTGAACATATCTCCCCGGGCAAGGAAAACAACAGCAAAAATGAACAAGTGGGACTATATTATGCTGAAAATCTTCTGCACAGAAAAAGACACCATCAATAGAACAAAAAGGAACCCTACAGTATGGGAGAATATATTTGTGAGTGACAGATCAGATAAAGGCTTGATGTCGAAAATATATAAAGAGTTCACACGCCTCAAAAAGCAAAAATCAAATAATCCAATTAAAAAATGGGCAGAGGAACTGAACAGACAGTTCTCTATAAAAGAAATACAGATGGCCAACAGAAACATGAAAAGATGCTCCACATCACTAATTATCAGAGCAAAGCAAATTAAAACTAAAATGAGGCACCACCACACACCAGTAAGGATGGTTGCCATCCAAAAGACAAACAACAACAAATGTTGGCGAGGCTGTGGAGAAAGGGAACCCTCCTACACTGCTGGTGGGAAAGTAAACTAGTACAACCATTGTGGAAAGCAGTATGGAGGTTCATCAAAATGCTCAAAACAGACTTACCATTTGACCCAGGATTTCCATTCCTAGGAATTTACCCTAAGAACGCAGCAATCAAGTTTGAGAAAGACAGATGCACCCCTATGTGTATCACAGCACTATTTACAAAAGCCAAGAATTGAAAACAACTTAATGTCCATCGGTAGATGAATGGATAAAGAAGATGTGGTACATATACACAATGGAATACTACTCAGCCATAAGAGGGCAAATCCTACCATTTGCAGCAACATGATGGAGCTGGAGGGTATTATGCTCAGTTAAATAAGCCAAGCGGAGAAAGAGAAATACCAAATGGTTTCACTCATCTGTGGAGTATAAGAACAAAGGAAAAACTGAAGGAACAAAACAACAGCAGAATCACAGAACCCAAGAATGGACTAACAGGTATCAAAGGGAAAGGGACTGAGGAGGATGTGTGGGTTGGGTGGGATAAGGGTTGGGAGGAAGAAGGGGGGTATTAAGATCAGCATGCATAGGGGGGTGGGAGAAAGGGGAGGGCTGTACAACACAGAGAAGACAAGTAGTGATTCTACAACATTTAGCTATGCTGATGGACAGTGACTGGAAAGGGGTTTATAGCTGGGATCTGGTATAGGGGAGAGCGTAGTAAACATAATATTCTTCATGTAAGTGTAGATTAAAGATAACAAAAAAAAAGAAAAGGGGGATTATTCCATGACAGGATAAAACTAACTGTAAATCAACAATTAATGCATGGTTTAAATATCCTTAACTTTGATCACTTAAAGTGTGTCAGATGATTGGCTATGGAGGTACACTTTTGCGATAATATACTTTTCTCTTAAAAAAAATAGCAGTTCCTGTTTGGTGACCTCCAATGTGTTCCACACAATGGTATAAAGGGCATATAAAAGTGTGGGAAAAGGGTCTGTATTTATGCAGAGGATCAAAGCCTAATGTGTCCAACCAGTAAATGAACTAAGATACGATGTGAAGACGAACTTCCAACATCACTCTCTGTAAGAGTCATACAAGAAGATGATGATCAAAAACCTCAACAAGGACCCAGGCGATGCTGCAGTTGTAGCTGCATTCATCCCACTGGTTCCCGGACTTTCCATTGTAATGAAGAAGGAGATATCTAAGCTGGCCTGTGCATACAGTAAAACAACAAATTTGACTGGATCTACACTGTTGGAACTAAACCAAGATTTAGGAGAAGTGCAAGTTGTAGCACTCCAAAATCTTACAACTACAGACTATCTACTGTTAGAAGAACATATGGGATGTGAACAGTTCCCAGGAATGGGCTGTTTTAATTTGTCTGATTTATCTCAGACTGTTCAAGTACAGTTGGACAATATCCATCATATCATAAACAAATTTTCACAAATGCCTAGGGTGCCTAACTGGATTTCTTGGCTCACTGGAGATGGCTGGTAATTGTACATCTGCTTTGGTTATGTAACTGTACTCCTATTATGTTAATGTGTGTGTGCAATTTAATTAGTAGTTTAAAACCTATAATGCTTAAATTACTCTACAAGAAGATATGTCAAAGAAATAATCTCCCCATGTTTTCTTCCATCTGTTACCTCTACAGCTTTTCTTCTTCCTTCCTAATTACAAACCTTAAATAGAATTCATGTCTCATATCAAATTTACCGAATATCATAATTCCTCCAAGTGCTAAAGCTACCTCAAGACAAATGGTGGGCATAGAAGCCACAGGGCATAAATCTGCATAGTAGTAAAAAGCTAACCTTTTCAAACAATTATACTTCTCTCTCAATTCCCAACTTTACATCTCCCTGTATGGCCCCGGAAGAAGACTGGTTAGCCAGAGACGGGTAAGATTCCTCAAGGGAGGAACAACCTAAGACAGGCCCAGTCACAGGGGCCCCATCAGGTGAGAAACTGGGGATCAACAGAGGTGAGGCTTAAAACATCTCCCGCTCTGTTTTGAGAGAAATATTCTGCATGCATGGATATTTTATTGCCCTTGTCTAGCTTGGATTATCACATAGTCTACAGTCACACACCCGATCATCTACATTTGCTCTCTTACAACACTTATCTAAGTTTTCTACCTTTATCTTACATCTACCTACCACTTCAGCATTTTATTTAAAATGATAATAATAATAATAATAATAATAAAGTGAGAAATGTGGGATCCACATATAAATCAAGTATAAAAATCAAACGAATATTCATATTTCACATGATTGTTTATGGCTCATAATGTGTGATCAAAACTGAAAGTTTCTGTGATGACTGCCCTTGCACTGTTCACCGTGTAAGAACTTATTCACTATGTAAGAATTTGTTCACCATGTAAGAACTTGTTCATTATACTTTAGAAGATTGGAGACTGTTGAGAATTAGGCTTCGGGTTGATTGAGGATTGTGCATTGAGTCCCCTATACAGAGTTTTATAGTTGTTAACTACCATTTGATCAATAAATAAAATATATGCCCTCTCAAATATATATATTTATTACATCAGCAATTTCTCTGGAGACTGTTGATCTATAAAAAGTGGATCCTAGTATTTAACTTAGTTTTCTTGATTTCACTTGACCATTCAGAAACAGAAGCTCCATGGGGGTACCCACGGATTCAGCCTACCATTTTCCAGTGTCTGAGATGTTCATCCTGAGCCAGGGTGGAAGTCCATGGGGCAGCGTTTGAACCTCCCGTTCAGAACCATTCTGCTTTATCCCATCTTGTTGTTCATTTTTTGTCCTGGAAATCGCTCACTCTGAGCCTGCCCTGTGAGGCCCAGGCAGCACTCGCAGCTACAGCCTCTGAAAGGTGGAGCCCCTTTCCTACCCTCCCTGCAGTACCTACACGTGAGAGGGCCAGAAAGCCCACCCAGAGACAGATACAGATAGCATGAGTGTGCATAATTGCCCCTACACAGGCAGGACAGAGCATCTCATGGCCTGCAGGCCCTGTGTGGGCGTGGGGCAGTTCTCAGAAGTGGACAGGGCAGGAGGTAGGTGGTCACAGAACACAGGCCATATTGGCTCTGGGTGTTTGTCTGGCACAGAATTCTAAAGAAATTTAAGTGGGTTGCTTTTATTTAAAATACAGATTTCTCCCTTTTTTTGAGAAATTGGAAGGCAAGGAAACCCTGGCAGGACCCACTTCCTCTTGTGGCTGGTTGGCCAGTAGTGGGCCCACCATGTTCCTACCCAAGAGAAAAGGAAGCCTTTTCACTCATAATTTTCAGGAAGAAAATCATCAAGTATGTTACTTTGGTAGATTCAGGTATTGCCAGAAATAAAAGTTTCTACTTCCCTGCCTTTCAGGGGGAGATTCAAGAGACAAGACAACTGGTAAATCCTGTCCTCGTCCCAGTAGCTAGCAGCTGAACATGGGCCACCCTAGGGATGGCCGGTGTGCTCCTCGTCTGTGTCCGACCTCGGCTGGCCCTGAGTAGGGCGGCCCACAAACACCTGCCCCGCCCCTGAGCCCACGGAGAAGCACCTCTGAGGAGTCAGCCGGGGTTGGAAATGAGGTTTCCTTTCCACTTTTACATCTGACAGGTCAGGAAGGTGAGATTTAAATCTGGCCTCTGGGTTAAGTTTATCATTTTATTTTGATTCCCGATATCTCTGTTCATTACATTTACAATGGTACTGCTAATGTGAATTTTCTCGTCAACACAATCCAGTAACTGACTTTTTAAAAATAAATAAGTGGAACCTTAGGGAAAACAAGTGGAAGATGATGTAGGTGCATGTTGGAGCTTCCGTGGTACTCAGCACACACCTGCGTACCTGGTGTGTCACTGGGACAGAAACCACGTGCACCACCGGTAACTTTGCTTGCTGTTAGAAGGTGTTTTTGGTAGACATGGGAATAGTAGGACTGCATGATTGCTTTCAACCAAATCAGGACTGTGTTGGGTTTTATATTTTTATTTATATTTGTATTTTATTTATTTTATTTATTGTAGATAATTATTTTTTATTGAAGGGTTGTTGACACACAGTATTACATTAGTATCAGGTGTACAACACAGTGATTCAACATTTATATACATGATAATTCTAGATACCAGCTATCACCATACAAAGTTGTTATAATATTTTGACTCTATTCCTTATGCTACACATTACATCATAGTTACTTATTTATTTTACAATTGGAAGTCTGTATTTTTTATTTTTTTTGAGAGGGCATCTCTCACACTTATTGATCAAATGGTTGTTAACAATAAAAATAAAATTCTGTATAGGGGGGTCAGTGCTCAATGCCCAATCATGAATCCACACCAAGCCTAATTTTCGTCAGTGTCCAATCTTCTGAAGCATAACAAACAAGTTCTTACATGCAGAACAAATTCTTACATAGTGAATAAGTTACATGGTGAACAGTACAAGGGCAGTCAACACAGAAAGTTTCGGTTTTGCTCATGCATTATGAACTATAAACAATCAGTTCAAATATGAATATTCTTTTGATTTTTATACTTGATTTATAGCTGGATACCACATTTCTCTCATTATTATTATTTTAAATAAAAAGCTGAAGTGGTAGGTTGATGCAAGATAAAGGTAGAGAACAGTTTACTGTTGTAAGAGAGCGAATGAAGTTGATCGGGTGTGTGCCTGTAGACTATGTGTTAATAAAAGCTAGACAAGGGCAATAAAATATCCACGGATGCAGAAGATTTCTCTCAGAACAGGGGGGTTGAGGTTCTCAGCCTCACCTCTGTTGATCCCCAATTTCTCACCTGATGGCCCCCCTGCGACTGTGCCTGTCTTAGGTTGTACCTCCCGTGTGGAATCTTACCCGTCTCTGGCTAACCAGTCATCTTCCGGGGCCATACAGGGAGATGTAAATTTGGTAAGAGAGAGAGAAGCCTTATCGTTTGAAAAGGTTAGCTTTTTACTACTATGCAGATTTATGCCCTGTGGCTTCTATGCCCAGCATTTGTCTTGAGGTATCTTTAGCACTTGCAGGAATTATGATACTCGGTAAATTTGATATGAGACAGGAATTCTATTTAAGGTTTGTAATTAGGAAGGAAGAAGAAATGCTATAGAAGTAGAAGGCAGAAGAAAACATGGGAAGATTGATTATTTCTTTGACATATCTTCTTGTAGTGTAACTTCAGCATGTATAGGTTTCAAACTACTAATTAAATTGCGCAGACACATTAACATAATATGGGTACAGTTACATACCCAAAGCAGACCTATATTTATCAGCCATCTCCAGTGTAACCAAGAAAACCAGTTAGGCACCTTAGGCATTTGTGAAAACTTATCTATGATATGGTGGATATTGTCTAACTGAACTTGAACAGTCTGGGAGAAATCAGACAAATTAAAACAACCCATTCCTGGGGACTGTTCACATCCCATATGTTCATTTAACAGTAAATAGTCTGTAGTTGTAAGATTTTGGAGTGCTACAACTTGCACTTCTCCTAATTCTTGGTTGAGTTCCAACAGAATAGATCCAGTCAAATTTGTTGTTTTACTGTATGCACAGGCCAGCTTAGATATCTCCTTCTTCATTCCCATGACAATTCCAGGAATTGGTGCAATGAGTGCATCTACACCTGCTTTTTTTTAATCATTAATCTACACTTACATGATGAACACTTTGTTTACTAGGCTCACCCCTATACCAGGTCCCCCCTTTACATTCACTGTCCATCAGCGTAGCAAAATGTTATAGAATCACTATTTGTCTTCTCTGTGTTGTCCAGCCCTCCCCTTTCTCCCACCCCCCAATGGATGCTAATCTTAATACCCTCCTTTTACTCCCCCCTTATCCCTCTCTACCCACCCATCCTCCCCATTCCCTCTCCCATTGAAATGAGTATTGTGTTGAAGTCTCCTAGAATGAATGCATGGCATTCTATTTCCTCCTCTAGTTCTGTTAATTTTTGTTTCAGGTATGTTGGGGCTCCTGTATTGGGTCCATATAAATTTGAAATGGTTTTGTTCTCTTGATGGACTGAGCCCTTTATCATTATGTAATGTCCTTCTTTGTCTTTTGTTACTTTTTTTATTTAGAAGTCTGTTTTGTCTTATACCAGAATTGCAACACCTGCTTTCTTCTCTCTTTTGTTTCCATGAAATATCTTTTTCCATCACTTGACTTTAAGTCTGTGCATGTCTTTGGGTTTGAGGTGAGTCTCTTGTAAGCAGCATATGGATGGATCTTGCTTTTTTATCCATTCTATTACTCTGTGTCTTTTGATTGGTGCATTCAGTCCATTTACATTTAGGGTGATTATTGAAAGGTATGAATTTATTGCATTGCAGGCTTTAAGGCTGTGGTTACCAAAGGTTTAGGGTTAGCTTATTTACTATCTTACTGTCTACCTTAACTCGCTTGTTGAGCTATTATAAAAGCGGTCTGATGATTCTTTATTTCTCTCCCTTCTTATTCCTCCTCCTCCCTTCTTCATATGTTGGGTGTTTTGTTCTGTGCTCCTTTTAGGAGTGCTCCCATCTAGAGCAGTCCCTGTAGGATGCCCTGAAGAGGTGGTTTGTGGGAGGCAAATTCCCTCAACTTTTGCTTGTCTGGGAATTGTTTAATCCTTCCTTCATATTTAAATGATATTTGTGCTGGATTCAGTAGTCTTGGTTCGAGGCCTTTCTGTTTCATTGCATTAAGTATATCATGCCATTCTCTTCTGGCCTGTAGGGTTTCTGTTGAGAAGTCTGATGATAGCGTGATGGGTTTTCCTTTGTACTTAAACTTTTTTTTCTCTCTGGCTGCCATTAATACTTTGTCCTTGTCTTTGATCTTTGCCATTTTAATTATTATGTGTCTTGGTGTTGCCCTCTTTGGATCCATTGTCATGGGAATTCTGTGTACCTCTGTGGTCTGAGAAGCCATTTCTTCCCCTACTTTGGGGAAGTTTTCTTCAATTATTTCTTCAAAGACACTTTCTCTCCCTTTTTCTATCTCTTCTCCTTCTGGTATTCCTATAATGCCTATATTATTCCTTTAGATTGGTCACTCAGCTCTCTTAAAATTCTTTCATTCCTGGAGATCCTTTTATCTCTCTCTGCATCAGCTTCTCTGTGTTCCTGTTCTCTGTTTTCTAGTCCATTAATGGTCTCTTGCATCTCGTCCATTCTGTTTTGAAGTCCTTCCAGAGCTTTTTTTATTTCTGTATTCTCCTTCTGTAGTTCTTGCATATTTCTCTGCAAGTCCATCAGCATGGTTATGACTTTTGTTTTGAATTCTTTTCAGGAAGACTGGCTAAATCTATCTCCCCAGGTTCCTTCTCAGGGGAAGATGTAGCAGTTGCCAAAGCTGTCTGGGTTAGTCTTGTCTGAATCATGTTTTCTTGCCTTTTCATGTTGACAGGTGCTATTGACTGTCAGCTGGGAGGGCCAAACTTTTCACATGCTACTGGCCTTTCTTTACGTGGACAACTGCCACCCCTAGTGGCTTGTGCTGGGTAATTGCGTGTAGACTGGTTCTTTGTGTCTTGCCTGGCCAGAATGGAGGAACTTCCCTTTCTGTGGGCCTTTTGCCTTAGGCTGCTTCTATGCTTTCACAGCGCCCAGAGGGGTAATGGACGGAGGGCTGTTTGGTGGTTTACCTCTGTGAGGTGTCTCAGAGCTGCTGCCCAGGGGGTTAGTGCGCCTGGATTTCCCTCTACATTCCATCTGCTTGGCGGTGGCCTGTGTTGTTTCCGTCCAGCTGTTAAGTACCTGTCCCTTTAAGACTTTCATAAAGCCCCCGCTTTTTTTGTCACAGGTGCATCAGCTTCAGCATGTCCTCAGAGGTCTTGCTGCCTGGTCTTGCTGCCCTGTTTCCCTAGTTTCCAGAGATCCCGTGCATGCACTGTCTCTGTGCTCTGGGTGGGTGGCTGGAGCTGTGTGTTCAGCAGTCTTGGGCTCCATCTCCCTCCCGCTCTTCCTATTCTTCTCCTGCCGGGAGCTGTGGGGAGGTGCACATGGGTCCCGCTGGGCTGGGGCTTCTATCTTACCCCTTTCACCAGGCACTGGGTTCTCGCTGGTGTAGTTGTAGTCTGGCTGTTGTCCTGTGTCTTCTGGTCTTTTAGGATTAGCTGTATTTGTTGTATTTTCAAAAATATATATGTTATTGGGAGGAGATTCCCAATGTCCTACTCATGCTGCCATGTTGCCTCCACGCTGCAGTTTTATTTTCTGTAGCTCCCTGAGCATGCTCCTGATTTTATTTTGAGATCTCTTTCTCAGGATGTTTGATTTGAGTGTAGTTACCAGGTTCCTTTGAAGGTTCATCTTTGTAGGTGGCACCCTCTAGCTCCCAGAAGCTTTACTCTCTGGAGATGCTCAGCCCTTGGGGGGATGGCAGGCGTCCCAGGGGTGTGGTGCCAGTGCCCAACCCGCCGGAATGAAAGAGGACTTTCCTGCTTCCAGGCCACAGTGCCTGTCTCCACTCCCAGGGCCAGTTTGTGGAGCACGCAGGGAGAAGCTGCCATAGGTGGGGGCGGCCGTTTTGCAGGCTGGTCCCGGCAGGGACGCAGGCCGTGTACCAGTCACATGACGGTAAGGGGCCTCAGAACTGAAAGGCCAGCCAGGGGGATGGAGTGCCTGGAGCTCCTGAAAGCTCACCCGCCTGCCGGGCTGAGTGCACCCAGGCAGTTTGGCGCAACTGTCCTTTATCCTGAGTGGCAAGCCCTGTGGAAGCTTTGCCCATTTAGAAGTTCTCTTGCTGTTAGGAAGTCTCACAGACTGTCCGCCTTTCTTTTGTCCCACATCGGCTGGATGTGGATCCCTGTGTTGTCCCACAAGTGGCTGGAAACTCGTCTCTCGAAGTCTCCTGCCTGTCTTTGCATTCCAACCCCACTGGTCCTCCAGAGAGCAGCACGTTTATGGTAGGTTCGTGCTTCCAGAGCACATATCCAGGACTGTATGTCACACTTCTCCTTGAGGTGACAGCCTGGCGCAGCAGCTTTCTTCCCTGCTGCTCTTCCAGGATTTGGTGTAGTTGTTCTCTTTCCATATGGTATGTATGTATGTGGTTTTCGTTTTGGTAGGAGGATTCTGCCTCCCCTCTCACGTGAGCCGCCATCTTTAAACCCATCAGCACATCTTTTTTTTTTTTGCAGTTTCACTTGTCTAGGGTACCTGTCACCACCCCCTCAATTTGTAGTTGGTCTTCGCCCTTTGATCTCAAGTGAGTCTCCTGTAATGGAGCACGTAGGTGGTCTTGTGTTTCCATCCCTTCTTTTATCCCTGGGTCTTTTGATTGGAGCACTCAGAGCCTGTCCTTTTATTCTGACAATTGAGTGCTGTGTACTTATTACACTTAAATAATTTTTTTGTTATCATTAATCTACAATCACACAAAGAACATTATGATCACCAAGTACACCAAGTCCCCCTCAAAAACCCCGTTAGAGTCGCTGTCCATCAGCGTAGCTGAATGCTGTTGACCCCTTCACCATGTCCCCCACCACACACCCCGTTAGAGTTGCTGTCCATCAGCGTGTAGTAAGATGTTGTGTAATCTCTACTTTTCTTCTCTGTGTTGTACAGCCCTCCCCATGCTACCATCACGCCATACATTTTACAAGCTTATCCTAATGCCCCATTCATTTCTCCCCGCCCTTATCCCTCACTTCCCACCCACCCTGCCCAGTCCCTTTCCCTTTGGTAACTGTTAGTAAACTCTCGGGTTCTGTGAGTCTGCTGCTGTTTTTTTCCTTCAGTGTTTCTTTGTTGTTATACTCCACACATGATTGAAATCATTTGGTACTTGTCTTTCTCTGCCTCGCCTATTTCACTGAGCATAATACCCTCTAGCTCCATCCACGTTGTTGCAAATGGTAGGATTTGTTTTCTTCTTACTGCTGCTTACTGCACTTTTTAAACTGGATTTCTGTCTTCACTTTGGTCTGTAGTTTCGCTCTGTGCTTTCACCATTGCTCTCCTTGTTATGAACAATAGCTTTGTGTTAATCGACATGTACCTATATCTATCTATCCATCTTTCTGTCTATCTATCTACGTATATAACTGTCTATCAATCATTCAATCATCTTTTTGTATGCCCATCTTACCTTGTGTACAGAAGAGTTAACAACATAGATTATGTCACTTCCCTACATTATGCTTCCAAAAATCTTGCAAGGTAACTAGGCCATAGGGAGAGCACGGGGTTCACCAAGACACTTGCAGGTCAAGTCAGCCGCGTGTACATACAAAACCAGTAAATGGTGGTACAGGGACTTGAGCCTGTGTCTCTGTACTCTTTTATCTTCTTCTCACGTGCTGACTGTATTTAGACACATTCATTGACTAAGTGCTCCCTGAAGACCCCAAGTAATTTTCCTCTGGGCCTCTTGTACACAGAAAGTAAACTTGGTGCTTTGCTCACAACCATCTTTGAGGGACATCAGCGTGATTACCGCTGATAGGAGGGAGGGACAAATAAAAAGGAACACCAATTTCTAAACAGGTGCAGTTGGGATCAAAGAATGGGTTGTGGAGTGACTTGTTTATTTGAGTGTCCAAACTTCCCTCTTTATCTGGTTATTACTTCTTTACATTCGTGAACGTCATAAAACCCACTGATTTCAAAGGCCCAGATGCATATTATTACAGCAATTCAGTTGTTGAGGTGAGAGAAAATGAGGAGGATGTTCATGCACCACTAAATCTATGGCTGGGCACTGCTGAAACCAAACAAAAAGAATTCATGGTGGCCAGATGGGGCTATTTCCTACTGACTGACTCTGGGAACTCAAACAGAATCCATTTGTTTTACTGTTTGTTTTTCACTTTCACTGTGTAGGGTACCAGTCCCCACCCCTTTGGCTTGTATTTTGTCTGTGTCCTTGGATCTCAAGTGAGTCTCCTGTAAGGGAGCACATAGCTGGTGTTTTCTTTGGAGCACTCAAAGCCTGTCCTTTCATTCTGATGATTTAGAGCAGTGCCCTTATTGCAATTAAAAAAAGTTTTTTTGTTATCATTAATGTACAATCACGTGAAGAACAGTATGTTTACGCTCCTCCCAACTTCACCAATTCCCCACCAAAAACCTCTTACAGATTCTCTCCTTCAGCATAGTTGTATGCTGTAGACCCTTTCAACATGTCCCCCCCCACACAACCTGTTACAGTCGCTTTCCATCAGCGTTTAGTTAGATGCTGTAGAATCTCTACTTGTCTTCTCTGTATTGTACAGCCCTCCCCATACCCCCTGAGCACACGCATTATACATGCTAAACGTAATGTCCCCTTTCTTTCTCCCAACCTTATCCCTCCCTTTCCACCCACAATGTCCCGTCCCTTTCTCTTTGGTAACTGTTAGTCCACTCTCGGGTTCCGTGAGTCTGCTGCTGTTTTTTTCCTTCAGTTTTTCTTTGTTGTTATACTCCACACATGAGTGAAATCATTTGGTACTTGTCTTACTCCACCTGGCCTATTTCACTGAGCATACTACCATCTTGCTCCATCCGCATCAATACTAATGGTAGGATTTATTTTCTTCTTATGGCTGCTTACTGTCTTTTTAAACTAGATTTCATTTTCGTTTTTGTCTGTAGTTTCGCTATGTGCTTTCACCATTGATATCCCGGTTATGAGCAATAACTTTGTGTTAATCGATATGTATCTGAATCTATCTATCTGTCTTTCTCTCTCTCTCTCTATTTATCAATCTATCTATCTATCCTTCTATCTTCCTATCTATCTATCTATTTATCTTCCTTTCATCTATCTATCACGTCTATCATCTATCTATCATCTGTCATCTATCTATCTATCTATCTATGAATCACTCATCTTTTTGTCCTCCCATTTATACTTATGTACAGAACAGTCAACAACATCGCCTATGTCACTTCCCTATATTATGTTTCCAAAAATCTTGCAAAGTAACTAGGCCGTAGGGAGAGCTCTAGGTTCACTGAGACACTTGCAGGTCGAGTCAGCCGAGTGTGCTTACAAAACCAGTAAATTGTGGTGCAGGGACTTGAACCCGTATCTCTGTCCTCTGTCCTCTTTTACCTCCTTCTCGCTTGCTGACTGTATTTAGCAACATTCATTGACTAAGTGCTCCTTGAAGACCACAAGTATCCTTCTTCTGGGCCTGTTGTAGACAGAAAAGTAAGCGTGGTACTTTGCTTACCAACGTGTTTGAGGGACATCGGTGTGATCACTGCTGATAGGATGAGGGAAAAATAAAAATGAACACCAACTTCTAGACAGAAGCAGTTGGGAGCAAAGAGTGTTCTGAGGAGTGACGTGTTTATTTGAGTGTCTAAACTTCCCTCTGTATGTGGTTATTACATCTTTACATTCGTGAACATCATAAAACCCTCTGATTTCAAAGGCCCAGACGCATATTATTACAGCAATTCAGTTTTTGAGGTGAGAGAAAATGGGAAGGATGTTTCTTCACCTCTAAATTTATGGCTGGGCACTGCTGAAACGAAGCAAAAAGAATTCACGTTGGCCAGATAGGGCTATTTTCTACTGACTGTCTCCGGTGACTCAAACAGAATCCATTGGTTTGTTTGTTTGTTTCTCAGTTTCACTTGTGAAGGGTACCTGTCCACGCTTCTTCAGCTTTTAGTTTGTCTGTGTCCTTGGATCTTAAGTGAGTCTCCTGTAAGGGAGCACATAGATGGTCTTGAGTGAAAGATAGCTTTGTTTAGTATGATGATTTCTTATCTATCTTCCTACCTATCTCTTTAACTATCTATATAATCTATCTACCTATCTATCTATCTGTCATCTATCTATCTATCATCTATCATCTACCTACTATCATCTGTGTATCTATCTGATTAATCTATCATCTATATGTATGTATATCAATCCAATCCATATATCAATCATCTGTCTGTTTATCTGTTTTCTCACTTTTGTCAACGTTCTTTCACTAGGTGCACTTTGGTTCCTCTATGTCCTTCTCAGTCTCAATACCTTGTGTTTTTTTATGTGAGTTAGCTGTGTGTTTGGGACTTGTGAGGATTGGCCTTGGGTGGGAACTTCTCCTGCGTAGGTGGCACGAGACTCCTGGGTGTGGATGGTGTGGTTGGCGGGCTGCGCTCTTCAACCTGTGCAAGACAGGGCACTCCGGTTGCTCTGACGGTGCCATTCCTGCTGTGGCGGCTCCGTGAGCTGTCGAGCATATCCGATGCCCCACGCAGGGATCACAATGGCTGGCCTGCATGTTCCAGGGCATGTGCATGCCCAGTAGTAGGTCTTCATTCCTGTGCACTGATGTCACCTCGGAGTCCCTGCTTGGTGACCCATCTCCAGAGAGCATGCGTGTAGTCACCGTTTAAGTGAACTGCCTATTGGTGACATGCAGGGCTCCTGTGGACTTGTGGCCCATGGGCTTGCTGAGGTGGCAGGCCAGCTAGCTTGTTTTGAAACTGCTCCCCTCTGCTGTCAAGGTGGAGGTAGAGTTTCAGTGCATTTAGGCTTTTAGATGTGAGTGAGGTCTATCTGAAATGAAATAGTAGCGTTGAGAGCTATGTTTCTGTTCATATGAAAAGGGTACTGAGTATAAAGAGTTGGGTGATGGTGGCAGGAATTCTAGGAATGTTTATATCCCCGCACTTATTTAATTTCTGTTAAGGGAGGTGATTCTGAAGTAACTTTTTACTAACGGATGAAGGTGATGTATAAGGTCATCCCACATCAGCCATAGTGAGATGAAGTGGTGTAGTAGAATTAAATCCTGTACACCTTGGTCTGATCCATAGGAGACACACCGAGGGTGGTCTTTGCTGCTCTCCTCTTCTCGCTATTTACCTTAACTAACTTGACGGTTCAGAGTGGTCCCAGCAACATTTCCAGCAAGATCTTTCTAAAATCGCATAGAAACACTTGGCAAAGATATCCCCAGAGTCTAGTGGAAAAATTTTATTCTTTCTGGTCATAGTTTGCAAGATGTTTGCCCTATTCTGCGTTCTTTTGTTACTGTTGAAACTCCTGTGATAGTACACCTATAGGGGCAGTGGTGTACACACACACAAGCACACTCACAGACACATATACACGGCTGAGAGTTAACGGAGACCCAAGTTATTGGAAACTGCAGCCCACACTTTAAAAAAGAAACGTGCATAAGTTGTGCACCTGGTGTTCCCCCCAAACGGAGCAGACTTCAAAGTGCTGACGTGGTTAAACACAGATACCTATGCAGGCACCTAAGCACAGATATCTATGCATAGGCTCTCTCCATCCATCATCTCATTGCATCTCTGTTTACCTACATATCTATGTTAGTCTACTCAAGCTGATAACCAGAGTGTCATTGAGTGGGGGCTTATTCGATAGACACTGATTTCTCGCAATTCTGTAAGCAGAAGTCCTAGATCAAGTCAGGTTCAGTTCCTGGTGAGGTCCCTTCTTCTGGCTTGCATATGGCTGCATCCCTCTTGTGTCCTCACAGGGTCGAGGGAGAAAGCTCTGTCCTCTGTTCCTCTAAATAGCACTGATTGCATAATGGCAGCTCCACCCACACCCTCATGATATCTTCCAAACCTAATTACCTCCAAAGGCCTCACCTCCAAATACCATGACAGTGGGGGTTAGGGCTTCAACCCTGACTGAGTTCAAATATGAACTTGTGTGTGTGTGTGTGTGTTTGTGTGTGTGTGGTGGCAGTGGGGTGTTAGGAGGAGCGAAAGATGGTGAGGTGTGGGCCCATAAATTCAGTTCATAACTCTGTATCTATATATCATCTATTTGTCTAATCTAACCTACCTATATCATCTATCCTATCTAGTCTATCATCTGTCATCTTTATATATCTTATCTATCTGTCATCTCTGTCTATCTATTCTTCTAATCTATGAATATCTAACATCTACCTAATGTATCTATTTCCAATCAATCTATCACATGTCATCTGTCTGTCATCTACCTTTCATCATCATTTTGTCTACCCATCTATCCTTATGTACAGAACAGTGTAAGATAAATTCTAGCTGAAATAAGAAGGTGAAGAGAGGCAACAAAGGGCCTTGTAGTTTATTTGAACGCAAATACCTGGGCAAGATTTCCCCAGTCTATAGCAATTAAGGCTGGGGAGTTCACACATAAGTAGACAGGCAGCGAGATTTTAAAGAAGGTAGGGGGAGGCAGAGCTAAAGATTTACAGCAGCATGAGGATTTGCTAGCCCAAAGCATATTTTTCAGGTTGGGAGGGGGCAACTGCCAAGAACTTGAGCACATAATCAGTGTCCCATGTGGGAGGAGGCAGCAGCCGGAGACATTGGCACATCATCAGTGTCCGATGTGCTTGCTCCTCCCATCAGTAACCCCAGCCTTACACACAGATAACAACATGGCTATCTATTATGGCTGGCTATCTATCTATCTATCTATCTATCTATCTATCTATCTATCTATCTATCTATCTATCTATCTATCTACCTATCCATCTATCTATTATCTATCTATCCGATCTATCTATACCTATCATCTATCCTATCTAATCTGTCATCTATCTGTCTATCTGTCCTATCTATCAATATCTTTTATTCTACCCATCTATCCATATGCACAGAACAGTTCACAAGATGGTTTATATGTCATTTCCCTACTTATGTTTCCAAAAGCCTGCAAGGTAACTAGGACTTAGAGACAGACAGCACTGGGTTCACTGAGACATTTGCACATCGTATCAACAGCATGTGACTACAAAACTAGTAAATGGTGGTGCAGGGACTTCAACCCATATCTCTGTCCCCGGTCTTCTTTTCCCACCTTTTTGACAGTATTCTAGCCGCATTTGTTGACTGACTGCTCCCTGAAGACCACAAGCATCCTTCCTCTTGACTTTTTCAGTAATTTATCCCATTGTATGGAATGCTTTACGCTCAGATACCTGCTTCTGTCACCTCCTTCTAGACTGTTCCAGTCCCACCTCCCTGGTGAGGCTTACCCTGTCCACTGTTTGTTTTGAAAGCCCTGCTTCTCTCTGCCTATAATCTCAGTCCTCCATATCCTGCTTTTTATTCTTCATAGTGTTTGTTACTGGCTTAGCTACCAGAGAACTTACAGATGTTTATAGTCTCTTTCCTCCCCTCCAACTAGAACGTGGTCTTCACAGGTTAATAATTCTGCGTGTATTAAGTCTGGTGGAGACCCTGCAGACTCTAGGATCAGCGAGAAGTGGGCACAGTTGTAACTCAAAGTGGTTTGACATGTTAGCAGTATAGGTTAGAGTCAGGCCAGGCAGTTATTAAGGAGGGCCTTCTCTGATATTACTAAGCTACTTGATAAATTCTAAGCTTAAAATTTCAATTATCACACAGCAGTGAGAAACAATTCCTTCTGTCATTCCTCCAGCCTCGAGGACCTGGATGCCAAATCCAATCTCTCAATGGGAAGTGGGAATGTGTGAGGAAGATCGGCCAAAGTCTTAAGTTACACAAGGCACACACATACAGAATTAAGCATGTTTAAAAACCAAAATGATAAGAGTGGTTTCCTGTGTCACAGCCAGGATTCCCTAGCCTCCAGTGATCTCAGAGCAGTGGGAGAGGAGAGGGAAGTGGCCACAAAAGCCAACCGGGTCTCCTTCCTCTGGGCTTGCCTCCCCCTGGGTTGTCATCCATTAAACGCTCAGCACGCAGACCTCACGGTGAGCACGCACAGTCATAAAACGCGGCTACTTCCACATCCCAGTCACTGGGGCATGGAACATGTTGCATATTTAAGTGTGGCTCAGAACATTATCACTCATGTATGTATGTTCTTCCACTGTCCCCGGGTCAAAGAGTAAACAGAGCAGAGGCATACTAGCAAGAGCAGGGTTTAGTGTGAGTATATAATATACACACATATTGTGGGAAAGATTTTGTTAAATAAATAGGAGGACATAGGCCTTGTCTGGAGCCAGGGGAGATCTGTAGGTGCCATTGGCAAGGTCTGTGGCGTGTCCACCGGGTCAGAGGCCGATTTAGGGGTAGGGCCGAGTTATTCGGCTGTGCCTCCCATGGCATCGTATGGGTCCAGGTCAGACCGTATGATGACCGCCCACGTGGTGTTTTTCTCAGGTGCAAAGGAGGCCAGCGGTAGTGATGCCCATGGCCTAGTGTGGGTCCCGGTGGGGACCAGAAGATGATGGCTAGTGATGGTGGCGTCGTGTCTATTGGCTTGTATAGAGAGATTGAGTGAGCTTTCGTGACAGCATTTGTGCTGCCCACTGCGTCATCTGGGGCACGGGGGATAGAGTAGGTGCCTTTCCACATGGTGGTGGAATGCCATTGGGTCCTAGTCCGACTTGCGTGTAGGACCGAGGCCATCGTCTGTGCCTCCCACAGCACCCTGTGGGTCCAGCGGTGGCGGGAGGATGACTCCCCATCCTGTGGGTGTCTGAGGTGCGCAGGACGATGGCGGTGCATCTACCCACGGAATCGTGTGGGGCTGGGGGGTGACCGGAAGATGACAGCCATTGAGGGAGGTGTTGTGTCACATCGGCTCATCCTGAGCATCAGTGTCAGCGTTCGGGCAGGCGCTTGTGCTGCCTTGTGCTTTGTCTGGGACCGGAAGGAACTTGTATGTGCCTTTCCTGAGGGCAGTGGAGTGCCCATCCGGTCCGAGGGTGACTTACAGGTAGGGCCGAGGTAGTTTTCTGTGCTTCCCATGGCATCATATGGGGCCAGGGAAGACCAGATGATGACCGCTCATGCGGTAGTTGTCTAAGGTGCACAGGTGGCTGGAGGTTTTTCTGCCTACGGTCCCTTGCAGAGCCGTTGCCAACGGAGGATGACGGCTATCGAGGGTGTTGTCGTGTGAATGTGCTTACCTTGACCGTCATTGCCGGCCCTTGGGCCGAAGGTGGAGCTGCCCACGGCCTCATGTGTGGTCAGGGGCTAATGGAAGATGACGGACATCGAGAATGGTATCATGTCCATCGGCTTGTTTTGAGCATCAGCCTTCAGAATGGCGCCTGTGTAGCCCACGGACTTGTCCAGGGCCAGGGGGCAGTTGTAGGTGCCTCTCCCGAAAGCGGTGGCTTGCAGATCGGGTCATCGTCCACCTTGCGGGGAGAGCCGAGGCCATCATCTGTGCCTCCCACGGCATCGTATGGGGCCATTGAAGACCAGATGAAGACCGCCCACGTGGTGGTCGTCTGAGGCCCACAGGAGGCCGGCAGTGGTGCTGCCCATGGTCTCGTGCGGTGCCTAGGGGAACCGAAAGACGATGGCTTGCGGTGGTGTAGTCGTGTCTATCGGCTTGTCCAGAGCATCAGAGCCAGCCATCGGGCCGGTGCTTGTGCTGCAAAAGGACTGGTCTTTTGACTGACTCTGTATGGCAGTTTTGCAGAGATAGGACACCTCGAGGCGGGCTGGTAGTGGTTCCCATGTGCCCTGGAGAGGAGGAGCTCGTCTGGGTGGTCTCTCTCCAGCCGTCTGCTGGGAGCCTAGAATGGTCAAGAGGCTCAGGACTGCTCCAAGTGGTAGTGGGATCTCTGCTGGTTAAAGTGGGAAAAGCCAGCTGCTAAAGGCACAGGATCCCGGTGGAACAGCCTGTGACACGGGCAACGGGCATGAGCATGGTTCTCCCTGGCAGGATTGATAGGGAGCAGCTCCCCGAGGACCGGAAGTATCGGCGGGCAAAGGAGGTGGGGCTGGGGAGGTGGCCGGCGGGGTGGGGTACGATCCTAAGGAAGGAGGAAACTGTCCACACGGAAAAACGGTTTGTGGTGTGTGCCAAACGATATGAAGAAGGGTCTGAATCTAGGGAGAGGGTCTCCTTTGCCACTAACTCTTTCTCAGGCCAAGCACGCACTGAGCTGCCCAGGTAAGGCGAGCCTGGTATGTATGTCAGCCAGGGGATGCATTACAAAGAGCCCTGGGCCGCTGTGATGTCACCCAGGGGCTGCTGAACAACGCCCCCATTGCCTTAAGCACACTGGCCACACCCAGAGGAGACACTGGGCCAAAGCCACGGTGCATCCCCAAGGCGAACCCCAGAAGAATCCCTAGTCCCCGGAACTGCCCGCTGAGGGAAGTGCAGGTGTTCGGACCAACGAGGCCACCATGTGGACAGTCGAGGGCTGCAGTGCCCGTGTCTGTCAGAACTCAGCCTGCCCGGTTGCAAGCTCTGCATGGGCTCAGCACCCGGGGTGTTGCGGGCGGCAAGCTCCTTGCCTCCACCACTCCCCCTTGCTCGTGGTGACCATGTCCTGAACACAGCCCGGCATGGAGCCACCAAGAGGCTGCCCGGGGCGCGGCCCACCCTTTCCCGGGACTTCCCTGCTTCTCTGGGACACCTGGAGCCAGGCAAGCCTTCTCGGCCATGGCCAGCCATGTGGCTGACTTCTGAGGAAGGAGCAGACTCCATAACTTGCCTTTCTAGCTAGCGGGCAGGTTCTTTCTTTGCTTCTCACAGAAAGCGTAGGTCGGGGACCAACGGGTCTCAGCATAGACACATCCCGCATTCTGACTGGGCCTGGCCGACCAGATTTCCTCTCTGATCTAGTTTTGGGGGCCTGTGTCTCGTACGTAAATAACACAACACAGAAAACTGGGAAACACTTTTATTTTTAAAATACTTCTCCTTTTGACTCTTGGTCTTGATGGCATCGTTCTTCTTGCCCGTCAGCCAAGCTGGAAGTTTGTGGGGCAACCTTGCCTCCTCTCAGTAGTCAGCCTGTCCATTTCCGATCCTGACTGTTCATCCTTTATGTTATAACCTATGAAGCTCGTGTCCCGTGTCAGTAATCCTGCTTCTTGTTCTCAGGTCTTTCCTTTTGGACCTAAGCCCTGCTTGCTCACTGCTTCACTGTGGAAGCACTGACGTTGTTACAGAATAAAATGTGAAATTCTCCAGCCCCAACTCAGGGTCAGGTCTTCACATTGTCTACATTTCCATCCCTATGAGCCAACCTCCCTGCTCCTTGAAAAGATCCTGTCTCGTGTCTTTTTGCCTCTGAATTATTTCCTCTGGGGGTTTCCACCTCTTGCCTCTGGTTTTTAAGACATTTCACCCCAGCAGAAGAACATGGATCGTTGAAGACCCACAACTCTATTCAAATTCTCTTGGAGGCTTCCCGTGCACTCTCACTTGCGTGCCCTCCTCTCCATTCTCCGTCCTTGGTGAGAACCTCCCTTAACAAATGTGAGTGTGTCAGCTCGTGCACATCACTTCTCGGGTCACGGGATCTGTTGAACAGTGGTGACAGTGAATGACTGTACTCATCTTCAAATCTCAGCTGCCCGTTCAGTTGTACCTGGTGCTGATCGCACGCCCACCAACCGTTCGTTATGTTCCAAACCATGCGGAACATAAATGTGGGTGAGATGCCACCGATGACCCCTCAGTCCACACTTTGTATGCCTCTGGGTGCTTAGGGAGAGGCTCGGCGAGCCAAGCCCACGAACTTATCTTTAACGGCGATGAGCGCAGAGCGTGTGGGGCAGTCCCCAGCTACTGCTACTGCTGCTGCTGCTGTGAAAACTCCTCTCTCTGGCCCAGTGGGGTAAGATTCCAGATCTCCTCTTGTTCTTTGCCTGTGCTTTCTCCGTAGTGGTGTAGTTTTGTTGTATGGGGGCGGCTCCTTTCGCATCTCTGATGGAATTTAGTAAAGGTCTCGGAAGTCCCTTGTGTTAGTTTTCATTGTACAGTACCATCTTGTATTTCTACGTCTTTGGGTTTTCTCCCACTGCTACTGCTTTTCCTCTGGGAGGACCTGTACCACAGGCCTGTATTAGACAGAAGAGTAAACTTGGTGCTTTCCTCACCACCATGTTTGAGGGACATCGGCGTCACTGGTGATAGGAGGAGGGACAGGTAAAAAGGAACACCGAGTTCTAGATGGGAGCAGTTGGGAGCAAAGAGTGTGTTGTGGAGTGATGTGTTCGGTTGAGCATCCAAACTTCCCTCGGTATCTGGTTATTGCTTCTTTACATTCGTAAACATCATAAAATCCACTGATTTCAAAAGCCCAGATGCATATTATTACAGCAATTCAGTTGTTGAGGTGAGAAAAAATGAGAAGGGCATTGCTATACCACTGAATCTATGCCTGGGCACGGCCAAAACCAAACAGAAAGCATCCACGGTGTCAGGAAGGGATATTTTCTCCTGACTCTTTCTCTGGGCAGTCAAACAGGATCACTTTTTTTGTTGTTGTTGTCAGTAATGTACAATTACATGAGCAACATTATGGTTACTAGTCTCCCTCTGCCTCCCCCTCCCCCCCATTATCAAGTCCACTCTCCGCACCCCATTACAGTCGCTGTCCATCAATGTAGTAAGATGCTATGGAATCACTACCTGTTTCTGTGTGTTATACTGCAATCCCCGTGGCCCTACACCCCCTACATTACGTGTGCAGATCGTAATGCCCCCTTTACCCCCTTATCCCTCCCATCCCACCCATCCTCCCATGTCCCTTTCCCTTTGGTACCTGTTAGTCCATTCTTGGGTTCTGTGAGTCTGCTGCTATTTTGTTCCTTCCCGTTTTCCTTTGTTCACATACCTCACAGAGGAGTGAAATCCTTGGATACTTTTCTTTCTCCACCTGGCTTATTGCACTGAGCATAACACCCTCTAGCTCTGTCTGTGTTGTTGCAAATGGTGGTAGGATTTGTTTTCTTCTTATGGCTGAATAATATTCCATAGTGTGTATGTACCACCTCTTCTTTATCCATTCATTTCCGGATGGACACTTAGGTTGCATCCATTTCTTGGCTATTGTAAGAGTGCAGTGATCAACATAGGGGTGCATCTGTCTCTTTCAAACTGGGCTCCTGCAATCTTAGGATAAATTCCTTGGAAAGGATTTCCTTTGTCAAATGGTATTTCTGTTCTTTGGTTTTTTGTTGTATCTCCATACTGCTTTCCACAATGGTTGAGCTGACGGACATTCCCACCAGCAGTGTAGGAGGGTTCCCCTTTCTCCACACCTTTGCCGACATCTGCTGTTTTTTGTATTTTGTTTGGTGGCCATCCTAACTGGTGTTAGGTGATACCCTATTGTGGTTTTAATGTGTATTTCTCTGATGGTTAGCGATGTGGAACGTCTTTTCATGTGCCTGTCGGCCACCTGAAATTGCTTCTGTGGAGAAGTGTCTGTTCAGATCCTCTGCCCATTTTGTAATTGGATTCATTTTCTTTTTGTGTGTTGGGGTTCTTGAGCTCTTGATACATATTTTGGATGGCAACACCTTATCAAATATGTCATCAGTGTGTATATTCTCCCATACTGAAGGATGTCTTTTGAGTCTACTAATGGTGGTCAAACAGAATCTTACTGAACCCAACACCACTTCATTCCAGCTCTGAGTAATTTTATTTTCTTTCCAGAACACCAACCAGCCGAGAAAACTGGAACAAAGTGGAGAAGCTCTGATGCAGGAACATGTAGCGTAAAACTGAGAGGTGAGGTGTTGTGGAGAATCGTAGGTTGTATCTTTCCATGTGCTGCTTTCAAATGTCATAGGGAAAAAAGATTGCCAAGGAGATGAAGCCCGGGGTGTTGACATCACCTGTTATCGGTGGAGCCACGTAGCCTCTAGCCATTGATTTGAAAGCTACCATGCGGCATTGTAGCCTTTCCTGCAGAGTTATATGGGCGACATCCCCCGTTTGCAGTTCAGTCAGTGCGCGTGTGGGATTGTCCTGGCACCGGAAGTGGTGGACCCGAGAGCTGTGCCATTCCTGCTGGTCTGTCGCAGCACCTCTCTTGGAACAGGGCCTCAGCAGCGCTCACAGGAGAGCGAGAGTGAGAGAGAATTGCGCTCAAGAAACAGGGACAGTTTTATTTACTGTAGGTCCCTAAGCATGCTCCTGATGTTTATTTTGAGATCTCTTTTTCAGGAAGATTGATTGGAGTCCAGTTACCAGGTTCATTTGAAGTTTCATATTTGTAGGTGGTGTCCTCTAGCTCCCAGAAGCTTTAATCTCTGGAGATGCTCAGCCCTTTGGGTGTGGTCCAGGTCACAGGGGAGCGGTGCCGGTGACCACACCCATCAGGAGGAAAGAGGTCTTTCCTGCTTCCCTGCCGCAGTGCCGGCCTCCACTGCCAGTGCCAGTTTGCTGAGCATGCAGGGAGAAGTTGCCATAGCTGGGGTCAGCCGTTTTGCAGGCCGGTCCCAGTGGGGAGGCAGGCCGTGTACCAGTCACAGCACAGTAAGGGGCCTCAGAGCTGCTAGGACAGTCAGGGGGATGGAGCGCCCATAGCTCCTGAAAGCTCCCCTGCCTTCCGTGCAGAGTGTATTGTGGCCAGATAGGGATATTTTCTACTGACTGTCTCTGGGGACTCAAACAGAATCGATTTGTTTATTTGTTTTTCTGTTTCAGTTGTGTAGGTTACCTGTCCCCACCCCTTCGGATTGTAGTTTGTCTGTGCCTTTGGATCTCAAGTGATTCTCCTGTAAGGGAGCACATAGGTGGTCTTGAGTTTTCATCCCTTCTTTTAACCCTGTATGTTTTGTTTGGAATACGCAAAGCCTGTCCTTTTATTCTGATGATTCAGCGCTGTGCCCTTATTGCACTTAATAAATTTCTTTTCTTATCATTAATCTACAATCATGTGAAGAACATTATGTTTACTAGGCTCCCCCCTTCACCAAGCCCGACAAAAAACCTCTTACAGTCTCTATCCATCAGCATAGTTTTTTGCTCTAGACCCCTTCACCATGTCCCTTCCCACACACGCCATTACAGTCGCTGTCCATCAGCGTGTAGTAAGATGCTGTACAATGTCTACTTGTCTTTGTGTTGTACAGCTCTCCCTTTGCCCCCCGACCCCACGCATTTTACGTGCTAATTCTAGTATCCCCTTTCATTCTCCCCGACCTTATCCCTCCCTACCCACCCACCCTGCCCAGTCCCTTTCCCTTTGGTAACTGTTCGTCCACTATCGGGTTCTGTAAGTCTGCTGCTGTTTTTTTTCCTTCAGTTTTTCTTTGTTGTTATACTCCAGAGATGAGTGAAATCATTTGGTACTTGTCTTTCTCTGCCTGGCCTATATCACTGAGCATACTACCATCTAGCTCCATGCACGTCATTGCAAATGGTAGGATTTATTTTCTTCTTATGGCTGCTTACTGCACTTCTTAAACGATTTCATTCTTCCTTTTTGTTTGTAGTATAACTATGTGCTTTCACAATTGAACACCTGGTTATGAGTAGTAGCTTCTTGTTAATCAATATGTATCTGTATCTATTTAACTATCTGTCTGTCTGTCTGTCTATCTATCTATCCTACTATCTTTCTATCTATCTATCCTTCTATCTTTCTATCTATCTAAGTATCTATCTATCTACCTATCTATCTGTCTATCTATCCATCTTCCTATCATCTGTCTATCATGTCTATCACCTATCTCTCTATGTATCTATCTATCTATCTGTCATCTATCTATCTATCTATCTATCTATCTATCTATCTATCTATCTATGAATCAATCATCTTTCTGTCTGCCTATCTTGTCTTATGTACAGAACATATAACAACATGGCCTACGTCACTTCCCTAAATTATGGTTACAAAAATCTTGTGAAGTGACTAGGCCATAGTTAGATTACTGGGTTCTCAGACACTTGCAGGTCGAATCAGCTACGTGTGCTTACAAAACCAGTAAATGGTGGTGCATGGACTTGAACCTGTATCTCTGTCCTCTGTCCTCTTTTACCTCCTTCTCGCTTGCTGAGTGTAATTAGCCACATTCATTAACTAATTCCTCCCTGAAGGCCACAAGTATCCTTCCTCTGGGCCTGTTGTAGACAGAAAAGAATACTTAGTGCTTTTAGCACCACCAAGTTTGAGGGACATTTGTGTGATCACCGCTGATAGTAGGAGAGACATAAAAAGGAACACCTATTTCTGGACAAGAGCAGTTGGGAACAAAGTGTGTGTTGTGGAGTGACATGTTTATTTGAGTGTCCAAACTTCCGTCTTTAGGTGGTTATTACTATTTTACATAAATGAACATCATAAAATGCACTGATTTCAAAAGCCCAGACGCATATTATTACAGCAATTTAGTTATTGAGGTTAGAAAAAATGAGAAGGATATTGCTGTACCACTAAATCTATGGTTGGGCAACACTGAAACCAAACAAAAAGAATTCATTGTAACTAGATAGGGCTATTTTGTACTGACTGTCTCTTGGGATTCAATCAGAATCCATTTGTGTGTTTGTTTGTTTCTCAGTTTAACTTGTGTAGGGTACCTGTCCCCGCCCCTTCAGCAAATTTCCCTCGGTATCTGGTTATTGCTTCTTTACATTCGTAAACATCATAAAATCCGCTTATTTCAAAAGCCCAGACACATATTATTACAACAATTCAGTTGTTGAGCTGAGGAAAAATGAGAAGGGCCTCGCTATACCACTGAATCTATGACTGAGCACTGCCAAATCCGAAGAGAAAGCATCCACGGTGGCAGGAAGGGCTATTTTCTACTGACTGTCTCTCTGGGCACTCAAGAAGTATCACTTTTTTTTTTGGTCAGTAATGTACAATTACATGAGCAACATTTTGTTTACTAGACTCCCCCTAATCCCCCCTACCAACATTAGCAAGTCCACTCCGCACACCCCATTACAGTCGTTGTCCATCAATGTAGTAAGATGCTATGGAAACACTACCTGTCTTCAGTGTGTTATACTGCAATCCCCGTGGACCCCACACCCTACATTATGTGTGTGGATCGTAATGCCCCCTTTACCCCTGTATCAACCCTTCCCACCCATAATCCCAGGTCCCTTTCCCTTTGGTAGCTCTTTGTCCATTCTTGGGTTCTGTGAGTCTGCTGCTGTTTTTTACCTTCCCATTTTTGCTTTGTTCTTATACCTCACAGAGGAGTGACATAATTGGATAATTGTCTTTCTTCACCTGGCTTATTTCACTGAGCATAACACCCTCTAGCTCCGTCCGTGTTGTTGCAAATGGTGGTAGGATTAGTTCTCTTCTTATGACTGAATGATATTCCATTGTGTGTATATACAATCTCTTCTTTAGCTGTCGAGAGATGTAGGCCATAGAAACAATGGTCTCGCACTTTTTGCCTAGGTCTCTAGTTTCTTAACCCTGCAATGTTTAGGAAAGATCAATTGACCCAGCTTGCGATTAGACTGCTGGGATACAGATTAAGCAGCTGCTGTGATAACATCTCCTCCTTAGTTAAATCTTCTGTCTTTTCTCAGTAATCCCCCACCCATGATCTTTTCCAGAGAACATTCTTCTGATAGGTATCCTAGTAACCTAGATAATCCTTGCCACTTCAGCTGGGGCTTTTTCCCCCTCCTAGATCCTATATAATCTTCCTTGTTAGAATAAACTTTGAGACCTTGATCAGACTTTCGACTTGTTCTCCTTCTTTGTGTCTGGTTTGTCTCTCATCCAGGATAACTTCCCCTCGAGCCCTTGTTGACCTCCCCACCGGCCGGGGCATGTGGCGCCCAACGTGGGGCTCGAGGTACGAAGCCTGATCTGGACGTCGCTCATATGGACGGCCGTCCTTCTTTCTTTGGATCGGCACACCAGCGGTGAGTGAAGATCCGCATGAAGATCACCACAGGATTACACGCCTGTGACACAGATTGATAAAGGTAAGGAAAGCGACGCAATCATGGGGCAAACACTAAATAAGCATGAGTTATTTGTTAAGGGACTTAAGGCTTCTCTCAAGACACGAGGAATACGGGTTAAGAAAAAAGATTTAGTTTATTTTCCTTATGTTGCTAGAGGATGTCTGCCCATTGTTCCCCCAGGAAGGAACTATAGATGAAAAACAGTGGCGCCGAGTTGGCAACTGCCACAATGATTATTATCATTCCTTTAGCCCTGAGAAGGTCCCAGTACAGGCATTTTCTTATTGGAATCTCATGAACGATGTGTTGCAGGTCCGCCACTGTCACCCAGATGTTTCAAAGATTGTTGATGATAGTGAAAATTATCTGAAGGGAAAGTTTAAAACCAGTCAGACTTCTCTCCACAAAAAGGAGGTCCCCGAGGAACTTCATACCTCCTCCCCAGCCTCTTATTGTCCCTCTGTCTCCATTCCCATGCCCGAGGTTAAGAATGATCTGCCGTCTAGCGGACCCCCCAAAATCTATTTACCCAGTCCTGTTCGGTCTCTAGTCCAACATCCCTGATGATGATCCCGTCTGTCCTGAAGAGGAGGCCGAACTAAAAGATGCCGCCACTAAGCTGCATAATCTTGATTGGCCCCCTCAATCATCTTTACGTGCAGGTCCACCTCCCTATAACATACCACACCCTATAACATACCACACCCTTTAACAAGCCACTGTTAAACTCTCTCGGGAGGTGCAGTCCCTTGAGGCACTGCTTCACATCAAAAGGGAGATATCACAAATGCTTAGGCAATTACGTGTCCTTGACTTAGAAATAAGATACCCCCCGTCCCCCCTGTTCAGAAAATAAAAGTAAGTTCCCGTCTGCTCCCCCCGTTCAGAAAGTTAAAACCGAAACTATAACCCTTCATGTCTTCCCGGTGACCCGATCCCAAACTAGACTGACCGAGGGAGAACCGACTGAGGGAGAGTCAAATGAGGCTGAACCACGAGAATCAGAAGGGACAGATACGGATGCAGAAGAGCCTATAGCTCAGCCTGAGTCAGAAAACACTTAGGGAGAGGACGAGAATGCAACTTCAACCATTAGGACTCAGCTGAACCGCCGCCTTAAATTTAAAAGTATGAAAGATTTAAAGAATGCTGTTTCCTCATATGGCCCTGTTGCCCCCTTTACTATTTCATTGTTAGAGTCTCTAAGCGAAGACTGGCTTACAGTTAATGATTGGAGCATGTTAACTAAAGCCATCTTAAGAAGAGGTGACTTTCTCTTATGTAAAGCTGGTTACACTGAAAGATGCCAGGATACTGTCCACCACAATATGGCTGCTGGCGGTCCTTCCAAATCCTGGACATTAGACAAACTTCTGGGCAATCGCCCCTATGACACAAATGAAAAACAGGCTAAGTTTTCTCCAGGCTTACTCACACAAATCCAACATGCAGCCCTTAAGGCCTGGAAGAGCCTCCCTTCTAACGGGTCGGCTGTCACCTCTCTTGCCAAGGTTAGACAGGGGCCGCAGGAACCTTACAGTGAATTCATAGGCCGCCTTACAGAGGCCGCCAAACGCCTCATGGGAAGGGAGGAAACAGATAATGAATTCATTAAGCATCTTGCTTTTGAAAATGCTAACCCAGCTTGCCACGCGGCGGTTATGCGTCATGATCGCCGCAGCAAAAATGTCTCTGTTTTTATAAAACTTTGTGCCGATGACCAAACCTCTCGCAATACCGGAATAGCCATAGGAACAGCTCTTAAAGAGTTTACTCAGGGAGTCAGGCCCAAGACTTGCTTTAATTGCAAGCAACCAGGTCATTTTTCAAGGGAGTGCACAGCCCCTAGGACCGAACGATTGCTCCCATCATTCCTGTGCCTGCGATGCAAACGGGATAAACATTGGGCCTCCGAATACCGCTCCAACGCTGATATACAGGGTAATCCTCTGCCTCCGAAGCAGGGAAACTTGTTACAGGACCCACCCTAGGGCCCAAAATACCTACCCGGGACAGAACCCTGGGGTCGTCAGGTTCTTCTCCCAGTCAGTCAAAATTCCAGCGTCACTATCCTCTCTCGAGCAACCGCCGGTAGCGCAGGACTGGACCTCTGTTCCAACTCCCAGTCAATATTGACCCCAGAAATGGGGAGTCAAATTCTTTCAACGGGGATTTTTGGCCCTTTGCCACAAGGCACCTTTGGTCTTATTCTGTGTCGCGCCAGCTCCACTATTCAGAGCCTCACTATTTCTCCAGGAGTCATTGACAACAATTATACTGGAGAAATTGAACTTATGGCTACAGCCTATCAGGGACCAATTACCATTTCCTCTGGCCAATGGATTGCTCTCTTAATATTACTCCCCCTCGATGAAAAAAATCCTTGCTATAAGCAAAAGAGAGGCCCCCATGCTTTTGGATCATCAGATGTTTATCGGGCACAAGAGATCACTCAAAAAAGACCCCTTCTTAGTTAAAATTAAAAGGAAAAAACTTTGAAGGCCTTATAGATACTGGCGCAGATGCCACAATTATTTCCAGTAAGGATTGCCTACATCTTGGCCTCTCACCGCTTACATGACTCACCTTAGAGGTATTGGACAGACCTCCAACCCCCTACAAAGCTCCAAAGTTATTCAATGGGAAGATGAAGAAGACAATAACGGTACTGTCCAGCCCTACGTGGTTCCAGGCCTACCTATCAACCTCTGGGGCAGAGATATTCTCTCTCAAGTGAAGCTTATTATGTGCAGCCCTAATGAACTGGTCACTCACCAGATGCTCAATCAAGGCTATCGCCCTGGACAAAGGTTGGGCAAACACTCTCACGGCCCAAAAGAGCCAGTCCCGGTCACCATAAAAACTGATCATGCTGGAATTGGCTATGAAAATTTACCCTTAAGGCCGTTGACATACCTGTACCCCATGCAGATAAAATATCCTGTAAACAACAGAGCCTGTATGGATTGACCAATGGCCCTTAACTTCTGAAAAACTGGCTGCAGCCACAATGTTAGTAAAGGAACAACTTGCTGCAGGCCATATCGAGCCCACGACCTCACCCTGGAATACTCCTATTTTTGTCATAAAGAAAAAATCAGGAAATTGGAGGTTACTTCAAGATCTTAGAGAAATTAATAAAGCTATGTTACCTATGGGGGCCCTTCAAACAGGCCTCCCCACTCCTGTGGCGATTTCTGGGGGATACTGTAAAATCATTATTGACCTAAAGATCGCTTTTTCACAAACCCCCTACATCCTAAAGATCGCAAGCAATTTACATTTAGTGTGCCGGTGATTAATTTTTAAGGCCTGATGCCAAGATTCCAATGGAAATTTCTTCCCCAAGAAATGGCAAACAGCCCTACGCTGTGCCAAAAATTTGTAGCTCAAATTATAGACCCATTTAGACAAAGATGGCCTTCTACATATTTAATTCACTACATGGACGACATCCTCATGGCTGGTCCTAACCCCACTGAACTCCTTGCTTATTCCCAATAGCTTTATAGGGCCCTTACCAGAGCTGTCTTCAGATAGCCACAGATCAAATTCAATTAAAAAAACCTTACTTGTTTTTAGGCTTTGAAATCTTTCATAAAAAGATTCTTTCACAAAAGGTTCAACTTAAAACCGATTGCTTAAAAACTTTAAATGATTTTCAAAAATTTCTAGGAGAAAATAATGGGCTCAGGCCTTATCTCAAGCTAACTACTGGAGAGCTTAACCCCTTGTTTGATATACTTAAAAGGGACCCAGATCCTACTTCCAGTCGCTCATTAACAGCCCCCGCCCTAGAAGCCCTAAAGGCAGTGGAAGCCGCAATTCTAAACCAAACGGTCACCTTTATCTCTTACGAGAAGCCTCTTCTCCTACTCATTTGTGCTACTGATTTTACACGCACCGGAGTGTTCTGGCAAGAGGGGCCCCTTTTCTGGGTCCATTTACCTGCCTCCCTACCCAAAGTCTTATCCCCTATACCTCCTGGGTGGCTGAACTGATAAATATCGGACGCCACCACAGCAGGAAAGTATTCGGTAAAGACGCCGACAAAATTATCCTACCCTACCCAAATCCAGTGGTTGATAGAGAATGACAATGAATGGGCAACATCCTGCACCTCTTTTCAGGGAGCCCTTGACAATCATTACCCTGCTAAGAAGATTCTCCATTTTTTAAGGACCCAACCATTTGTTGTCCCTACATTGACCTCCTCCCAACCCCTTCCTCATGGCTCCCTAGTTTTCAGTGATGGCTCCTCCAACGGAGTGGAAGCCTACCCATAGATAATCGAACCACTTCCCTACAATCCCCATTCCACTCCGCTCAATTGGTTGAACTCTTTGCAAGTTTACAAGTTTTTCAACAACTCCCAAATACTCCTTTTAACCTATACACTGACAGTGCTTATATTGCTCAATCCATTCCCCTTTTAGAGACCGTGCCTTATATAAAACCCACTACAAACGCCACCCCTCTGTTTTTTTCCATCCAGCAGTGCATGCATTCCAGGCAACATCAATTTTATATAAGCCATATTCGTGCCCATTCTGGTCTTCCTGGACCTCTAGGCACAGGCAATGCTGTGACTGATAAAGCTACCCAACTTGCCCTTCTCGCTGAGCTTGTCCCTGCGGCTCAAACCAAAAAAGCTCACTCTTTACACCAACTTAATGCTCAAACCTTACGTGTTCTTTTAGTAATTACTACAGAACAAGCCAGTCACATTGTTAAACAATGTGCAAATTGTGTCACTCTCCTGCCTGTTCCTCACTTGGGTGTGAACCCTAGGGGACTAGTTCCCAATGAGATCTGGCAAATGGATTTAACACACGTCCCCTCATCGGAAATCTTAAATATCTTCATGTTACTGTAGATACCTTTGGTGCATTTATTTTTGCCAGCCTCCATGTTGGAGAAGCTTCAGAAAATGTTATTGCTCATGTACTCAATTGTCTTAGTGTCATGGGTAAAATCGAGATTATCGAGATTGATTATGGTCCTGGATAGACTGGAAAAAAATTCCAAGAATTTTGTCGCCAATTACAAATTAAGCATTTTACAGGCATACCATACAATCCCCAATGTCAAGGGATTGTCGAACGAGCCCGTTTAACTATTAAAGATACCTTCCACAAATTAAAAATGGGAGATTTATATCCCATGAAAGGCTCTCCAAGAAATATTCTTCATCATGCCTTGTTTATTCTTAATTTTCTAACTCTGGACGCTCATGGCAAATCTGCAGCTGATTGCCTTTGGCACCCACAAACTGTTAAAACTATGTCACTGTCATGTGGAGAGATCCCCTCACTTCCCATTGGAATGGCCCCGATCCCATACTAATATGGGGCTGGCGATCTGCCTGTGTTTTCGTCACCAGAGAAGGAGCTGCTCACTGGCTGCCAGAGTGGTTGAATAAACCAATAGATTTACCAGAAGATTTTTAAAAATCTTATCCAAATGTTCAGGGTGGTGACACCTCCCGAGATATCCTTTTACTTCTCTCCATAGATTCTGGCCGCCGGTTTAGTCCTTTCCTTTATCTTAGGCATAGGACTTGCTGCCTCCACCCCTCCCCAGTGGACCCTTGCACAGCAGACTATTCTTGTTACCACTTACTGGATCCTTTTTGGCATATTCACACTTCTTAACAGCACCTTATAAAAAGATGAAGCCCATCAACTCTCGCGTTTTCACCTTCTTCGCAGAACCTTACAAGATCTTCAAGACCAAATAGATTCCCTTGCAGAAGTAGTCTTACAGAACAGGCGTGGCCTAGACCTTCTCACCACGGAACAAGGCGGAATCTGCTTAGCCTTAGAAGAGAAATGCTGCTTCTATGCAGTCAAGTCCGGAGTAGTTCGTGACAAAATAAAAAGACTTCGAGAAGATCTCGTGCAAAGAAAGAAAAAATTGTTTGAAAATCCCCTATGGACTGGGATGAGCGGGTTTCGTCCTTATCTTCTCCCTATACTAGGACCCTTCCTTAGTCTCATGCTTGTGCTCTCCCTTGGAACTTGGGCCTTCCTGAGAATTACCACCTTCATTAGAGAACAGATCAATACTGCCCTCTGAAGACAGATACAAATCCACTATCACTGGCTTGACCTGGCGTACTAAGGCTAAGATGTGCCAGATGACGCCCCTCCTTTAGAAGCTGCATAGGATTCAGACCTATGCATATCGGCTCACAATAAAGTGAGTGCGATATGGGCACCAATGTGGGTGCGAAGATAAGCATCGCAAGGGAAGTTCCGTGAACCGCCTCTGAAATCCCTGAGAGAAAAAACTAATTTGCATGGAGGTTGGTATCTAAAATAAATACGCCGTTTTTCCCCTAAACAAAAGATACCAAGGGTCAAAGTTGACCCCCGTCAATAGGGAGTCTCGGAGGAGCCAGGTAACTACTCCCCCAATTGGTTAATGCCCACCGCTAAATAGCGGGCCTCCCCCTCTTTTGTATAAAAGAAGGGAGGAGATGTCGGAACCGTGGGCAATAGAAACAATGGTCTCGCCCTTTTCACCTAGGCCTCTAGTTTCTCAAGCCTGCCCCGTTTAGGAAAGATCAATTGACCAGCTTGAGATTAGACACTGGGATAGAGATTAAGCAGCTGCTGTGATAACATCTCCTCCTTAGTAAAACATTCTGTCTTTTCTCAGTAATCCCCCACAGATGATCTTTTCCAGAGAACATTCTTCATTTAGGTATCCTAGCAACCTAGATAATCCTTGCCACTTCAGCGTGGGCAGTTTCCTCCTCACAGCTCTTATATAATCTACCTTGTAACAATAAACTCTGAGACCTTGATAAGACTTTCGACTTGGTCTCCTTCTTTGTGTCTGGTTTGTCTCTCATCCAGTTTAACTTCTCCTCGAGCCCTTGTTGAACTCCCCACTGGCCGGGGCATTTATCCATTCATCTCCTGATGGACACTTAGGTTTCTTCCATTTCTTGGGTATTGTAAAGAGTGCTGCGATCAACATAGGGGTGCATCTGTCTCTTTCAAACTGGGCTCCGGCACTCTTAGGGTAAATTCCTAGGAGAGGAATTTCTGGGTCAGATGGTATTTGTTCTTTTTTTGGGGGGGAGTCCTCCATACTGCTTTCCACAATGGTTGAGCTAACTGACATTCCCACCAGCAGTGTAGGAGGGTTCCCCTTTCTCCACACCCTTGCCGACATCTGTTGTTGTCTGTCTTCTGGGTGGTGGCCATCCTAACTTTTGTGAGGTGATACCCCATGGTGGTTTTAATGGGCATTTCTCTGATGGTTAGCAATGTGGAGCGTCTTTTCATGTGCCTGTCGGCCACTTGAAATTGATTCTGTGGAGAAGTGTCTGTTCAGATCCTCTGCCCATTTTGTAATTGGATTCATTTGCATTTTGTATGTTCAGGTCCATGAGCTCTTCATACATGTTTTGGATGGCAATGCCTTATCAAATCTGTCTTCAGTGAATATATTCTCCCATACTGAAGGATGTCTTTTGGTTCTACTGATGGTGGTCAAAGAGAATCTTACTAAACCCCCTACCACTTCATTCCAAATCTAACTAATTTTTTTTTAACACCAACGAGCCGAGAAAACTGGAATGAAGAGAAGCTGTGATGCAGGAACATCTAGCGTAAAACTGAGAGGTGAGGTTTTGTGGAGACTGGAAGGTTGTATCTTTCCATGTGCTGCTTTCAAGGGTCATAGGTAAAAAAAATTGCCAAGGAGATGAATCCCGGGGTGTTGATTTCACCTGGTATCGGTGGAGCCATATAGCCTCTAGCCATTGATGGGAAAGCTAGCATGCGGCACTATTGTCTTTTCTGCGGAGTTAGACGTGCGGCGTCCCACCTTTGCAGTTCAGTCAGAGCCCATGTGGGAGTGTCCTTTCACTGGCTGGGGTGGACCCGAGATCTGTGCAATTCCTGTTCTGCAGTCGCAGCACCCCTCTCAGAACAGGGCCTCAGCAGCGCTCCTGGGAGAAAGTGAGAGAGAGAATTTCGTTCGAGTGACATTGACTGTTTTATTTTCTGTAGCTCCCTGAGCATGCTCCTGATGTTAATTTTGAGATCTCTTTCTCACGAAGATTGATTTGAGTTCAGTTTCCACGTTCCCTTGAAGGTTCATATTTGTAGGTGGTGCACTCTAGCTACCAGAATCTTTAGTCTCTGGAGATGCACAGCCCTTGGTTGGATGGTAGGGGTCCTAGGGGCGCGGTACCGGTGCCCAGAACCGCTGGGAGGTAAGAGGTCTTTCCTGCGTCCAAGCCGCAGTGCCCATCTCCACTGCCAGGGCCAGAGTGTGGAGCATGCAGGGAGAAGCTGCCTTAGGTGGGGGTGGCGTTTTGCAGGCCAGTGACGGCGGGGAGTCAGGCCATGTACCAGTTACAGCACAGTAAGGGGCCTCAGAGCTGCGAGGGCAGCCAGGGGGATGGAGCGACCGGAGCTCCTGAAAGCTACATCACCTGCCGGGCAGAGTGCACCCATGCAATTTGGCGCACCTGTCCTTTCTACTGAGTGGCGAGCCCTGTGGAAGCCTTTCCACTTTAGCAGTTCCCTCGCTGTTAGGAAGTCTCTCAGACTGTCCACCTTTCTTTTGTCCCACAGCGGCCGGATGTGGATCCCTGTGTTGTTCCACAAGTGGCTGGAACCTCAAGACTCTCGAAGTCTTCTGCCTCTCTTTGCTATCCAACCCTACCAATCCTCCTGTGCACACCACATGTACAGTAGGTTCGTGCTCAGAGAGCACATCTCCAGGGCTGTACGTCACACTTCTCCTTGAGGTGACAGGCTGCCACAGCAGCTTTCCTCCCTGCTGTTCTTCCACGATTTGATGTAGTTGTTCTATTTCCAAATAGTATATATGTATGTGATTTTGATTTTGGGAGGAGGTTTCCGCATCCACTCTCATGTGAGCCGGGGTCCTTAATCCCATCAGCACATCTTTTTTCTGTTTTTCTTTTTCAGTTTCACTTGTCTAGGGTACCTGTTCCCACCCACTCAACTTGTAGTTATTCTTCGTCCTTGGATACCAAGTGAGTCTCCTGTAAGGGAGCACGTAGGTGGTCTTGAGTTTTCATCCCTTCTTTTAACCATGTGTCTTTTGATTGGAGCACTCAGAGCCTGTCCGTTGATTCTGACAATTGAGAGCTGTGTCCTTATTGCACATAAAATATCTTTTTTGTCATCATTAATCTACAATCACGCGAAGAACATTATGATCACCAAGTACACCAAGTCCTTCCCCCAAAAACTGTTATAGTCGCTATCCATCAGCGTTGTTGGATGCTGTACAACCCTTCAACATGTCCCCCCACACACACACCACGCTACAGTCGCTGTCCATCATCGTGTAGTAAGATGCTGTAGAATCTCTAATTGACTTTTCTGTGTTGTACAGCCCTCGCCATGTGCAACGGCCCCCACATATTATACATGCTAATCCTAATGCCACCTTCCTTTCTAACACCCTTATCCTTCCCTTCCCACCCACCTAGCCCAGTCACTATCCCTTTGGTAACTGTTAGTGCACTCTCTGGTTATGTGAGTCCGCTGCTGTTTTTTTCCTTCAGTTTTTCTTTGTTGTTATACTCCACACATGAGTGAAATCAATTGGAACTTGTCTTTCTCCGCCTGGCCTATTTCACTGAGCATAATACCCTCTAGCTCAATCCACATTGTTGCAAATGGTAGGATTTGTTTTCTTCTAACGGCTGCTTACTGCACTTTTTAAACTGGATTTCTATCTTCTTTTTGGTCTGTATTTTCGCTATGTGCTTTCACCATTGCTTTCCTGGTTATGAGCAATACCTTTGTGTTAGTCGATATGTACCTATATTTATCTATCTGTCTGTGTGTCTATCTATCATTCAATCAGTCATCTTTTTGTCTGAACATCTGTCCTTGTATGCAGAACAGTTAACAACATAGACTATGTCCCTTCCCTACGTTATGCTTACAAAAATCTTGCAAGGTAACTAGGTCGTAAGGAGAGTCCTGGGTTCCCCGAGAAACTTGCAGGTTGAGTTAGAAGTGTACCTACAAAACCAGAAAATGGTGGTGCAGGGACTTTTACTCGTGTCTCTGTCCTCTCTCCTCTTTTATCTCCTTCTCATTTGCTGACAGTATTTAGCCACATTCATTGACTAAGCGCTCCCTGAAGACCACAAGAATCCTTCCTCTGGGCCTGATGTCGACAGAAAAGTAAACTTGCTGCTTGCTCACCACCATATTTTAGGAACATCGGCGTGATAAACCCTGATAGGAGGGAGGGAGAAATAAAAAGGAAAACCACTTTCAAGACAGGAGCAGTTGGGATAAAAGAGTGTGTTGTGGAGTGAAGTGTTTATTTGAGTGTGCAAACTTCCCTCTTTATCTGGTTATCACTTCTTTACATTCGTGGACATCATAAAAACCACAGATTTCAAAGGCCCAGACCCTTATTATTATAGCAATTCAGTTGTTGAGTTGAGAGAAAATGAGAAGGATGTTGCTGCACCACTAAAACTATGTCTGGGCACTGCTGATACCAAACAAAAAGCATTCACGGTGGCCAGATAGGGATATTTTCTACTGACTGTCTCTGGGGACACAAACAGAGTCCATTTGATTGATTGTTTTTCGGATTCACTTGTGTTGGGTACCTCACCCCACCCCTACGGCTTGTAGTTTGTCTGTGTCCTTGGATCTCAAGTGAGTCTCCTGTAAGGGATCACATAGGTGAACTTGAGTTTTCATCCCTTCTTTTAACCCTGTGTCTTTTGATTTGGAGTTCTCAAAGCCTGTCATTTTATTCTGATAATTCAGAGCTGTGCCCTTTTTGCACTTAAAAAATTTTTTTTGTTATCATTAATCAACAATCACGTGAGGAACATTATGTTTACTAGGCTACCCCCTTCACCAAGTCCCCCCCAAAAACCTCTAGCAGTTACTGTCAATCAGCGGTGATGGATGCTGTAGACTACTTCACCATGTCCCCCCACACACACCCCGTTACAGTCGCTGTCCATCATCGTTTAGTAAGATGCTGTAGAATCTCTACTTGTCTTCTCTGTGTTGTACAGCCCCACCCATGGCCCTCCGAACACATGCATTATACATGCTAATCCTAATCTCCCATTTCTTTCTCTCCGCCCTTACCCTCCCTTCCCAACCACCCTGCCCAGTCCTTTTCCCTTTGGTAACTGTTAGTCCACTTTCGGGTTTTGTGAGTCTGCTGCTGTTTTTTTCCTTCAGTGTTTCTTTGTTGTTATACTCCACGTGAGTGAAATTATTTGGTACTTGTCTTTCTCCTCCAGGTCTATTTCACTGAGCATACTACCTTCTAGCTTCTTCCACGTCATTGCAAATGTTACGATTTGTTTTCTTCTTATGCCTTCTTTCTGCACTTTTTAAACTTGATTTCATTCTTCCTTTTTGTTTGTAGTTTCGCTATGTGCTTTTACCATTGATCTCCTGGTTATAAGCAATAGCTTTGTGTTAATTGATATGTATCCGTATCTATCTATCCATCTGTCTGTCTATCTATCAATCCTTCTATCTTTCTTACTATCTATCTATCTATCTGTCTATCTATCTATCATCTATCTATCTCTCTAACTATCTATCTTTTATCTATCTATCCTTCTATCTTTCTTTCTATCTTTCTATCTATCTTTTTATCTACCTATCTATCTATCTATCTATCTATCTATCTATCTATCTATCTATCTACCTATCTATCTTCTTATCACCTATCTTTCACGTCTATCATCTATCTATGTATCTATCTATCATCTACCATCCATCTATCTATCTATGAATCAATCACCTTTTTCTCTTCCCATCAATCCTTATGTACAGAACAGTTAACAACATCGCCTATGTCACTTCCTACACTATGCGTTCAAAAATCTTGCAAGTAACTGGGCCGTAGAGAGAGCACTGGGTTCATTGAGACACTTGCAGGTCCAGTCAGCCACGTGTGCTTACAAAACCAGTAAATGGTGTTGCAATGACTTGCACCCATATCTCTGTCCTCTGTCCTCTTATAACTACTTCTCGCTTCCTGACTGTATTTAGCCACATTCATTTACCAAGTGCTCACTGAAGACCACAAGTATCCTTCCTCTGGGTTTGTTGAAGACAGAAAAGTATACATGGTGCTTTGCTCACCACCAAGTTTGAGGGACATCGGCGTGAGCACCGCTGATACGAGGAGGGGCAAATAAAAAGGAACATCTATTTCTAGACAGGAGCACTTGGGAGCAATGAGAGATTTGTGGAGTTACGTGTTTGTTTGATTGTCCAAACTTCCCTCTTTAGGTGGTTATTACTTCTTTACATTCAAGAACATCATAAAACCCACTGATTTCCAAAGCCCAGATGCATATTATAAGAGCAATTCAGTTGTTGATTTAAGAAAAAATGAGTAGGACGTTGCTGTACCACTAAATCTATCGCTGATCACTGCTGAAACCAAACGAATTCATGGTGGCTAGATAGGGCTTTTTTCTACTGACTGTCTCTGGGTACTCAAACAGAATCCATTTGTTTGTTTCACAGTTTCACTTTTGTAGGGTACCTGTCCCCGCCCCTTCAGCTTGTAGTTTTTCTGTATCCTTGGATCTCAAGTGAGTCTCCACTAAGGGAGCACATAGGTGGTCTTGAGTTTTCATCCCTTCCTCTTACCCTGTGTATTTTGATTGGAACACTCAGAGTCTGTCCATTTATTGTGACAATTGAGAGCTGTGTCCTTATTGTACATAAAAAAATTCTTTTGTTATCATTAATCTACAATCACGTGAATGTCATTATGATCACCAAGTACACCAAGTCCCCCCGAAAAGCCCCGTTACAGTCGCTGTCCATCAGCGTGTAGAAATATGCTGAAGAAACACTACTTCTCTTCTCTGTGTTGTACAGCACTCCCCATGCCCAACCGACCCCATGCATTATTCATGCTAATAATAATGTTCCCTTTCTTTCTTCCTGCCCTTAACCCTCCCTTATCAACCACCCTGCCAAGTACCTTTCCCTTTGGTATCTGTTAGTCCACTCTCAGGTTCTGTGATTCTGCTGCTGTTTATTTCCATCAGTTTTTCTTTGTTGTTGTACTCCACACATGAGTAAAATCATTTGGTACTTGTGTTTCTCCTCCTGGCCTCGTTCACTGAGCATACTACCGTCTAGCTCCATCCACATCATTGTAAATAATAGAATTTGTTTTCTTCTTATGGCTGCTTACTGCACATTTTAAACTGCATTTCATTCTTCCTTTTGTTTTGTAGTATCACTATGTGTTTTCACCATTTATCTCCCAGATATGAGCAATAGCTTTGTGTTAATCGATATGTATCTGTAACTATCTATCTATCTATCTATCTGTCTGTCTATCTACCTATCTATCTAAATATCAATTTATCTATCTACCTATCTTTCCTACTATCTATCTATCTATCTGCTTAACTTCCTATCTATCATTTCTATCATCTATCATCAGTCATCTATCTACCTATCTATGAATCAATCATCTTTTTGTCTGCCCATCTGTCCTTATGTACAGAAAAGTTAACAACATTTCCTATGTCACTTCAATACATTATGCTTCCAAAACTCTTTCAAGGTAACTAGGATGTAGGAAGAGCACTCGGTTCACTGAGACACTTGCAGGTCGAGTCAGCCACGTGTACCTACAAAACCAGTAAATGGTTTTGCAGGGACTTGAACCTGTGTCTGTATCCTCTATTATCTTCTTCTCACTGGCTGACTCTATTTAGCCACATTCATTGACTAAGTGCTCCGTGAAGACCACAAGTATTGTTCCTCTGGGCCTGTTGTCCACAGAAAGAAAACTTGGTGCTTTGCTCACAACCATGTTTGAGGGACATTGGCGTGATCACCTCTGATAGGAGGGAGGGCCAAATAAAAAGGAACACCAATTTCTAGACATGTGGAGTTGTTAGCAAATTGTGTGTTGTGGAGTGAAGTGTATATTTGAGTGTCCAAACTTCCCTCTTTATCTGGTTATTACTTTACATTCGTGAACATCATAAAACCCACTGATTTCAAAGGCCCAGACGCATATTTTTGCAGGAATTCAGTTGTTGAGGTGAGAGAAAATGAGAAGGACGTTGCTGTACCACTAAATCTATGGCTGGGCATGGATGAAAAAAAAGAAAAGAATTCACGGTGGCTTGATAGGGCTATTTTCTACTGACTATCTCTGGAGACACAAACAGAATCTATATTTTTGATTGTTTGTTTATCAGTTTCACTTGTGTTGGGTACCTGTTCCAACCCTTACGGCTTGTAGTTTGTCTCTGTCCTTGCATCTCTAGTGAGTCTCCTGTGAGGAAGCACGTAGGTGGTCTTGAATATTCATCCCTGCTTTTAACCCTGTGTCTTTTGTTTGGAGCAGTCAAAGCCTGTCCGTTTATTCTGACGATTCAGAGCTGTGCCCTTATTGCACTTAAAAAATTTTTATTATCATTAATCTACAATCACGTGAAGAACATTAAATTTCTTAGCTCCCCCCTTCACCAATGCACCCTTAGAAACCTCTTACAGATGCTGTCAATCAGCGGAGTTGAATGCTGTAGACCCCTTCAAAATGAACCACCCCACACACACCATTACAGTCGCAGTCCATCTGCGTGTAGTAAGATGCTGTAGAATCTTTACTTGTCTTCTCTGTGTTGTACAGCGCTATCCAAACCCTCCTGACCCCACGCATTATACATGCTAATCCTAATCTCCCATTTCTTTCTCCACACCCTCATCCCTCCCTTCACAACCACCCTGCCCAGTCCCTTTCCCTTTGGTAACTGTTAGTCCGCTTTTGGGTTCTGTGTGTATGCTGCTGTTTTTTTCCTTCAGAGTTTCTTTGTTGTTATATTCCACCCATGAGTAAAATCATTTGGTACTTGTCTTTCTCCACTTCGCCTATTTCACTGAGCATACTACCGTCCTGCTCCATCCACGTCATTGCAATTGGTAGGATTTGTTTTCTTCTTATGGTTTCTTACTGCACTTTTTAAACTGGACTTCATGCTCCCTTTTTGTTTGTAGTTTCGCTATGTGTTTTCACCATTGATCTGTTGGTTATGAGCAATATCTTTGTTTTAATCTATATGTATCTGAATCTGTGTAACTGTCTGTCTGTCTGTCTACCTATCTATCTATCCTTCTATCTTTCTACCTATCTGTCTATCTATCTATCTATCTATCTATCTATCTATCTATCTATCTATCTATCTATCTATCTATCTATCTATCTATCTATCTTCCTATCATCTATCATGTCTATCATCTATCTATAATCTCTCATCTACCTATGTATCTATGAATTAATCATCTATTTGTCTTCCCATCTATCCTTATGTAAAGAAAACTTAACAACATCGCCTATGTCACTTCCCTACATTATGCTTCCAAAAATCTTGCCAAGTATCTAGGACGTATGGAGAGCACTGGGTACACTGAGACAATTGCAGGTTCAGTCTGCCGCGTGTGCTTAAAAAACCAGTAAATCGTTGTCCAGGGACTTGAACCCGTATCTCTGTCCTCTGACCTCTTTTATCTCCTTCTTGACTGCTGACTCTAATTTGCCACAATAATTGACTAAGTCTTCCCTGAAGACCACAAGTATCCTTCTTCTGGGCCTGTTGTAGTCAGAAAAGTATACATGGTGCTTTGCTCATCACCAAGTTTGAAGGACATCGGCGTGATCACCTCTGATAGGAGGAGGGACAAATAAAAATGAACACCTATTTCTAGACAGGAGCAGTTTTGAACAAAGAGTGTGTTGTGGAGTGACGTGTTTATTTGAGTGTAAAACCTTCACTCTTAAGTGGTTATTACTTTTTTACATTCATGAACATCATAAAAAGCACTGATTTCAAAAGCCCAGATGCTTATTATTACAGCAATTCTGTTATTGAGGTGAGAAAAATTGAGAAGGACTTTGCTGTACAACGGAATCTCTTTCTGGACACTGCCGAAACCAAACAAAAAAAATTCATGGTGGCCAGATAGGGCTCTTTTCTACTGACTGTCTCTGGGGACTCAAACAGAATCCATTTGTTTGTTTGTTTGTTTCTCAGTTTCACTTTTTTTGGGTACCTGTCAACGCCCCTTCAGCTTTTAATTTGTCCATGTCCTTGGATCTCAAGTGAGTCTCCTGTAAGGGAGCACATACATGATCTTGAGTGAAAGATTGCTTAGTTTAGTATGATGCTTTCCTATCTACCTACCTATCTATCTCTTTACCTATCTATGTAATCTTTCTATCTATCTATGTGTCATCTATCTATGTATGGTCTGTCACCTATCTACTATCATCTGTGTATCTATCTAATTAATCTATCATCTATATGTATGTATATCAGTCGAATCTATGTATCAATCATTTGTCTCTCTATATATCTGTTTTCTCACTTTTGTCAACTTTCTTTCCCTAGGTGCACTTTGATTCCTCTGTTTCCTTCTCAGTATCAATTCCTTGTGTTTGTTTTTGTGAGTTAGCTGTGTGTTTGCGTCTTGAGAGGATTGGTCTTGGGTGGGCACTTCTCCTGCGTAGGTGGGACGAGTCTGCTGGGTGTGGATAGTGTGGTTGGTGGGCTGCGCTCTTGAAACTGTGCAGCCCAGTGCCCTCCAGCTGCTCTGCCCCTGGGCCGTTCCTGCTCTGGCGGCTGCATGAGCTGCAGGGAATATCCGAGGCCACACGCAGGGAGCACCCTGGTGGGCCTGCGGGTCCGTGGTAGGTACATGCCCAGTAGTATGCCTTTTTGCCTCTGCACCGATGTAACCTCGGTGGCCCTGCTTGGTGGCCCATCTTCAGAGAGTATGCGTGTAGTCACTGGTTAAGGGAAGTGCCTTTTGGTGACACACGGGGTTCTTCTGGGCCAGTGGCCCATGGATTGCTGAGGTGGCAGCCCAGCTAGCTTATGGGGAAACTGCTCCCCTCTGCTGTCAAGGTGGAGGTGGAATTTCAGTGCATTTATGCATTTAGATGTGAGTGAGGTCTATCTGAAATGGAATAGTAGCGTTGAGAGCTATGTCTCCACCCCCTCAACTTGTAGTTCATTTTTGTCCTTGGATCTGAAGTTAGTCTTCTGTAAGGGAGCACGTAGGTGGTCTTGAGTTTTCATCCCTTCTTTTAACCCTGTGTCTTTTCATTGGAGTCCTGAAGAGCCTGTCCTTTTATTCTGAGAATTGAGAGCTATGTCCTTATTGCACTTTAAAAATTTTTTTTGTTACCATTAATCCACAATCACGCAAAGAACATTATGATCACCAAGTACACCACGTCCCCCCCCAAAAACCCCGTTACAGTAGCTGTCTATCAGCATAGTTGGATGCTGTAGACCCATTACCATGCCCCCCCACACCAAGTTACAGACGCTTTCCATCAGCGTGTAGTAAGATGCTGTAGAATCACTACTGGTCTTCTCTGTGTTGTACAGCCCTCCCCATGCTCCCCCCACCCACACATTATACATGCTAATCCTAATGCCCCCTTTTTTTCTCCCCACATTTATCAAACCCTTCCCACCCACCCTGCCCAGTCCTTTTCCCTTTGGTAACTGTTAGTCCACTCTTGGGTTCTGTGAGTCTGCTGCTGTTTTTTTCCTTCAGTTTTTCTTTGTTGTTATACTCAACATATGAGTGAAATCATTTGGTACTTGTCTTTCTCCACATGGCCTTTTTCACTGAGCAAAATACTCTCTAGCTCCATCCACGTTGTTCAAATGGTAGGATTTTTTTCTTCTTACAGCTGCTTACTGTTCTTTTTAAACTAGATTTCTGTCTTCTCTTTTGTCTGTAGTTTCGCTATGTGCTTTCACCATTGCTCTCCTCGTTATTAGCAATAACTTTACGTTAATCGATATGTACCTATATCTATCTATCCATCTGTCTGTCTATCTATCTATCTATCTATTTATCTATCTATCTATCTATCTATCTATCTCTGTCAATCAATCAATCATGTTTTAGAATGCCTGTCTGACCTTTTGTGGAGAACATTTAGCAACATAGCCTATGTCACTTCATTACATTATGCTTCCAAAAATCTTGCAATGTCACTAGGCCATAGGGAGAGCACTGGGTTCACCGAGACACTTGCAGGTCGAGTTAGCCGCGTGTACCTACAAAACCAGGAAATGGTGCTGCAGGGACTTGAACCTGTATCTGTATTCTCTTTTATATTCTTCTCACTGGTTGACTGTTTTTAGCCACATTCATTGACTAAGTGCTCCCTGAAGACCACAAGAATTGATCCAATGGGCCTGTTGTCCACAGAAAGTAAACTTGGTGCTTTGCTCACCACAATATTTGAGGGACATCGGCATGAACACCGCTTATAGGACTGAGGGACAAATAAAATGGAACACCAATTTCTAGATATGTGCAGTTGGGAGCAAAGAGTGTGTTGTGAAGTGTATATTTGAGTGTACAAACTTCTCTCTTTGTCTGGTTATTACATCTTTACATTCAGGAACATCATTAAACCCACTGATTTCAAAGACCCAGACGCATATTATTACAGCAATTCAGTTGTTGAGGTGAGAGAAAATGAGGAGGACATTGCTGCACCACTAAATCTATGGCTGGGCTCTGCTGAAACCAAACAAAAAGAATTCACGGTGGCTAGATATGGCTATTTTCTACTGTCTGTCTCTGGGTAATCAAAGAGAATCCATATGTTTGTTTGTTTGTTTCTCAGTTTCACTTGTGCAGGGTTCCTGTCCCCACCCCTTCGGCTTGTAGTTTGTCTTTGTCCTTGAATCTCAAGGGAGTCTCCAGTAAGGTAGCACGTAGGTGGTCTTGAATTTTCATCCCTACTTCCAACCCTGTGTCTTTTGATAGGAGCACTGAAAGCCTGTCCTTTTATTCTGATATTTGAGAGCTGTGCTGTTACTGCAGTATGAAATATTTATTTATCGCTAATATACAATCACATGATGAACATTATTTTCACTAGTCTACCCCCTTTACCAAGTCCCCCCAAAAATCCCGCTATAGTCGCTGCCCATCAGCATAGTTGGATGCTCTAAAGCCCTTCACCATAACCCCCACACTCACCCTATTACAGTCGCTGTCTATAAGCATGTAGTAATATGCTGTAGAATCACTAATTGTCTTCTATGTGTTGTACAGACCACCCAATGACCCCCCACTCCACACATTATACATGGTAATCCTAATTACCCCTTTCTTTTCCCCACCCTTATTCCTATCTTCCCAACCACCCTATCCAGTCCCTTTCCCTTTGGTAACTGTCAGTCCACTGTCAGGTTCTGTGAGTCTGCTGTCGTTTTTTTCCTTCAGTTTTTCTTTGTTGTTATACTCCACACATGAGTGAAATCATTTGGTACTTGACTTTCTCCTCCTGGCCTATTTCACTGAGCATAATACCCTCTAGCTCCATCCATGTTTTTGCAAATGATAGGATTTGTTTACTTTTATATCTGCTTAGTGGACTTTTTAAACTGGATTTCATTATTCTTTTTTGTTTTTAATTACGCTATGTGCTTTCACCATTGCTCTCCTGGTTATGAGCTATAGCTTTGTGTTAATCAGTATGTTCCCATATCTATCTATCTGTCTATCTATCTATCTATCTATCTATCTATCTATCTATCTATCTATCTATCTATTAATCAATCAATCAACTTTTTTTCTCCCCATCTGTCCTTGTGTACAGAACAGTTTACCACATAGCCAATGCCACTTCCCTACATTATGCTTCCAAAAATCTTGCAAGGTAACAAGGCCATAGGCAGAGCACTGGTTTCACCAGGACACTTGCAGGTCGAGTATGCCACGTGAAATTACAAAACCAGGAAATTGTGGTGCAGGGACTTGAAGCCTTGTCTCTGTCCTCTGCCTCTTTTATCTCCTTCTCACTTGCTGACTGTATTTAGCCACATTCATTGACTAAGGGCTCCCTGAAGACCACAAGTATCCTTCCTCGGGGCAGGTTTTTAACAGAAAATAAACTTGGTGCTTTGCTCACCACCATGTTTGAGGGACATCGGCGTGATCACCGCTGATAGGATGGAACGACAAATGAAAAGGAACTCTGGTTGCTAGACAGGAGCAGTTGGGAGCAAAGAGTGTGTTGTGGAGTGACGTGTTTATTTCAGTGTCCAAACTTCCCTCTTTATATAGTTATTACTTCTTCACATTCATGAACTTCATAAAACCCACTGATTTCAAAGGTCCAGATGTATACTTTTATAGCAATTCAATTGTTGATTTGAGAGAAAATGAGAAAGACGTTGCTGTACCACTAAATCTATGGCTGGGCAATGCTGAAACCAAACAAAAAGAATTCACGTTGTCCAGATAGGGCTATTTTCTACTGACTGTCTCTGTGGACTCAAACAGAATCCATTCTAGGATTGTTTGTTTTTCAGTTTCACTGTTTTGTGTACCTGTTCACACCCCTTTGGCTTTTAGATTGTCTGTGTCCTTGGATCACAAGAGAGTCTCCTGTAAGGGAGCACGTAGGTGGTCTTGAGTTTTCATCCCTTCTTTTAACCCTGTGTCATTTGTTTGGAGAACTCAAAGCCTGTCCTTTTATTCTGATGATTCAGAGCTGTGCCCTTATTGCACTTAAAAAATTGTTTTTGTTATCATTAATCTACAATCACGTGAAGAACATTATGTTTACTAGACTCCCCCTTCACCAAGTCCCTCCCAAAAACCTCTTACAGTTGCTGTCAGTTAGCAGATTTGAATGCTGTAGACCCGTTCACGATGTACCCCCCCACACACCCCATTACAGTCGCTGTCCTTCAGCGTGTAGTAATATGCTGTAGAATATCTACTTGTCTTCTCTGTGTTGTACAGCACTCACCATGCGACCCCGCCCTCACACATTATACATGCTTATCCTAATCTCCCTTTTCTTTCTCCCCACCCTTATCCCTCCCTTCCCAACCACCCTTCCCAGTACTTTTCCCTTTGGTAACTCTTACTCCACATTCGGGTTCTGTGAGTCTGCTGCTGTTTTTTTTTTCAGTGTTTCTTTGTTGTTATACTCCACACATGAGTGAAATCATTTGGTACTTGTCTTTCTCCGCCTGGAATATTTCACTGAGCCTACTACCGTCTCGCTTCATCCACGTCATTGCAAATGGTAGTATTTGTTTTCTTCTTATGGCTGCAAACTGCAGTTTTTAAACTGGACTTCATTCTTCCTTTTAGTTTGTAGTTTCGATATGTGCTTTCACCATTGATCTCCTGGTTATGAGCAATAGCTTTGTGTTAATTGATATGTATCTGTATGTATCTTTCTATCTACCTATCTATCTATCTGTCTATCCTTCTATCTTTCTATTTATCTATCTATCTATCTTTCTATCTATCATCTATCTGTCTATCAATCTATCTTCCTATCTACCTATCATGTCTATCATCTGTCATTCTATCATCTGTCATCTATCTATCTATCTAAGAATCAATCATCTTTTTGTCTGCCTATCCACCCTTACGTACAGAACATTTAACAACATGGCCTACATCACTTCCCTACATTATGCTTCCAAAAATTTTTCAAGGTAACTATGCCGTAGTTAGATTACTGGCTTCTCTGAGACACTTCCAGGTCGAGTTAGCCACTTGTGCTTACAAAACCAGTAAATTGTGGTGCAGGGATGTGAACCCATATCTCTGTCCTCTGTCCTCTTTTACCTCCTTCTCGCTTGCTGACTGTAATTAGCCGCATTAATTGACTAAGTCCACACTGAAGACCACAAGTATCCTTCCTCTGGGCCTGTTGAATACAGAAAAGTATACTTGGTGCTTTTCTCAACACCAAGTTTGAGGGACATTGGCGTGATCATCGCTGATAGGAGGAGGGACAAATAAAAAGGAACACCTATTTCTAGACAGGAGTAGTTGGGAACAAAGAGTGTGTAGTGGAGTGATGTGTTTATTTGAATGTCCAAACTTCCCTCTTTAGGTGTCTATTACTCCTTTACCTTCGTGAATATCATAAAACACACTGATTTCAAAAGCCCAGATGAATATTATTACAGCAATTCATTTATTGAGGTGAGAAAAAATGAGAAGGACGTTGCTGTACCACTATATATATGGCTGGGCACTGCTGAAACCAAACAAAAAGAATTGACATTGGCTAGATAGGGCTATTTTCTACTAACTGTCTCTAAGGACTCAGACAAAATCCATTTGTTTGTTTGTTTCTCAATTTCACTTGTGTTGGGTACCTCTCCCAGCCCCTTCAGCTTGTAGTTTGTGTGTGTCCTTGGATCTCAAGTGAGTCTTTGTAAGGGAGCATGTAGATGGTCTTGAGGGAAAGATAGCTTTGTTTAGTATGATGCCTTCCTATCTACCTACCTACCTATCTCTTTATCTATCTATGTAATCTATCTACCTGTCTATATATCTGTCATATATCTATCTATGGTCTTTCATCTATCTACTATCATCTGTGTATCTATCTCATTAATCTATCATCTATATGTGTGTATATAAGTCCAATCTATGTATAAATCATCTGTCTGTTTATGTATCTGTTTTCTCACTTTTGTCTACGTTCTGTCACTAGGTGCACTTTGATTCCTCTGTGTTCTTCTCAGTCTCAATTCCTTGTGTTTGTTTATGTGAATTAGCTGGTGTTTGGGTCTTGAGAGGTGTAGCCTTGTGTGGGAACTTCTCCTGCGTAGGTGGCACGAGTTTGCTGGGTGTGGATAGTGTGTTTGTTGGGCTGGGCTCTTGAACCTGTGAGGACCAGGGCCTTCTGACTGCTCTGCCCCTGGGACGTTCCTGTTGTGGCGGCTGTGTGAGCTGCGGGCATATACGAGGCCCCAGGCAGGGAGCACACTGGCATGCCTGTGGGGCAGAGGCAGGGTCATGCCCAGTAGTAGGTATTTTTGCCTGTGCACTGATGTCACCTCGGCGGCCCTGCTTGGTTTCCCATCTCCAGAGAACATGCGTGTAGTCACTGGTTAAGGGAACTGCCTTTTGGTGACACACGGGGCTCTTGTGGGCCATTGGCCTATGGGCTTGCTGAGGTGGCAGGCCAACTAGCTTGTGGGAGAACTGATCCCCTCTGCTGTCAAGGTGATGTGGAGTTTCAGTGCATTTAGGCATTTAGATGTGAGTGAGGTCTATCTGTAATGGAAAAGCAGCACTGAGATCTATGTTTCCATTAGTATGAAAAGGGCGCTGAGCATAAAGAGTTGGGTGATGGTGGCAGGAATTCTTGGAATATTTATGTCGCCACACTTATTAATTTTCTGTTAACGGAGGTGATTCTGAAGTAACTTTTTAGTCACAGATGAAAGTGATGTATAAGGTTATCCCACGTCAGCCATGGTGAGATGAAGTGGTATAGTAGAATTAAAGCCTGTACACCTTGGCCTGATACATAGGAGACACACCGTTTGTGCTCTTTGCTGCTCTCCTGTCCTGGCTTATTACCTTAAGTAACTTGTTTGTTCAGAGTGGTCCCAGCAACATTTCCAGCAAGATCTTTCTAAAATTGCATAGAAACACTTGTCAAAGATATGCCCAGAGGCTAGTGGAAAACTGTACTCTTTCTGGTCATAGTTTGCAAGATGTTTGCCTTATCCTGCGTTCCTTTGTTACTTTTGCATCTCCTGTGATTGTAGACCGATCGGGGCAATGGTGTACACACACACACACGCACACACACACACACGTACAGACACACACACATGGCTGAGAGTTAACGGAGACCCCACTTATCGGAAACTGTAGCCCACACATTTAAAAAGTAACGTGCATAAGTTTTGCTCCTATTGTTCCCTCCATACGGAGCAGACTTCAAAGTGCAGAGGTGGTTGGATACAGATACCTATGCAGACAGCTAAGCACATATATGTATGGGTAGGCTCTCTCCATCCATCATCTAAGTGCGTCTCTGTATACCTACATGTCTGTGTTAGTCTACTCAAACTGATATCCAGAGTGTCATTGAGTGGGGGTTTCATCCATTGACACTGATTTCTCCCTATTCTGGAAGCAGAAGTCCAAGACCAAGGCAGGTTCAGTTCCCGGTGAGGTCCCTTCTTCTGCATACGGTCGCATCCCTGATCTGTCCTCACAGGGTCGAGGGAGAATGCTCTGTCCTCAGTTCCTATTAATAGCACTGATTGCATAATGGCAGCTCCACTCACACCCTCATGGTATCTTCCTAACCCAATTACCTCCAAAGGCCAGACCTCCCAATACCATGACAGTGGGGGTTAGGTCTTCAACCTTGTCTCAGTTCAAATATGAACTTGTGTGTGTGTATGTGTGTGTGTGTGTGTGTGTGTGTGGTGGCGGCAGGGGGTAATAGGAGCAGAAGATGGTAAGGTGAGGGCCCCAAATTCAGTTCATAACTCTGTATCTATCATGTATATATCTAATCTAACATACCTATATCATCTATCCTATCTATTCTATCATCTGTCATTTATATATATCTTATCTATCTGTCATCTCTATCAATCTATTCATCTAATATATGAATATCTATCATCTAATGTATCTATTTCAAAAGTATCATCTATCACCTGTCAACTATATGTCATCTACCTGTCTTTATCTTTTTGTCTACCCATCCATCCTTATTTACAGAACAGTGTAAGATAAATTCAAGCTGAAATAAGCAGGTGCAGAGAGGCAACAAAGGGCCCGGTAGTTTATTTGAACGCAGATACCCAGGCGAGATTTGACCAGTCTATAGAAATGGAGGCTGGGGAATTCCCATTTAGGAAGACAGGCAGCGAGATTTTAAAGAAGGTAGGGGGAGGCAGAGCTTAGATTTACAGCAGCGCGAGGATTTGCTAACCCAATGCATATATTTCAGGTTGGGAGGCGGCAACAGCCAAGAACTTAGGCACATCATCAGTGTCTGACGTGCTCGCTCCTCCCATCAGCGTCCCCAGCCTTAAAAACAGTTAACAACATGGCCATATATCATGGCTATCTATCTATCTATCTTTCTTTCTATCTTTCTATCTATCTATCTATCTATCACCTATCTGTTCAATCTATCTATACCTATTATCTCTCCTACCTAATCTATCATCTATCTATCTGTCCTATCTATCATCATCTTTTTGTCTAACCATGTATAATTATGTACAGAACAGTTCACAAGGTAGCTTATATGTCACTTCCCTACATAAGCTTAAAAAAGCCTGCAAGGTAACTAGGCGCTAGAGACAGATTGCACTAGGTTCATCGAGACATTTGCACATCGAGTCCACAGCGTGTGAGTAAAAAACTAGTAAATGGTGGTGCGTGGACTTCAAACCATACCTCTGTACCCAGTCCTCTTTGCCCTCCTTGCTGACAGTATTCTAGCCGCATTTGTTGACTGACTGCTCCCTGTAGACCACAAGCATCCTTCCTCTTGGCTTTTTCAGTAATTTATCCCATTGTATGGAATGATTTTCCCTCAGATACCTTGTTCTGTTACCTCCTTCTCTACTGTTCAAGTCCCACCTCCCTGGTAAGGCTTAACCGGTCCCCTGCTTATTTTGAAAGCCCTGCTTCTCTCTGCCTTTAAGCTCAGTCCTCCATATCTTGCCTTATTTCTTCATAGTGTTTGTTACCGGCTAAGCTACCAGAAATCTTACAGATATTCATTGTCTCTTTCTTCCCCTCCAACTAGAACATGGTCTTCGCAGGTTAGGAATTCTGCGTTTATTAAGTCTGGTGGAGACCATGCAGACTCTAGGGTCAGAGAGAAGTGGTCACAGTTGTAACTCAACGTGGTTTGACATGTTAGCAGTTTAGGTTAGAGTCAGGCCAGGCAGTCATTAAAGAGGACCTTTTCTGATATAACTAAGCTACTTGATAAATTCTAAGTAAGCTTAAATTTCAATAATCACACAGCAGGCAGAAGCACTTCCTTCTGTCCTTCCTTCAGACTCTAGGACCTTTATGCCAAATCCGTTCTCTCGTGGGGAAGTGGGAATGTGTGAGGATGATCAGCCAATGTCTTAAGTTACACAAGGCACACACATACAGAAATAAACTTGTTTTAAAAAAAATGATAAGAGTGGTTTCCTGTGTCACAGCAGGGATTCCCTAGCCCCCAGTGAGCTCAGAGCAGTGGGATAAGAGAGGGAAGGGGCCACATAAGCCAACCCGGTCTCCTTCCTCTGGACTTGCCTTCCCATGGATTGTCATCCATTAATCACTCAGCACGCAGACCTCACGGTGAGCACGCACAGTCATAAAACGCGTCTACTTCCACATCCCAGTCACTGGGGCATGGAACACGTTGCATAGTTAAGTGTGGCTGAGAACATTATCACTCATGTATATGTGTTCTTCCTCCTTTGACGAGTCAAAGAGTAAACAGCAGAGTCATACTAGCAACAGCAGGATTTAGTGTGAATATAAAATATACACACATATTGTGGGAAAGATTTTGTTAAATGGATATGGACATAGGCATTGTCTGGAGCCGGGTTAGACCTGTAGGAGCCGTTGGCAAGGGCTGTGGCGTGTCCACCGTGTCGGAGCCTGAGTTAGGGGTAGGGCCGAGGCCATCGGCTCTGCCTACCATGGCATTCTCTGGGTCCAGGGCTGACCGGAGGACAACCGCCCGTGCTGTGGGTGTCTGAGGCATGCAGGATGCTGGTTGTGTTTCTGCCAATGGCCTCGTGTGGGGCCCTGGGGGGCTAGCAAGTTCCTTTCCCGATGTTGGTGGCATGCACATCGGGTCATCGTCCGACTTGCGTGTAGGTCCGAGGCCGTCGTCTATGCCTACCACGGCATCGTGTGTGTCCAGGGTGGTCCGGAGAATGACTTCCCACATGGTGGGTGTCTGAGGTGTGCAGGAGGCTGGAAGTGCTGCTGCCCATGGCCTCGTGTGGGGCTGGGGGTTGACCGGAAGATGATGGCCATCGAAGGGTGTGTTGTGTCCATGTGCTCGTCTTGAGCATAATTGCGAGACCTCAGGCAGAAAGTGGTGCTGCCCACGGCCCCATGAAGGGCCGTTGGCGACTGGAAGGTGACGGCCATCGAGGGTGGTGCCGTGTCCATGGGCTCGTCTTGAGCATCATTACCGGCCCTCACACCGAAGTTGGTGCTGCCCACAGCCCCGTGCGGGGTCGGGTGCGACCGGAAGATGACGGTCTTCGAGGGTGGTGTCGTGTCCATGGGCTCGTCTAGAGCATCATTGCTGGCCTTTGTGCCAAAGGGGGAGCTGCCCAAAGCCTCGTTTGCGGACGGGGGCTAACGGAAGATGTCAGCAATCGAGGATGTTGTCGTGTCCATCAGCTCTTCTTGGGAATCAGCCTTCAGGCTGGCGACTATGCAGCCCATGGACTCTTCTGGGACCATGGGGTAGTTGTAGATGCCTTTCCCGAAGGCGATAGTGTGACCATTGGGTCCTCGTCCGCCTTGCGGGTAGGGCCGAGGCCATCATCTGTGCCTCTCATGGCAACTTATGGAGCCAGGGGAGACCAGACGAAAACCGCCCATGCGGGGGTCATCTGAGGTGCACAGGAGACCGGCGGTGGTGCTGCCCATAGCATCGTGCGGGGCCGGGTGGGTCCGGAAGATGATGGCCAGCGGTGGTGGCGTCGAGTCCATCAGCTCGTCCCGAGCGTCAGTGCCAGCCATCGGGCCTTCGCTTGTGCTGCCCAAGGCCTTGTCTGCTGGCTGACACTTGATGGTGGTTTTGCAGAGGCAGGACACCACACGGTGGGCTGGTAGTGGTACCCGTGTGCCCTGCGGAGGAGGTGCTCATCTGGGTGGTTTCTCTCCAGCCGTCTGCTGGGAGCCAAGTATGGTCCAGTGGCCCAGGGATGCTCCCCGTGGAAGTGGGAACTCTGCTGGAAAAAGTGGGAAAAGCCAGCCGCTAAAGGCACAGGATCCCGGAGGAACAGCCTGTGACCAGTGCAGTGAGCAGGTGCAGGGTGCTCCCTGGCAGGAGGGATATGGGGCAACGCCCGGGGACGGTAAGAAACGGCGGGCGAACAAGGTGGGTCTGGGAAGGCAGCGAGAGGTGTGGGGCACGAACCTTAGGAAGGAGGAAACGGTCCACAAGGAAAAATGGGTTGTGGTGTGCGCCAAACGATCCGAGGAAAGGGTCTGAAGCTAGGGAGAGGGTCTCCTTTGCCACTAACTCCTTCTCAGGCCAAGCACACACTGAGTTGCTCAGCTAGGGCGAGCCTGGTCCATATGTCAGCCACGGGAAGCATCACAAAGTGGCTTGGGCTGCTGTGACGTCACCCAGGAGACACTTAACCAAGCCCCTATTGCCTTAATCAAACCGGCACCGCCCAGAGGAGACCCTGGTCCAAGGCCATGGCCTGGCCCCAAGGGCAACCCCAGTAGAATCCCTAGCCCCCTGGAATGCCCGCTGAGGTGCCGTGTAGGTGTTTGGAACAATGAGCACACCATGCGGACCATCGAGGGCTGCCGTGCCCGGATCTGTCAGAGCTCAACCTGTCTGGGTGCCGGCTCTGCATGGGCTCGGCACCCAGAGTATGGCGGGAATCAAGTGCCTTGCTCCGCCCTCCCTCACACAATCCCGTAGCCCAGGGCTTGGTCAGGGCCCGGCGCCCAGCTACCACGTGGCTGTCTGGGGCACGGCCCAACCTTTCCTGGGCCTTCCCAGCTTCTCTGGGACACCTGGAGCCATGCATGCCTTTTCGGCCATGGACAGCCTGGCGGCTGACTTCTGAGGAGTGTGCATACCCCATGAATTGCCTTTCTAACTAGCGGCAGGTTTTTCCTTTGCTTCTCACAGAAAGCATAGGTCGGGGACCACAGGGTCTCAGCATAGCTACATCCCACGTTCTGACTGGGCTTTGCAACCCAGATTTTCTCTCTGATCTAGTTTTGGGGGCCTGTGTCTCGTAGTTGAACAACACAACACAGTAAAATGGGAAACACTTTCCATTTTTAAAATGCTTCTCCTTTAGACTCTTGGTCTCGATGGCGTCGCTGTTCTTGCCCGTCAGCCAAGCTGGATGCTTGCGGGGCAACCTTGCCTCCTCTCAGCAGTCAACCTGTCCATTCCCAAACCTGACTGTTCATAATTTATGTTATAACCTGTGAAGCTCGTGTCCCGTGTCAGTAATCCTGCTTCTAGTTTCTCAGGTCTTTCCTGGTGGATGTAGGCCCTGCTTGCTCACTGCTTCACTGTGGAAGCACTGACATTGTTACAGAATAAAATATTAAATTCTCCATCCCCAATTCACGGTCTGGCCTTCACTTTGTCTACATATCCTTCATTATGAGCCAATCTCTCTGCTCCTTGAAAAGACCCTGTCTCGTGCCTTTTTCTCTCTGAATTATTTCCTCTGGGGTTTGCCAACTCTTGCATCTGGCTTTTAAGAATTTTCAACTCATCAGAAGAACATGGATCGCTGAAGACCCACCTCTATGTCACCTCCTCTTGGAGGCTTCTGTGCAATCTCAATTAGGGGTGCCTTCCTCTCCATTCTCCATACTTGGTGAGAACATCCCTTATCAAATATGAGTGTGTCAGCTCATGCACATCACTATTCTTGTCTTGGGATCTGTTGAACAGTGGTGACAGTGAATGACTGGACTCGGCTTCAAAGCTCAGCTGCCCGTCCAGTGGTACCTGGTGCCTCTCGCTCCTCTGAAAACCGTTCGTTATGTTCCAAACCGTGTGGAACATAAATGCGGGCGAGATGCCACCGACGACACCTCAGTCCCTGCTGTGTATGCCTCCGGGTGCTTAGGGAGAGGCCCAGCGAGCCGAGCCCCCGAACTTATCTTTAACGGTGATGAGCGCAGAGCGTTTTGGACAGGCCCCATCTGCTGCTGCTACTGCTGCAGCTGTGATGACTCCTCTCTCTGGCCCAGTGTGGTAAGATACCAGAACTCTTCTTGATCTCTGCCTGTGCTTTCTCCGTAGTGGTGTCGTTTTGTTGTATGGGGGTGGCTCCTTTCGCATCTCTGTTGGAATTAAGTACGGGCTCAGAAATCCCTTGTGTCAATTTTCATTGTACTGTACCATCTTCTGTTTCTATGTCTTTGGGTTTTCTCCTGCTGCTACTGCTTTTCCTCTGAGAGGACCTGTACCACAGGCCTGTTGTTGTCAGAAGAGTAAACTTGGTGCTTTACTCACCACCATGTTTGAGGGACATCGGCGTCACCGCTGATAGGAGGAGGGACAGGTAGAAAGGAACACTGAGTTCTAGACGGGAGCAGTGGTGAGCAAAGAGTGTGTTGTGGAGTGACGTTTTTTTTGAGCATCCAAACTTCCCTCGGTATCTGGTTATTGCTTCTTTACATTCGTAAACATCATAAAATCCACTGATTTCAAAAGCCCAGACGCATATTATTACAGCAATTCAGTTGTTGAGGTGAGAAAAAATGAGAAGGGCCTAGCTATAGCACTGAATATATGACTGAGCACTGCCACAACTGAGCAGAAAGAATCCACGGTGGCGGGAAGGGCTATTTACTACTGACTGTCTCTCTGGGCACTCAAACAGAATCACTTTTATTTATTTATTTTTTGGTGTCAGTAATGTACAATTACGTGAGCAACTTTATGTTTACTAGGCTCCCCTTCCTACACCATCCCCCACATTGTCAAATCTACTCCCCACTCCTCATTACAGGCGCTGTCCATCAATGTAGTAAGTTGCTTTTGAATCACTACCTGTCTTCTGAGTGTTATACTGCAATCCCCGTGGCCCCCCACGCCCTACATTGTGTGTGCAGATTGTAATGCCCCCTTTACACCCTTATCCCTCCTTTCCCACCCATCCTCCCAGGTCCCTTTCCCTTTGGTAACTGTTAGTCCATTCTTGGGTCTGTGAGTCTGCTGCTGTTTTGTTCCTTCCCGTTTTTCCTTTGTTCTCATACCTCACAGAGGAGTGAAATCCTTGGTACTTGTCTTTCTCCACCTGGCTTATTTCACTGAGAATAACAACCTCTAGCTCTTTCACTGAGAATAACACCCTCTAGCTCCTTCCGTGTTGTTGCAAATGGTGGTAGAACTTGTTTTCTTCTTATGGCTGAATGATATTCCATAGTGTGTATGTACCACCTCTTCTTTATCCATTCATCCCCTGATGGACACTTAGGTTGCTTCCATTTCTTTGCTATTGTAAAGAGTGCTGCGATCAACATAGGGGTGCATCTGTCTCTTTCAAACTGGGCTCCTGCACACTTAGGGTAAATTCCTAGGGAGGAATTCACGGGTCAAATAGTATTTCTGTTCTTCGGTTTTTTGGGGAACCTCCATACTGCTTTCCACAATGGTTGAGCTGACTGACATTACCACCAGCAATGTAGGAGGGCTCCCGTTTCTCCACACCTTTGCCGACATCTGTTGTTGTCTGTCTTTTGGGTGGTGGCCATCCTAACTGCTGTGAGTTGATACCCCACTGTGGATTAATGTGTATTTCTCTGATAGTTAGCGATGTGCAGCATCTTTTCATTTGCCTGTTGGCCACCTGAAATTGCTTCTGTGGAGAAGTGTCTGTTCAGATTCTCTGCCCATTTTGTAATTGGATTTATTTTCTATTTGTGTGTTGAGGTTCATGAGCTCTTGATACATGTTTTGGATGGCAACGCCTTATCAAATGTCTCATCAGTGAATATATTCTCAAATAATGAAGGATATCTTTTGGTTCTACTGATGGTGGTCAAACAGAATCTTACTAAACCCCCTTCCACTTCATTCAAAATCTGACTAATAATTCCTTTTTTCCTGAAGACCAACCAGCCGAGAAAATTGGAATGAAGAGGAGAAGCTGTGATGCAGGAACATCTAGTGTAAAACTGAGAGGTGAGGTGGTGTGGAGACTGGTAGGTGTATCTTGCCATTTGCTGCTTTCAAGGGTCATAGAACAAAAAGATTGCCAAGGAGATGAAGCCCAGGGTGTTGACGTCTCCTAGTATCGGTGGAGCCACGTAGCCTCTAGCCATTGATGGGAAGGCTAGCATGTGGCACTGTTGTTTTTCCTGTGGTGTTAGATGAGCGGCGTCCCCCATATGCAGTTCAGTCAGAGCCCATGTGGGACTGTCCTGACACAGGCTGGGTGGACCCTAGAGCTGTGACGTTCCTGCTGGGCTCTTGCAGCACCCGTCTCGGGACCGGGCCTTAGCAGCGCTCCCGGAGAAAGAGAGAGAGATAGAGAGAATTGTGCTCTAGAGATAGGGGCAGTTTTATTTTCTGTAGCTCCCTGAGCATGCTCCTGATGTTTATTTTGAGATCTCTTTCTCAGGAAGATTTATTTGAGTCCAGTTACCGGGTTCCTTTGAACGTTCATATTTGTAGGTGGCGCCCTCTAGCTCCGAGAAGCTTTACTCTCTGGAGATGCTCAGCCCTTGGGGGGATGGCAGGGGTCCCAGGGGAGCAGTGCCAGTGCCCAACCCCGCCGGGAGTAAAGAGGTGTTACCTTCTTCCCGACCACAGTGCCCATCTCCACTGCCAGGGCCAGTATGTGGAACATGCAGGGAGATGCTGCCGAAGGTGGGGACGGCCGTTTTGCAGGCCTGTGCTGGTGGTGAGGTAGGCCGTGTAACAGTCGTATCACGGTAAGGGGCCTGGGAGCAGCGAGGCCAGCCAGGGGGATGAAGCGACCAGAGCTCCTGAAAAATTCCCCTCCTGCCGGGCAGAGTGCACGTGGGCAGTTTGGCACACCTGTCCTTTCTCCTGCGTGGCAAGCCCTGTGGAAGCCTTGCCCCTTTAGCAGTTCTCTCACTGTTAGGAGTCTCTCAGACTGTCCGCCTTTTTTTTGTCCCACAGCGGCCAGATGTGGATCCCTGTGTTGTCCCACAAGTGGCTGGAACCTCAAGGCTCTCGAAGTCTTCTGCCTCTCTTTGCTTTCCAACCCCACCAATCCTCATGTGCACACCACATGTATGGTAGGTTCGTGCTCAGAGAGCACATCTCCAGGGCTGTACAGCACACTTCTCCTTGAGGTGACAGGATGCCGCAGCAGCTTTCCTCCCTGCTGTTCTTCCACGATTTGATGTAGTTGTTCTATTTCCAAATAGTACGTATGTATGTGGTTTTGATTTTGGGAGGATGTTTCCGCATCCCCTCTCATGTGAGCCGGGGTCATTAATCCCATCAGCACATCTTTTTTATGTTTTTCTTTTTCAGTTTCACTTGTCTAGTGTACCTGTTCCCAACCCCTCAACTTGTAGTTATGCTTCGTCCTTGGAAACCAAGTGAGTCCCTTGAAAGGGAGCACGTAGGTGGTCTTGAGTTTTCATCCCTTCTTTTAACCATGTGTCTTTTGATTTTTAGCACTCAGAGACTGTCCGTTTATTCTGACAATTGAGAGCTGTGTCCTTGTTGCACATGAAATATCTTTTTTGTCATCATTAATCTGCAATCACGCGAAGAACATTATGATCACCAAGTACACCAAGTCCTTCCCCAAAACCCTGTTATAGTCGCTATCCATCAGCGTTGGTTGCTGTACACCGATTCAACATGTCCCCCCCCCATACACCACGTTACAGTCGCTGTCCATCAGCGTGTAGTAAGATGCTGTAGAATCTGTAATTGACTTCTCTGTGTTGTACAGCCCTCGCCATGCACAACAGCCCCCATGCATTATACATGCTAATCCTAATGCCCCCTTTCTTTCTAACTGCCCTTATCCTTCCCTTCCAACCCACCCAGCCCAGTCACTTTCCCTTTGGTAACTGTTAGTACTCTCTCGGTTTCTGTGAGTCCGCTGCTGTTTTTTTCCTTCAGTTTTTCTTTTTTGTTATACTCCACACATCAGTGAAATCATTTGGAACTTGTCTTTCTCTGCCTGGCCTATTTCACTGAGCATAATACCCTCTAGCTCCATCCACATTGTTGCAAATGGTAGGATTTGTTTTCTTCTTACGGCTGCTTACTGCACTTTTTAAACTGGATTTCTGTCTTCTCTTTGGTCTGTATTTTCGCTATGTGCTTTCACCATTTCTTTCCTGGTTATGAGCAATACCTTTATGTTAAACGATATGTACCTGTATTTATCTATCTGTCTGTATGTCTATCTATCAATCAATCAGTCATCTTTTTGTCTGAACATCTGTCCTTGTATGCAGAACAGTTAACAACATAGACAATGTCCCTTCGCTTCTTTATGCTTCCAAAAATCTTGCAAGGTAACTAGGTTGTAAGGAGAGTCCTGGGTTCCCTGAGACACTTGCAGGTTGAGTCAGAAGTGTACTTACAAAACCAGAAAATGGTTGTGCCGGGACTTGAACCCGTGTCTCTATCCTCTGTCCTCTTTCATCTCCTTCTAATTTGTTGTCTGTATTTCGCCACATTCATTGACTAAGTGCTCCCTGAAGACCACGAGTATCTTTCCTCTGGGCCTGTTGTCAACAGAAAAGTAAACTTGTTGCTTTGCACACCACCATGTTTGAAGGACATCATCGTGATAACCGCCGATAGGACGGAGGGTCAAATAAAAAGGAACACCAATTTCTAGACAGGAGCAGTTGGGTGTTAAGAGTGTATTGTGGAGTGACGTGTTTATTTGAGTGTCCAAACATCCCTCTTTAGGTGATTATTAGATCTTCACATTCGTGAACATCATAAAACCCACTGATTTCAAAGGCCCAGACCCATATTATTACAGCAATTCAGTTGTTGAGTTGAGAGAAAATGAGAAGGATATTGCTGCACCACTAAATCTATGTCTGGGCACTGCTGATACCAAACAAAAAGCATTTACAGTGGCCAGATATGGCTATTTTCTACTGACTGTCTCTGGGGAACACACACAGAATCCATTTGATTGATTGTTTTTCGGATTCACTTATGTTGGGTACCTCTCACCACCCCTACGGCTTGTAGTTTTTCTGTGTCCTTGGATCTCAAGTGAGTCTCCTCTAAGAGAGAACGTAGGTGTTCTTGAGTTTTCATCCCTTCTTTTATCCCTGTGTCTTTTGTTTGGAGCACTCAAAGCCTGTCCTTTTACACTAATGATTCAGAGCTGTGCCCTTATTGCACTTTAAAATTCTTTTTTTATCATTAATCTACAATCACTTGAAGAACATTATGTTTACTAGGATCCCCCCTTCATCAAGTCCTCCAGAAAAACCTCTTACAGAATGTGTCCATCAGCATAGTTGGATGCTGTAGACTACATCAACATGAACCCCCACACACACCCCGTTACAGTCGCTGTCCATCAGCGTGTAGTAAGATGTTGTAGAATCTCTACTTTTCTTCTCTCTGTTGTACAGCACTCCCCATGCCCAACCGTCCGCACGCATTATTCATGCTAATAATAATATCCCCTTTCTTTCTTCCTGCCCTTATCCCTCCCTTATAACCCACCCTGCCCAGTACATTTCCCTTTGGTATCTGTTAGTCCAGTCTCGGGTTCTGTGATTATGCTGCTGTTTATTTCCATCAGTTTTTCTATGTTGTTGTAATCTACACATCAGTAAAATCATTTGGTACTTGTCTTTCTCCTCCTGGCCTATTTCACTGAGCATAATACCGTCTAACTCCATCCACATCATTGTAAATGGTATGATTTGTTTTCTTCTTATGGCTCCTTACTGCACACTTTAACTGGATTTCATTCTTCCTTTTTGTTTTGTACTATCACTATGTGTTTTCACCATTTATCTCCCAGTTATGAGCAATAGCTTTGTGTTAATTGATATGTATCTGTATCTATCTATCTATCTATCTATCTATCTATCTATCTATCTATCTATCTATCTATCTATCTATCTGTCTGTAAGCTATCTATCTACCTACCTATCTATCTATCTTTCTGTCAATCTATCTATCTATCTATCTATCTATCTATCTATCTATCTATCTATCTATCTATCTATCTATCTAACTGCTTATCTTCCTGTCTATCTTTCATGACTATCATCTATCTATCTATCATCTGTCATCTATGTATCTATGAATCTATCATCTTTTTGTGTGCCCATCTATTCTTATGTACAGAACAGTTAACAACATCGCGTATGTCACTTAAATACATTATGCTTCCAAAAACAGTGCAAGAAGAGCAGGCTGTATTGAGAGCACTGGGTTCACTGAGACAATTGAAGGTTGAGTCAGCATCGTGTCCTTACAAATCCAGTAAATACTGGTGCAGGGACTTGAACTCATATCTCTGTCATCTGTCCTCTTTTCCCTCCTTCTCGATTGCTGACTGTATTTAGCCACATTCATTGACTAAGGGCTACCTTAAGATAACAAGTTTCATTCCTCTGGGCCTCTTGTAGACAGTAAAGTATACTTGGTGCTTTGCTTACCACCATGTTTGAGGGACATCGGCGTGATCACCGCTGAGAGGAGGAGGGTCAAATAAAAAGGAACACCTGTGTCTAAACAGGAGCATTTGGGAGCAAAGAGAGTGTTGTGGAGTTACGTGTTTGTTTGAGTGTCCAAACTTCACACTTTAGGGGGTTATTACTTCTTTACATTTGTGAACATCATAAAACACACTGATTTCCAAAGCCCAGACTCATATAATTCAGCAATTCTGTTGTTGAGGTGAGAAAAAATGAGAAGGACGTTGCTAAACCACTAAATCAATGGTGGGGCACTGCTGAAAACAAACAAAAAGAATTCACGGTGGCTAGATACTGCTATTTTCTACTGGCTGTCTCTGGGGACTCAAACAGAATCCATTTGTTTGTTTGTTTGTTTCTCAGTTTCACTTGTGTAGGGTACCCGAATCCGCCCCTTCAGCTTGTAGTTTGTGTCCTTGGATCTCAAGTGAGTCTCCAGTAAGGGAGCACGTAGGTGGTCTTGTGTTTTCATCCCTTATTCTAACCCTGTGTGTTTTGATTGGACCACTCAAAGAATATCCGATTATTCTGATGATTCAGAGCTGTTCCTTTATTGCACTTAAAAATTTTCTTTGTTATCATTAATCTACAATCATGTGAAGAACATTACGTTTACTAGGCTTCCCATTCAACATTCCGCATCTAAAACTAATTACAGTCGCTGCCCATCAGCGTGTAGTAAGATGGTGTAGAATCCCTACTGTCCTATCTGTGTTGTACAGTCCTCCCCATGCTACTCCCACCACACACATTATACACACTAATACTAATGCCCCCTTTCTTTCTCCCCACCCTTATCCCTCCCTTCCCACCCAACCGGCCCAGTCCCTTTCCCTTTGGTAACTGTTAGCAAACTCGCGGGTTCTGTGAGTCTGCTGCTATTTTTTCTTCAGATTTTCTTGGTTGTTATACTCCACACATGAGTGAAATCATTTGGTTCTTTTCTTTCTCCACCTGGCCTATTTCACTGAGCATAATACCCTCTAGCTCCATCCACGTTGTTGCAAATGGTAGGATTCGTTTTCTTCTTATGGCTGCTTACTGCACTTTTTAAACTGGATTTCTGTCTTCTCTTTTGTCTGTAGTTTCGCTATGTGATTTCACCATTGCTCTCCTTGTTATGAGCAATAGTTTTGTTTTAATCAATATGTACCTATATCTATCTATCTGTCTGTCTATCCATCTATCTATCTATCAGTCTATCAATTAGTCAATCATCTTTTTGTTTGCCCATCTGTCCTTTTGTACAAAACAGTTAACAAGATAGCCTGTGTCACTTCCTTATATTGTGCTTCCAAAAACCTTTCAAGGTAACTAGGCTGCAGGGAAAGCACTGGGTTCACCGAGACACTTGCAGGTAGAGTCAGCCACATATTCCTACAAAACCAGGAAATTTTGCCGCAGTGTCTTGAACCCGTGTCTCTCTCCTCTCTCCTCTTTTATCTACTTCTCACTTGCTGACTGTATTTAGTCACATTCATTGACTAAGGGATCCCTGAAGACCACAAGTATCCTTCCTCCGGGCCTGTTTCCGACAGAAAAGTAAACTTGGTGCTTTGCTCATAACCGTGTTTGAGGGACATCGGCGTGATCACCACTGATAGGATGGAACAATAAATGAAAAGGAACACCAATTTCTAGACAGGAGCAGTTGGGAGCAAAGAGTGTGTTGTGAAGTTACGTGTTTATTTGAGTGTCCAAACTTCCCTCTTTATCTGGATATTGTTTCTTTACATTAATGAACATCATAAAACCCACTGATTTAAAAGGCCCAGACGCTTGTTTTTACACCAATTCAGTTGTTGAGGTGAGATAAAATAAGAAGGACGTTGCTGTACCACTAAATCTATGGCTGGGGAGTGCTGAAACAAAAGAAAAAGAATTCACGGTGGCTTGAGAGGGCTGTTTTCTACTGACTATCTCTGGAGACACAAACAGAATCCATTTGTTTGATTGTTTTTCAGTTTCACTTGTGTTGGGTACCTGTTCCCACCACTTCGACTGTAGTTTGTCTGTGTCCTTGCATATCAAGTGAGTCTCCTGTGAGGGATCACGTAGGTGGTTTTGAATATTCATCCCTACTTTTAACCCTGTGTCTTTTGTTTGGAGCACTCAAAGACTGTTTCTTTTTATTCTGATGATTCAGAGCTTTGCCCTTATTGCACTTAAAAAATTTTTTTATTATCATTAATCTACAATCACGTGAAGAACATTATGTTTACTTGTCTCCCCCCTTCACCAAGGCACCCTTAGAAACCTCTTACAGATGCTGTCAATCAGCGGAGTTGGATGCTCTAGACCCCTTCACCATGAACCACCCCACACACACCATTACAGTCGCAGTCCATTAGCGTGTAGTAAGATGCTGTAGAATCTTTACTTGTCTTCTCTGTGTTGTACAGCCCTATCCAAGCCCACCCGACCCCAAGCTTTATACATGCTAATCCTAATTTCCCATTTCTTTCTCCACACCCTCATCTCTCCCTTCCCAACCACCCTGCCCAGTCCCTTTCCCTTTGGTAACTGTTAGTCCGCTTTTGGGTCCTGTGAGTATGCTGCTGTTTTTTTCCTTCAGAGTTTCTTTGTTGTTATACTCCACACAGGAGTAAAATCATTTGGTACTTGTCTTTCTCCACCTAGCCTATTTCACTGAGCATACTATCATCTTGCTCCATCCACATCATTGCAAATGGTAGGATTTGTTTTCCTCTTATGACTGCTTACGGCAGTTTTTAAACTGGACTTAATTCTGTCTGTTTGTTGTTTCGCTATGTGCTTTCACCATTGATCTCCTGTTTATGAGCAATAGCTGTATGTTAATCGATATGTATCTGAATCTCTCTATCTGTCTGTCTATCTATCAATCTCTCTATCTGTCCTATCTTTCATTCTATATCTATCTATCTATCTATCTATCTATCTATCTATCTATCTATCTATCTATCTATCTATCTATCTACCTATCTATCCTTCTTTCTATCTATCTTTCTATCTATCTTTCTGTCATCTATCTATCATCTATCATCTATCTATCTATTTATGAATCAATCATCTTTTTTTCTTCCCATCTATCCTTAAGTACAGAAGAGTTAACAACATCGCCTATGTCACTTCCCTACATTATGCTTCCAAAAATCCTGCAAGGTAACTAGGACGTAGGAAGAGCACTGGGTTCATTAAGACACTTGCAGGTCTAGTCAGCCTCGTGTGCTTACAAAACCTGTAAATTATGGTGCAGGGATTGGCACCCATATCTCTGTCATGTACCCTCTTTTACCTGCTTCTGTCTTCAAGACAGTACTCAGCCACATTCATTGAATAAGTGCTCCCTGAAGACCACAAGTATCCTTCCTCTGGGCCTGTTGAAGACAGAAAAATATACTTGGTGCTTTGCTCTCCACCAAGTTTGAGGGACATCGGCGTGATCTCCGCTGATAGGAGGAGCGACAAATAAAAAGGAACACCTATTTCTAGACAGGAGCATTTGGGAGCAATGACAGTATTGTGGAGTTACATGTTTGAGTTTCCAAATTTCCCTCTTTAGGTGGTTATTACTTCTTTACATTCAAGAACATCATAAAACCCACTGATTTGTAAAGCCAAGACGCATATTATTACAGCAATTCAGTTTTTGAGGTGAGAAAACATGAGAAGGATATTGCGGAACAACTAAATGTATGGCTGGGCACAGCTGAAACCAAACAAAAAGAATTCACGGTGCCTAGATAGGGCTATTTCCTACTGGCTGTCTCTGGGGACTCAAACAGAATCCATTTGTTTGTTTGTTTGTTTCTCAGGTACACTTGTGTAGCGTACCTGTAGCTGCCCATTCGGCTTGTAGTTTGTCTGTGTCCTTGGATCCCAAGTGAATCTCCAGAAAGGGAGCACGTAGGTGGTCTTGAGTTTTCATCCCTTCCTCTATCCCTGTGTCTTTTGGTTGGAGCACTCAGAGCCTGTCCTTTTATTCTGACAATTGAGAGGTGTGTCATTATTGCACTTACAAAAATTTTTTTAACATCAATCTACAATCACGCGAAGATTATTATCACCAAGAACACAAAGTCTCCCCCAAAAGTCCCGTTACCGTAACTGTTCATCAGCGTAGTTGGATGCTGTACACCCCTTCAGCATGTCCCCCAACACACACCCCATTACAGCCGCTGTCCATAGGCGTGTAGTAAGATGCTGTAGAAATAGTACTTCTCTTTTGTGTTGTACAGCACTCACTATGCTCCCCACACCCCACACATTATAAATGCTAATCCTAATGCCCCCTTTCTTTCTGCCCACACTTTTCCCTACCTTCCCACACTCCCTGCCCAGTCCCTTTCCCTTTGGTAACTGTTAGTCCACTGTCAGGTTCTGTTAGTCTGCTGCTGTTATTTTCCTTCAGTTTTTCTTTGTTGTTATACCCCACAAATGAGTGAAATCATTTGGTACTTGTCTTTCTCCACCTGTCCTATTTCACTGAGCATAATACCCTCTAGTCCATCCACGTTATTGCAAATGAAAGGATTTGTTTTCTTTTATATCTGCTTAGTGCACTTTTTAAACTTGATTTCATTCTTCTTTTTTGTTTGTAGTTTCGCTATGTGCTTTCACCATTGCTTTCCTGGTTATGAGCAATAGCTTTGTGTTAGTCAATATGTACCTATATCTATCTGTCTGTCTATCTATATACCTATCTATCTATCTATGAATCAATCAAATTTTTCTCTACCCATCTGTCCTTGTGTACAGAACAGTTAACCACATAGACTATGTCACATTCCTACATTATGCTTCGAATAATCTTGCAAGGTAACTAGGCCGTATTGAGAGTACTGGGTTCGCCAAGGCACTTGCAGGTCAACTCATCCGTGTGAACCCAAAAAACCAGGAAATTGTGTTTCAGGGACTTGAACTCGTGTCTCTATCCTCTGTCCTCTTTTATCTCCTTCTCACTTGCTGACTGTATTTAGCCACCGTGATTGACTAAGGGCTCCCTGAAGACCACAAGTATCCTTCCTCTGGGCCTGTTTTCGACAGAAAAGTAAACTTGGTGCTTTGTTCACCACCATGTTTGAGGGACATCGGCGTGATCACCGCTGATAGGATGGAACGACAAATGAAAGGGAACACCAGTTTCTAGACAGGAACAGTTTTAGGCAAAGAGTGGGTTGTGGAGTGACGTGTTTATTTGAGTGTCCAAACTTCCCTCTTTATATAGTTACTACTTCCTTAAATTCATGAACTTCATAAAACCCACTGATTTCAAAGGTTCAGACACATACTTTTACAGCAATTCAATTGTTCAGGTGAGAAAAAATGAGAAGAACGTTGCTGTACCACTAAATCTATGGCTGGGCAATGCTGAAACCAAACAAACAGAATTCACGTCGGCCAGATAGTGCTATTTTCTACTGACTGTCTCTGGGGACTCAAACAGAATCCATTTGTTTGATTGTTTGTTTTTTCATTTTCACTCGTGTAGGGTACTTGTCCACACACCTTCGGCTTGTAGTTTGTCTGTGTCCATGGATCTCAAGTGAGTCTCCTGTAAGTGAGCACGTAGCTGTCTTGAGTTTTCATCCCTTCTTTTAACTCTGTGTATTTTCTTTGCAGCACTCAGTGCCTGACCTTTTATTCTGATGATGCAGAGCTCTGCACGTATTGCACATAAAGAATTTTTTATCATTAATCTACAATCACGTGAAGAACATTATGTTTACTATGCTCCCCCTTCAAAAAGTCCTCCCGAAAAACCTCTTCACTCGCTGTCGATCAGCGTAGTTGGTTGCCGTAGACCCCTTCACCATGTCCCCCCCACAGTCCCCGTTGCAGTCGCTGTCCATCAGTGAGTAGTAAGATGGTATGTGATCTCTACTTGTCTTCTCTGTGTTGTACAGTACTCCCCATGCACACCCGAACCCACGCATTATACATGTTAACCAAATTACCACTATACTTTCTCCCCACACTTATCCCTCCCTTCAGACCCACCCTGCCCAGTCCTTTTCCCTTTGGTAACTTTAAGTCAACTCTCGGGTTCTGTGAGTGGGCTGCTGTTTTTTTCCTACAGTTTTTCTTTGTTGTTATACTCCACATATGAGTGAAATCACTTGGTACTTGTCTTTATCCGCCTTTCATATTTCTGTTAACATAATACCGCCTAGCGACATCCACGTCATTGAAAATGGTAGTATTTGTTTTCTTCTTAAGGCTGCTTACTTCACTTTTTAAACTGTATTTCATTCTTCCTTTTTGTTTGAGGTTTAGCTATGTTATTCACCATTCAAATCCTTTTTATGAACAATAGCTTTGTGTCAACCGATATGTATCTGTATCTATCTATCTAACGGTCTGTCTGTCTATCTATGTATCTATGTATGTATGTATCTAGGTATCTATGGATCTATCTATCTATTTATCTATCTATCTTCATATCGTCTATCTGTGATGTCTATCATCTATCAATCTATGTACCTATCTATCTTTCATCTATCAATTGTCTACCTATCTATCAATGAATCAATCATCTTTTTGTCTGCCCATCTATCCTTATGTACAGAACAGTTAACAACATAGCCTATGTCTCTTCCCTACATTATGCTTCCAGAAATCTTGCAAGGTAACTAAGCCATAAGGAGAGCACTGTGTTCACCGATACACTTCCAGGTAGAGTCAGACGCGTGTGCTTAAAAAACCAGTAAATGGAGGTGAAAGGACTTGAACCCGTATATCTGTCCTCTGTCCTCTTATACTTCCTGCTCGCTTGGTGACATTATTTAGCCACATTCAGTGAGTAAGTGATCCCTGAAGACCACAAGATTCCTTCGTCTGGGCCTGTTGTCGACAGAAAAGTGTACATGGTTCTTTGCTGACCACCATGTTTCAGGGACATCGGTGTGATCACTGTTGATAGGTGGAGGGACAAATATAAAGGAACACCTATTTCTGGACAGGAGCGCTTGGAACAAAGAGTGTGTTGTGGAGTGAAGTGTTTATTTGAGGGAAAAACTTCCCACTTTAGGTGGTTATTATTTCTTTACATTCGGTAACATCATAAAAAAAATGATTTTAAAAGCCCAGACACATATTATTACAGCAATTCATTTGTTGAGGTGAGAGGAAATAGAAGGAAGTTGCTGCACTTTAAATCTATGCATGAGCACTGCTGAAAATAAACAAAAAGAATTCACGGTGGCTAGATAGGGCTATTTTCTACTGAATCTCTCTGGGGACACAAAGAGAATTCGTTTTTTGTTTGTTTCTCAGTTTTACCTGTATAAGGTACCAGTCCCCGCCCCTTCATCTTGTAGTTTGTCTGATCCTTGGATCTCAAGTGAGTCTCCAGTAAGGGAGCATGTAGGTGGTCTTCAGTTTTCATCAGTACTTAGAAACCTGTGTCATTTGATTGGATCACTCAAAGCCTGTACTTTCATTCTGATATTAGAGAGCTGTGCTCTTACTGCACTTTGAAATTTTTTTGCACTCATTAATATACAATCCCATGCAGAACATTATGTTTTCTAGTCTACCCCTTCACTAATTCCCCCCCAAATCCCAGTTACAGTCGCTGTACGTCAGTATGTACTAAGATGCTGTAGAATCACTACATGTCTTCTCTGTGTTGTTCAGCCCTACACATGACACCCCACCGTACACATTATACATTCTAATCCTAATGCCCCCTTTCCTTTTCCCCGCCCTTATTACTCCCTTCCAACAAACCCTTCCTAGTCACTTTCTCTTTGGTAACTGTTAGTCCACTCTCGGGTTCTGTGAGTCTGCTGCTGTCTTTTCCTTCAGTTTTTCTTTGTTATCATACTCCACACATGAGTGAAATTATTTGGTACATGTATTTCTCCGACTGGCCTATTTGTCTGAGCATAATACCCTCTAGCTCCATCCACGTTATTGCAAATTATTGAATTTGTTTTCTTCTTATGGCTGCTTACTGCCCTTTTTAAACTGGATTTCATTCTTCATTTTGTTTGTAGTTTCGCTATGTGCTTTCACCATTGCTCTAATGATTATGAGCAGTAGCTTTGTGTTAATCGATATGTACCTATATCTATCTATCTGTCTGTCTAACAATTTATCAATCAATCATCTTTTTGTCTGCCCATCTGTCCTTGTGTACAGAAGAGTTAACCATATTTCCTATATCACTTTCCTACACTATGCTTCCAAAAATCCTGCAAAGTATCTAGGCTGTAGAGAGAGCACTGGGTTCATTGAGAAACTTGCAGGTCGAGTCGGCCGCATATATGTACGAAACCAGGAAATGATTGTGCAAGGACTTGAATCTGTGACTCTATCCTCTGACCTCTTTCATCTCCTTCTAACTTGCTGTCTGTATTTAGCCACATTCATTGACTAAATGCTCCCTGAAGACCACAAGTATCATTCCTCTGGGCCTGATGTCGACAGAAAAGTAAACTTGTTGCTTTGCTCACCACCATCTTTGAAGGACATCAGCATGATCACCGCAGATAGGACGGATGGTCAAATAAAAAAGGAACACCGATTTCTAGACAGGATCAGTTGGAAGCTAATAGTGTATTTTGAAGTGACTTGTTTATTTGAGTGACCAAACTTCTCTCTTTAGTTGGTTACAAGATCTTCACATTCGTGCACATCATGAAACCCACTGATTTCAACAGCCCAGATGCTTATTATTACAGCAACTCATTTGATGAGGTGAGAAAAAATGAGAAGTATGTTGCTGCACCACTAAATCTATGGCTGGGAACTGCTGAAACAAAACAAAAAGAATTCATGGTGGCCAGATAGGTCTATTTTCTGCTGACTGTCTCTTGGGACTCAAACAGAATCCATTTGTTTGATTATTTCTTTTTCACTTTCACTCGTGTAGTGTACTTGTCCACACACCTTCGGCTTGTAGTTTATCTGTGTCCTTGGATCTCAAGTGAGTCTCCTGTAAGTAAGCACGTAGGTGTCTTGAGTTTTCATCCCTTCTTTTAACCCTGTGTCTTTTGTTTGCAGCACTCAGTGCCTGACCTTTTATTCTGATGATTTAGAGCTGTGCACTTATTGCAATTAAAGTATTTTTTTATCATTAATCTACAATCACGCGAAGAACATTATGTTTACTATGCACCCCACTTCACCAAGTCTCCAAGAAAAACTTCTTCAGTCGCTGTCGTTCAGCGTAGTTGGATGCTGTAGAGCCCTTCACCATGTCACCCCTACAGAACCCGTTGCAGTCGCTGTCCATCAGTGAGTAGTAAGATGCTATATGATCTCTACTAGTCTTCTCTGTGTTGTACAGTATTCCCCATGCACACCCGATCACATGCATTATACTCGCTAATCCTAATGCCCCCATTCTTTCTCCCCACACTTATCCCTCCCTTGAGACCCACCCTGCCCAGTCCTTTTCCCTTTGGTAACTTTTACTCAACTCTCGGGTTCTGTGAGTGTGCTGCTGTTTTTTTCCTTCAGTTTTACATTGTTGTTATACTCCACACATGAGTGAAATCAGTTGGTACGTGTCTTTCTCCGCCTGGCCTATATCTCTGAACGTACTACCGTCTAGCTCCATCCACATCATTGCAAATGGTAGTATTTGTTTTCTTCATAGGGCTGCTTACTGCACTTTTTAAACTGGATTTCATTCTTCCTTCTTGTTTGTAGTTTAGCTCTGTTATTCAACCTTCATCTCCTGGTTATGAACAATAGCTTTGTGTCAATCGATATGTATCTGGATCTATCTATCTAATGGTCTGTCTGTCTATGTATGTATGTATGTATCTATATATCTGTGTATCTATATATCTGTGTATCTATCTATCTATCTATCTATCTATCTATCTATCTATCTATCTATCTTCCTATCATCTATCTATGATGTCTATCATCTACCAATCTATGTACCTATCTATCTTTCTCTGTCGTTTGTCAATCTATCTATCTCTGAATCAACCATCTTTTTGTCTGCGCATCTATCCTTATGTACAGAACAGTTAACAACATAGCCTATGTCTCTTCCCTACATTATGCTTCCAGAAATCTTGCAAGGTAACTAAGCCATAAGGAGAGCACTGTGTTCACCGATACACTTACACGTAGAGTCAGACGCGTGTGCTTACAAAACCAGTAAATGGAGGTGAAAGGACTTGAACCCGTATCTCTGTCCTCTGTCCTCTTATACTTCCTGCTCACTTGGTGACTGTATTTAGCCACATTCAGTTAGTAAGTGATCATGAAGACCACAAGTATCCTTCCTCTGGGACTGTTCTCGACAGAAAAGTGTACTTGGTACTTTGCACCCCACCATGTTTGAGGGACATCAGCGTGATCACTGCTGATATCTGGAGGGACAAATATAAAGGAACACCTATTTCTGGACAGGAGCAGTTGGAACAAAGAGTGTGTTGTGGAGAGAAGTGTTTATTTGAGGGAAAAACTACACACTTTAGGTGGTTATTACTTCTTTACATTCGTGAACATCATAAAAAGCAATGATATTAAATGCCCAGACGCATATTATTACAGCAATTCATTTGTTGAGGTGAGAGGAAATGAGAAGGAAGTTGCTGCACCAATAAATCTATGCCTGAGCACTGCTGAAACCAAACAAAAAGAATTCACGGTGGCTAGATAGGGCTATTTTCTACTGACTCTCTCTGGGGACTCAAACAGAATCCTTTTGTTTTTTGTTTGTCAGTTTCACTTGTATTGGGTACCTGTCCCCGCCCCTTCAGATTTTAGTTTGTCTGTGTTCTTCAATCTCAAGTGAGTCTCCAGTAAGGGAGCACGTAGGTGGTCTTGAGTTTTCATCAGTTCTTCTATCCATGTGTCTTTTGATGGAGCACTCAAAGCCTGTACTTTTTTTCTGATATTTGAGAGCTGTGCTCTTACTGCACTTTGAAATTTTTTTGTTCTCATTAATATACAATCACATACAGAATATTATGTTTTCCAGTCTACCCCCTTCACCACGTCCCCCCCAAATCCCAGTTGCAGTCGCTGTCCGTCAGCATTTACTAAGATGCTGTAGAATCACAACATGTCTTCTCTGTGTTGTTCAGCCCTACACATGAACCACCACCCTACACATTATACATGCTAATCCTAATGCCCCCATTCTTTTTCTCCGCCCTTATTACTCCCTTCCCACAAACCCTACCCTGTCCCTTTCTCTTTGGTAACTGTTAGTCCACTCCCGGTTTCTGTGAGTCTGCTGCTGTCTTTTCCTTCAGTTTTTCTTTGTTATCATACTCCACACATGAGTGAAATTATTTGGTACATGTATTTCTCCGACTGGCGTATTTGACTGAGCATAATACCCTCTAGCTCCATCCACGATATTGCAAATTATAGAATTTGTTTTCTTCTTATGGCTCTTACTGCTCTTTTTAAACTGGATATCATTCTTCTTTTTTGTTTGTAGATTCGCTATGTGCTTTCACCATTGCTCTAATGGTTATGAGCAGTAACTTTGTGTTAATCGATATGTAATTATATCTACCTATCTGTCTGTCTAACTATTTATCAATCAATCATATTTTTCTCTGCCCATCTGTCCTTGTGTACAGAACAGTTAACCATATTTCCTATATCACTTTCCTACACTCTGCTTCCAAAAATCCTGCAAAGTATCTAGGCTGCAGAGAGAGCACTGGGTTCACCGAGAAACTTGCTGGTCGAGTCGGACGCATGTATATACGAAACCAGGAAATGGTTGTGCCGGGACTTGAACCCGTGACTCCATCCTCTGACCCTTTCATCTCCTTCTAACTTGTTGTCTGTTTTTATCCACATTCATTGACTAACTGCTCCCTGAAGACCACAAGTACCATTCCACTGGGCCTGTTGTTGACAGAAAAGTAAACTTGTTGCTTTGCTTACCACCATGTATGAAGGACATCAGCATGATCAACGCCGATAGGACGGAGGGTCAAATAAAAAAGGAACACCGATTTCTAGACAGGATCAGTTGTGAGCTAATAGTGTATTGTGAAGTGACTTGTTTATTTGAGAGACCAAACTTCTCTCTTTAGGTGGTTATTAGATCTTCACATTCTGAACATCATAAAACCCACTGATTTCAACTGCCCAGATGCTTATTATTACAGCAACTCAGTTGATGAGGTGAGAGAAAATGAGAAGAAAGTTGCTGCACCACTAAATCTATGGCTGGGCAATGCTGAAACCAAACAAACAGAATTCACGTCGGCCAGATAGTGCTATTTTCTACTGACTGTCTCTGGGGTCTCAAACAGAATCCATTTGTTTGATTGTTTTTTTTTCAGTTTCACTCGTGTAGGGTACTTGTCCACACACCTTCGGCTTGTAGTTTGTCTGTGTCCATGGATCTCAAGTGAGTCTCCTGTAAGTGAGCACGTAGCTGTCTTGAGTTTCCATCCCTTCTTTTAACCCTGTGTATTTTCTTTGCAGCACTCAGTGCCTGACCTTTTATTCTGATGATGCAGAGCTCTGCACTTATTGCACATAAAGAATTTTTTATCATTAATCTACAATCACGTGAAGAACATTACGTTTACTAAGCTCCCCCTTCAACAAGTCCTCCCAAAAAACCTCTTCACTCGCTGTCGATCAGCGTAGTTGGTTGCTGTAGACCCCTTCACCATGTCCCCCCCACAGTCCCCATTGCAGTCGCTGTCCATCAGTGAGTAGTAAGATGCTATATGATCTCTACTTGTCTTCTCTGTGTTGTACAGTACTCCCCATGCACACCCGATCCCACGCATTATACATGTTAACCAAATTACCACTATACATTCTCCCCACACTTATCCCTCCCTTCAGACCCACCCTGCCCAGTCCTTTTCCCTTTGGTAACTTTAAGTCAACTCTCGGGTTCTGTGAGTGGGCTGCTGTTTTTTTCCTACAGTTTTTCTTTGTTGTTATACTCCACATATGAGTGAAATCACTTGGTACTTGTCTTTATCCGCCTTTCATATTTCTGTTAACATAATACCGCCTAGCGACATCCACGTCATTGAAAATGGTAGTATTTGTTTTCTTCTTAAGGCTGCTTACTGCACTTTTTAAACTGTATTTCATTCTTCCTTTTTGTTTGAGGTTTAGCTATGTTATTCACCATTCAAATCCTTTTTATGAACAATAGCTTTGTGTCAACCGATATGTATCTGTAGCTATCTATCTAACGGTCTGACTGTCTATCTATGTATCTATGTATGTATGTATCTATCTATCTATTTATCTATCTATCTTCATATCATCTATATATGATGTCTATCATCTATCAATCTATGTACCTATCTATCTTTCATCTATCAATTGTCTAACTATCTATCAATGAATCAATCATCTTTTTGTCTGCCCATCTATCCTTATGTACAGAACAGTTAACAACATAGCCTATGTCTCTTCCCTACATTATGCTTCCAGAAATCTTGCAAGGTAACGAAGCCATAAGGAGAGCACTGTGTTCACCGATACACTTCCAGGTAGAGTCAGACGCGTGTGCTTAAAAAACCAGTAAATGGAGGTGAAAGGACTTGAACCCGTATCTCTGTCCTCTGTCCTCTTATACTTCCTGCTCGCTTGGTGACATTATTTAGCCACATTCGGTGAGTAAGTGATCCCTGAAGACCACAAGTATCCTTCGTCTGGGCCTGTTGTCGACAGAAAAGTGTACATGGTTCTTTGCTCACCACCATGTTTCAGGGACATCGGTGTGATCACTGTTGATAGGTGGAGGGACAAATATAAAGGAACACCTATTTCTGGACAGGAGCGCTTGGAACAAAGAGTGTGTTGTGGAGTGAAGTGTTTATTTGAGGGAAAAACTTCCCACTTTAGGTGGTTATTACTTCTTTACATTCGTGAACATCATAAAAAATATGATTTTAAAAGCCCAGTCGCATATTATTACAGCAATTCATTTATTGAGGTGAGAGGAAATGAGAAGGAAGTTGCTGCACTTTAAATCTATGCATGAGCACTGCTGAAAATAAACAAAAAGAATTCACGGTGGCTAGATAGGGCTAGTTTCTACTGAATCTCTCTGGGGACACAAAGAGAATTAGTTTTTTGTTTGTTTCTCAGTTTTACCTGTATAAGGTACCAGTCCCCGCCCCTTCATCTTGTAGTTTGTCTGATCCTTGGATCTCAAGTGAGTCTCCAGTAAGGGAGCATGTAGGTGGTCTTGAGTTTTCATTAGTTCTTAGAAACCTGTGTCATTTGATTGGATCACTCAAAGCCTGTACTTTCATTCTGATATTAGAGATCTGTGCTCTTAGTGCACTTTGAAATTTTTTTGCACTCATTAATATACAATCCCATGCAGAACATTATGTTTTCTAGTCTACCCCCTTCACTAATTCCCCGCCAAATCCCAGTTACAGTCGCTGTACGTCAGTATGTACTAAGATGCTGTAGAATCACTACATGTCTTCTCTGTGTTGTTCAGCCCTACACATGAACCACCACCGTACACATTATACATTCTAATCCTAATGCCCCCATTCCTTTTTACCGCCCTTATTATTCCCTACCCACAAACCCTACCTAGTCACTTTCTCTTTGGTAACTGTTAGTCCACTCTCGGGTTCTGTGAGTCTGCTGCTGTCTTTTCATTCAGTTTTTCTTTGTTATCATACTCCACACATGAGTGAAATTATTTGGTACATGTATTTCTCCGACTGGCCTATTTGTCTGAGCATAATACCCTCTAGCTCCATCCACGTTATTGCAAATTATTGAATTTGTTTTCTTCTTATGGCTGCTTACTGCCCTTTTTAAACTGGATTTCATTCTTCATTTTGTTTGTAGTTTCGCTATGTGCTTTCACCATTGCTCTAATGGTTATGAGCAGTAGCTTTGTGTTAATCGATATGTACCTTAATCTATCTATCTGTCTGTCTAACAATTTATCAATCAATCATCTTTTTGTCTGCCCATCTGTCCTTGTGTACAGAAGAGTAACCATATTTCCTATATCACTTTCCTACACTATGCGTCCAAAAATCCTGCAAAGTATCTAGGCTGTAGAGAAAGCACTGGGTTCATTGAGAAACTTGCAGGTCGAGTCGGCCGCATGTATGTACGAAACCAGGAAATGATTGTGCAAGGACTTGAATCCGTGACTCTATCCTCTGACCTCTTTCATCTCCTTCTAACTTGCTGTCTGTATTTAGCCACATTCATTGACTAAATGCTCCCTGAAGACCACAAGTATCATTCCTCTGGGCCTGATGTCGACAGAAAAGTAAACTTGTTGCTTTGCTCACCACCATCTTTGAAGGACATCAGCATGATCACCGCAGATAGGACGGATGGTCAAATAAAAAAGGAACACCGATTTCTAGACATGATCAGTTGGAAGCTAATAGTGTATTTTGAAGTGACTTGTTTATTTGAGTGACCAAACTTCTCTCTTTAGTTGGTTACTAGATCTTCACATTCGTGCACATCATGAAACCCACTGATTTCAACAGCCCAGATGCTTATTATTACAGCAACTCATTTGATGAGGTGAGAAAAAATGAGAAGTATGTTGCTGCACCACAAAATCTATGGCTGGGAACTGCTGAAACCAAACAAAAATAATTCATGGTGGCCAGATAGGACTATTTTCTGCTGACTGTCTCTTGGGACTCAAACAGAATCCATTTGTTTGATTATTTGTTTTTCACTTTCACTCGTGCAGGGTACTTGTCCACACACCTTCGGCTTGTAGTTTATCTGTGTCCTTGGATCTCAAGTGAGTCTCCTGTAAGTAAGCACGTAGGTGTCTTGAGTTTTCATCCCTTCTTTTAACCCAGTGTCTTTTGTTTGCAGCACTCAGTGCCTGACCTTTTATTCTGATGATTTAGAGCTGTGCACTTATTGCACTTAAAGTATTTTTTTTATCATTAATCTACAATCACGTGACGAACATTATGTTTACTATGCAACCCACTTCACCAAGTCTCCAAGAAAAACTTCTTCAGTCGCTGTCGATCAGCGTAGTTGGATGCTGTAGAGCCCTTCACCATGTCACCCCCACAGAACCCGTTGCAGTCGCTGTCCATCAGTGAGTAGTAAGATGCTATATGATCTCTACTAGTCTTCTCTGTGTTGTACAGTACTCCCCATGCACACCCGATCACATGCATTATACTTGCTAATCCTAATGTAGCCATTCTTTCTCACCACACTTATCCCTCCCTTCAGACCCACCCTGCCCAGTCCTTTTCCCTTTGGTAACTTTAAGTCAACTCTCGGGTTCTGTGAGTGTGCTGCTGTTTTTTTCCTTCATTTTTACATTGTTGGTCTACTCCACACATGAGTGAAATCAGCTGGTACGTGTCTTTCTCCGCCTGGCCTATATTTCTGAACGTACTACCGTCTAGCACCATCCACATCATTCCAAATGGTAGTATTTGTTTTTTTCATAGGGCTGCTTACTGCACTTCTTAAATTGGATTTCATTCTTCCTTCTTGTTTGTAGTTTAGCTATGTTATTCAACATTCAACTCCTGGTTATGAACAATAGCTTTGTGTCAATCGATATGTATCTGTATCTATCTATCTAACGTTCTGTCTGTCTATGTATCTATGTATGTATGTATCTATGTATCTATCTATCTATCTGTCTATCTATCTATCCATCATCTATATGTGATGTCTATCATCTATCAATCTATGTACCTATCTATCTATCTTTCATCTGTCATCTGTCTACCTATCTATCTATAAATCAATCATCTTTTTGTCTGCCCATCTATCCTTATGTACAGAAGAGTTAACAACATAGCCTATGTCTCTTCCCTACATTATGCTTCCAGAAATCATGCAAGGTAACTAAGCCATAAGGAGAACACTGTGTTCACCAATACACTTTCAGGTAGAGTCAGCTGTGTGTGCTTACAAAACCAGTAAATGGAGGTGAAAGGACTTGAACCCGTATCTCTGTCCTCTGTCCTCTTATACTTCCTGCTCGCTTGGTGACCTTATTTAGACACATTCAGTAAGTGATCCCTGAGGACCACAAGTATTCTTTGTCTGGGCCTGTTGTCGACAGAAAAGTGTACTTGGATCTTTGCACACCACCATGATTGAGGGACATCGGCGTGATCACTGTTGATAGGTGGAGGGACAAATATAAAGGAACACCTCTTTCTGGGCAGGAGAAGTTGGGAAAAAGAGTGTGTTGTGCATTGAAGTGTTTATTTGATGGTACATACTTCCCTCTGTAGGTGCTTATTACATCTTTACATTCGTGAACATCAGAATAAGCGATGATTTTAAAAAACCAGACGCATATTATCACAGAAATTCATTTGTTGAGGTGAGAGGAAATGAGAAGGAAGTTGCTGCACCAGTAAATCTATGCCTGAGCACTGCTGAAACCAAACAAAAAGAATTCACAGTGGCTAGATAGTTCTATTTTCTACTGACTGTCTCTGGGGACTCAAACAGAATCCATTTGTTTATTTGTTATTCAGTTTCACTTGTATAGGGTACCTGTACCCGCCCATTCAGCTTGTAGATTGTCTGTGTCCTTGGATCTCAAGTGAGTCTCCAGTAAGGGAGCACGTAGGTGGTCTTGAGTTTTCATCAGTTATTCTAACCCTGTGTCTTTTGATTGGAGCACTCAAAGCCTGTACTTTTATTCTGATATTTGAGAGCTGTGCTCTTACTGCACATTGAAATTCTTTTTGTTTCATTAATGTACAATCCCATGCAGAACATTATGTTTTCTAGTCTACCCCTTTCACCAAGTCCCCACCAAATCCCAGTTACAGCCGCTGTCCGTCAGTATGTACTAAGATGCTGTAGAATCACTACATGTCTTCTCTGTGTTGTACAGCCCTACCCATGAGCCCCACCTTTTCCATTATGCATGCTAATCCTAATGCCCCCATTCTTTTTCCCCGCCCTTATTACTCCTTTCCCACAAACCCTACCCAGTCCCTTTCTCTTTGGTAACTGTGTTCCGATCTCGGGTTCTGGGAGTCTGTTGCTGTCTTTTCCTTCAGTTTTTCTTTCTTATCATACTCCACACATGAGTGAAATCATTTGGTACATGTATTTCTAAGCCTGGACTATTTGGATGAGCAAAATACCCTCTAGCTCCATTCACGTTATTTCAAATGATGGTATTTGTTTTCTTCTTATGGCTGCTTACTACACTTTTTAAACTGGAGTTCATTCTTATTTTTCTTTGTAGTATCGCTATGTGCTTTCACCATTGCTCTCCTGGTTATGAGCAGAAGCTTTGTGTTAATCGTTATGTACCCATATCTATCTATCTGTCTGTCTATCTATTTATCAATCAATCAATCTATCCACTTTTTGTCTGCCCATCTGTCCTTGTGTACAGAACAGTTAAACACATAGCCTATGTCACTCTCCTACATTATGCTTCCCAAAATCCTGCAATGTAACTAATATTTAGGGAGAGCACTGGGTTCACCGAGACACTTGCAGGGTGAGTCGGCCGCGTGTACCTACAAAACCAGGAAATGGTTGTGCTGGGACTTGAACCGTGTCTCTATCCTCTGTCCTCTTTCATCTCCTTCTAACTTGCTGTCTGTATTTAGCCACATTCATTGACTAAGTGCTCCCTGAAGACCACAAGTATCATTCCTCTGGGCCTGTTGTCGACAGAAAAGTAAACTTGTTGCTTTGCTCACCAACATGTTTGAGGGACATCAGCGTGATCACCGCCGATAGGACGGAGGGTCAAATAAAAAGGAACACCAATTTCTAGACAAGAGCAGTTGGGAGCTAAGAGTGCATTGTGGAGTGACGTGTTTTTTGAGTGTCCAAACTTCCCTCTTTAGGTGGTTATTGGATCTTCACATTCGTGAACATCATAAAACCTACTGATTTCAAAGGCCCAGATGATTATTATTACAGCAACTCAGTTGTTGAGGTGAGAGAAAATGAGAAGTATGTTGCTGCACCACTAAATCTATGGCTGGGAACTGCTGAAACCAAACAAAAAGAATTCACCCTGGACAGATAGGGCTATTTTCTGCTGACTGTCTCTGTGTACTCAAACAGAATCCATTTGATTGATTATTTGTTTTTCAGTTTCACTCGTGTAGAGTACTTGTCCAAACACCTTCGGCTTGTAGTTGTCTATGTCCTTGGATCTCAAGTGAGTCTCCTATATGTAAGCACGTACGGGTCTTGAGTTTTCTTCCCTTCTTTCAACCCTGTGTCTTTTGTTTGCAGCACTCAGTGCCTGACCTTTCTTTCTGATGATTCAGAGCTGTGCACTTATTGCACTTAAAGAAATTTTTTTATCATTAATCTACAATCACGTGAAGAACATTATGTTTACTTTGCTTGCCCCTTCACCAATTCCCCCCGAGAAACCTATTCAGTCGCTGTCGATCAGCGTAGTTGGATGCTGTAGACAACTTAAACATGTCCCCCCCCCCACAGACCCTGTTACAGTCGCTGTCCATCAGTGAGTAGTAAGATGCTATATAATCTCTAATAGTCTTTCTGTGTTGTACAGCACTCCCCTTGCTTCCCGACCCCACGCAATATACATGCTAATCCTAATGCCCCATTCTTTCTCCCCTAACTTATCCCTCCCTTCAGAACCTCCCTGCCCAGTCCTTTTCCCTTTGGCAACTTTCAGTCAACTCTCGGGTTCTGTGAGTCTGCTGCTGTTTATTTTCTTCAGTTTTTCTTTGTTGTTATACTCCACACATGAGTGAAATCATTTGATACTTGTCTTTCGCCGCCTGACCTGTTTCTCTGAACATACTACCGTCTAGCTCCATCCACGTCATTGCAAATGGTAGGATTTGTTTTCTTCTTATGGCTGCTTACTGCACTTTGTAAACAGGGTTTCATTCTTCCTTTTTGTTTGTAGTTTAGCTATGTGCTCTCACCATTCATCTCCTGGTTATGAGCAACAGCTTTGTGTCAATCGATATGTATGTGTATCTATTTATTGCTCTGTCTGTCTGTTTATCTATCTATCTTTCTATATATCCTTCTATCTCTCTGTCCTTCTCTCTATATATCTATCCATCTATCTAGCTTCCTATCACCTGTCATGTGTATCATCTGTCTATCTCTCATCTGTCATCTATCTATCTGTCTATCTATGAATAAATCATCTTTCTCTCTGCCCATCTATCTTTATGTACAGAAGAGTTAACAACATCACCTATATCACTTCCAAATATTATGCTTCCAAAAATATTGCAAGGTCACTAGGCCGCAGGGAGAGCACTGGGCTCACTGAGACAGTTGCAGATCGAGTCAGCCGCGTGTGCTTACAAAACCAGTAAATGGTGGTGCAGGGACTTGTAACCGTATCTCTGTCCTATGTCCTCTTATACCTCCTTCTCGCTTGCTAACAGTATTTAGCTACATACATTGCCTAAGTGCTCTCTGAAGACCCCAAGTATACTTCCTCTCTGCCTGTTGTAGACATAAAAGTATACTTGGTGCTTTACTCACCACTTTGTTTTAGGGACATAGGCATGTTCACCACTGATAGGAGGAGGGACAAATAAAAAGGAACACCTATTTCTAGACAGGAGCATTTGGGAGCAAATTGTTTGTTGTGGAGAGACGTGTTTGGTTCAGTGTTCAAACTTCCCTCTTTATGTGGTGATTACTTCTTTACAATCATGAACATCATAAAACCCAGTGATTTCAAAAGTCCAGATGCATATTATTACAGCAATTCATTTGCTGATGTGAGAAAAAATGAGGAGGACATTGTAGTACCACTAAATCTATACCTGGTCACTGCTGAAACCAAACAAAAAGAATTCACGGTGGCTAGGTAGGACTATTTTCTAGTGACTGTCTCTGGGGATTCAAACAGAATCCATTTGTTTCTTTGTTTCTCAGATTCACTTGTATAGGGTACCTGTCCGCGCCCCTTCAGCTTGTAGTTTGTCTGTGTCCTTGGATCTCAAGTGAGTCTCCAGTAAGGGAGCAAATAGGTGATCTTGAGTTTTCATCACTATTTCTAACCCTGTGTCTACTGATTGGAGCAGTCAAAGCCTGTACTTTTATTCTGATATTTGAGAGCTATGCTATTACTGCACTTTGAAATTTTTTTTGTTCTCATTAATATACAATTACATGCAGAACAATATGTTTACTAGTCTACCTCCTTCACCAAGTCCTTGCCAAATCCCAGTTACAGTCTTTGTCCGTCAGCGTGTAGTAAGATGCTGTAGAATCACCACTTGTATTCTCTGTGTTGTATAGCCCTCCCCATGACACTACATCCTACACATTGTTCATGCAAATCCTAATGCCCCCATTCATTTTCCCCGCCCTTATCGCTCCCTTAACACAAGCCCTACCAAGTCCATTTCTCTTTGGTAACGGTTAGTACTCTCTCGGGTACTGTGTGTCTGCTGCTGTTTTTTCCTTCAGTTTTTCTTTGTTATCGTACTCCACACATGAGTGAAATCATTTGGTACATTTATTTCTCCGACTGGCCTAATTGACTGAGCATAATACAATCTAGCTCCATCCACGTTATTGCAAATGATAGGATTTGTTTTCTTCTTTTGGCTGCTTACTGCACTTTTTAAACTGGATTTCATTCTTCTTTTTTGTTTGTACTATCGCTATGTGCTTTCTCCATTGCTCTCCTGGTTATGAGCAGTAGCTTTGTGTTAATCGATATGTACCTATATCTATATATCTATCTATCTGTCTATCTATTTATCAATCAATCAATCATCTCTTTGTCTGCCCATCTGTCCTTGAGTACAGAAGAGTTAACCATATACCCTATATCACTTTCCTACATTATGCTTCCAAAAATTCTGCAAGGTAACTATTCTGTAGGGAGAGCACTGGGTTCACCGAGACACTTTCAGGTCGTGTCGGCCGCATGTACTACAAAACCAGTAAATGGTTGTGCAGGGAGATATACCCGTGTCTCTATCTTCTGTTCTCTTTCATCTCCTTCTAAATTGCTCTCTATATTTAGCCACATTCACTGACTAAGTTCTCTCTGAAAACCAAAAGTATCCTTCCTCAGGGCCTGTTGTCAACAGAAAAGTAAACTTGTTGCTTTGATCACCACCATGTTTGAAGGGCATCGGCATGATCGCTGCGGATAGGACGGAGGGTCAAATAAAAAGAAACACCAATTTCTAGACAGGAGCAGTTGGGAGCTAAGAGTGTATTGTGGAGTGACATGTTTATTTGAGTGTCCAAACTTCCCTCTTTAGGTGGTTATTACTTCACATTCATGAAGATCATAAAACCCACCGATTTCAATGGCCCAGATGCTTATTATTACAGCACTCAGTTGTTGAGGTGAGGGAAAACAAGAAGTACGTTGCTGCACCCGTAATCTATGGCTGGGAACAGCTGAAAACAAACAAAAAGAATTCACGGTGGCCAGATAGGGCTATTTTCTACTGAATGTCTCTGGGGTCTCAAGCAGAATCCATTTGTTTCATTGTTTGTTTTTCAGTTTCACTCGTGTATGTTAGTTGTCCCCACAAATTCAGCTTGCAGTTTGTCTGTGTCCTTGGATCTCAAGTGAGTCTCCTGTAAGGAAGCACGTAGGTTTCTTGAGTTTTCATCCGTTCTTTTAACCCTGTGTCTTTTGTTTGCAGCACTCAGTGCCTGACCTTTTATTCTGATGATTCAGGGCAGTGCACTTATTGCACTTAAAGTATTTTTCTTATCACTAATCTACAATCACGTGAAGAACATTATGTTTACTGTGCTCCCCCCTTCACCAAGTCCCACCGAAAAACCTCTTCAGTCACTGTCGATCAGCGTAGTTGGATGCTGTAGAACCCTTCACCAAGTCCCCCCCCACAGACCCCGTTACAGTCGCTGTCCATCAGTGAGTAGTAAGATGCTATATGATCTCTACTAGTCTTCTCTGTTTCTACAGTACTCCCCATGCACACCCAACCCCACGCATTATACATGCTAATCCTTATGCCCCCATACTTTCTCCACACTCTTATCCCTCCCTTCAGACCCACCCTGCCCAGTCCTTTTCCCTTTGGTAACTTTTAGTCAACTCTCGGGTTCTGTGAGTCTGCTGCTGTTTTTTTCCTTCAGTTTTTCTTTGTTGTTATACTATACACATGAGTGAAATCACTTGGTACTTGTCTTTCTCCGCCTGGCCTATTTCTCTGAATATACTACCGTCTAGCTCCATCCACGTCATTGCAAACGGTAGTATTTGTTTTCTCCTTAAGGCTGCTTACTGCACTCTTTAAACTGGATTTCATTCTTCCTTTTTATTTGTAGTTTAGCTATGTTATTCACCATTCAAATCCTGGTTATGAAAAATATCTTTTTGTCAGTCGATATGTATCTGTATCTATCTAATGGTCTGTCTGTCCATCTATGTATCTATGTATGTATGTATCTATGTATCTGTCTATCTATCTATCTATCTTCCTATCATCTATCTATGATGTCTATCATCTGTCAATCTATGTACCTATCTGTCTATCTTTCATCTGTCGTCTGTCTAAATATCTATCTATGAATCAATCATCTTTTTGTCTGCACAACAATCCTTCCATACAGAACAGATAACAACATAGCCTAGGTCTCTTCCCTACATTATGCTTCGAGAAATCTTGCAAGGTAACTAAGCCATAAGGAGAGCACTGTGTTCACCGATACACTTTCAGGTAGAGTCAGCCACGTGTGCTTATAAAACCAGTAAATGGAGGTGAAAGGACTTGAACCTGTATCTCTGTCATCTGTCCTCTTATACTTCCTGCTCGCTTGGTTACTTTATTTAGCCACATTCAGTAAGAAAGTGATCCCTGAAGACCACAAGTATCCTTCCTCTGGGCCTGTTGTCGACAGAAAAGTGTACTTGGTTCTTTGCACACCGCCATGTTTGAGGGACATCGGCGTGATCACTGCTGATAGGTGGAGGGACAAACTTAAAGGAACACCTATTTCTGGACAGGAGCAGTTGGGAACAAAGAGTGTGTTGTGGAGTGAAGTGTTTATTTGAATGTCCAATCTTCCCTCTTTATGTTGTTATTACTTCATTACATTCCTGAACATCATAAAACGCAATGATTTTAAAAGCCAAGACGCATATTATTACAGCAATTCATTAGTTGAGGTGAGAGGAAATGAGATCTAAGTTGCTGCACCACTGAATCTATGCCCGAGCACTGCTGAAACCAAACAAAAAGTATTCACGGTGGCTAGATAGGGCTATCTTTTACTGACTCTCTCTGGATACTCAAACAGAATCCGTTTGTTTGTTTGTTTCTCAGTTTCACATGTATAGGGTACCTGTCCCCGCCCCTTCAGCTTGTAGTTTGTCTGTTTCCTTGGATCTCAAGTGAGTCTCCAGTAAGGGAGCACGTATGTGGTCTTGAGATTTCATCAGTACTTCTAAACCTGTGTCTTTTGATTGGAGCACTCAAAGCCTGTACTTTCATTCTGATATTTGAGAGCTGTGCTCTTACTCCATTTTGAAATTTTTTTGTTCTCGTTAATATAATATCACATGCAGAACATTATGTTTTCCAGTCTACCCCCTTCACCATGTTCCATCCAAATCCCAGTTACAGTCGCTGACCATCAGCACATAATAAGATGATGTAGAATCACTACATGTCTTCTCTATGTTGAACAGCCATACTCATGACCCCCCACCCTACACATTATGCATGCTAATCCTAATGCCCCCATTCATTTTCCCCACCCTTATTACTCCCTTCCCACAAATCCTACCCAGTCCCTTTCTCTTTGGTAACTGTTAGTCCACTCTCGGGTTCTGTGTGTCTGCTGCTGTCTTTTCCTTCAGTTTTTCTTTCTTATCATACTCCACACATGAGTGAAATAATTTGGTACATGTATTTCTCCGCCTGGCCTATTTGGCTGAGCATAATATCGTCTAGCTCCATCCACGTATTGCAAATGATAGGATTTGTTTTCTTCTTATGACTGCTTACTGCACTTTTTAAACTGGAGTTCATTCTTATTTTTGTTTGTAGTATCGCTATGTGCTTTCACCATTGCTCTTCTGGTTTTGAGCAGTAGCTTTGTGTTAATCGTTATGTACCTATATCTATCTATCTGTCTGTCTATCTATTTATCAATCAATCTATCTATCAGCTTTTTGTCTGCCCATCTGTTCTTGTGTACAGAACAGTTAAACACATAGCCTATGTCACTCTCCTACATTATGCTTCCAAAAATCCTGCAATGTAACTAATATTTAGGGAGAGCACTGGGTTCACCGAGACACATGCAGATCGAGTCGGCCGCGTGTACCTACAAAAGCTGGAAATGGTTGTGCAGGGACTTGAAACCGTGTCTCTACCCACTGTCCTCTTTCATCTCCTTCTCACTTGCTGTCTGTATTTAGCCACATTCATTGAATAAGTGCTCCCTGAAGACCACAAGTATCCATCCTCTGGGACTGTTGTCGACAGAAAAGTAAACTTGTTGCTTTCCTCACCACCATGTTTGAAGGACATCGGCGTGATCACTGCGGATAGGACGGAGGGTCAAATCAAACGGAACAACAATTTCTAGACGGGAGCAGTTGGGAGCTAAGAGTGTATTGTGGAATGACATATTTATTTGAGTGTCCAAACTTCCCTCTTTAGGTGGTTATTACTTCACATTCGTGAAGATCATAAAATCCACCGATTTCAAAGGTACAGATGCTTATTATTACAGCAAATCAGTAGCTGAAGTGAGAGAAAATGAGAAGGATGTTGCTGCACCACTAAATCTATGGCTGGGCCCTGCTGAAAACAAACAAAAAGAATTCACTGTGGCCAGATAGGGCTATTTCTACTGACTGTCTCTGGGGGCTCAAACACAATCCATTTATTGGATTGTTTGTTTTTCAGTTTCACTCGTGTAGGGTACTTGTCCACACACCTTCAGCTTGTAGTTTGTCTGTATCCTCAAGTGAGTCTCCTGTAAGGAAGCACGTAGGTTTTTTGACTTTTCTTCTGTTCTTTTAACCCTGTGTCCTTTGTTTGCAGCACACAGAGCTGAAACTTTTATTCTGATGATTCCCTGCTGTGCCCTTATTGCACTTAAAAAAATTTTTTTTTATCATTAGTCTACTATTACGTGAAGAACCTTATGTTTACTATGCTCCCCCTTCACCAAGTCCCCCCGAAAATCCTCTTCAGTCGCTTTCCTTCAGTGAGTAGTAAGATGCTATATAATCTCTAATAGTCTTCTCTGTGTTGTACAGCACTCCCCATGCCTTCCCGACCCCACGCAATAAACATTCTAATCCTAATGCCCCCATTCTTTCTCCCAAACCTATCCCTCCCTTCAGAACCTCCCTGCCCAGTCTTTTTCCCTTTGGCAACTTTCAGTCAACTCTCAGGTTCTGTGAGTCTGCTGCTGTTTTTTTCCTTCAGTTTTTCTTTGTTGTTATACTCCACACATGAGTGAAAACACTTGGTACTTGTCTTTCTCCGCCCGGCCTATTTCTCTGAACATACTACCGTCTAGCTCCATCCAGGTCATTGCAAATGGTAGGATTTGTTTTCTTCTTATGGCTGCTTACTGCACTTTGTAAACAGGGTTTCATTCTTCCTTTTTGGTTGTAGTTTAGCTATGTGCTCTCACCATTCATCTCCTGGTTATGAGCAACAGCTTTGTGTCAATCGATATGTATGTGTATCTATTTATTGCTCTGTCTGTCTGTTTATCTATCTATCTTTCTATATATCCTTCTATCTCTCTGTCCTTCTCTCTATATATCTATCCATCTATGTAGATTCCTATCATCTATCATGTGTATCATCTATCTATCTGTCTATCTATGAATAAATCATCTTTCTGTCTGCCCATCTATCCTTATGTACAGAACAGTTAACAACATCACCTATGTCACTTCCCTATATTATGCTTCCAAAAACATTGAAATTCACTAGGTCGCAGGGAGAACACTGGGCTCACTGAGACATTTGCAGATCGAGTCAGCCGCGTGTGCTTACAAAAACCAGTAAATGGTGGTGCAGGGACTTGAAACCGTATCTCTGTCCTCTCTCCTCTAATACCTCCTTCTCGCTTGCTAACAGTATTTAGCTACATTCAGTGCCAAAGTACTCTCTAAAGACCCCAAGTATACTACCTCTCTGCCTGTTGTAGACATAAAAGTATACTTGGTGCTTTACTCACCACCATGTTTTAGGGACATAGGCGTGTTCACCACTAATAGGAGGAGGGAAAAATAAAAAGGAACACCTATTTCTAGACAGGAGCATTTGGGAGCAAATTGTTTGTTGTGGAGAGACGTGTTTGGTTCAGTGTTCAAACTTCCCTCTTTATGTGGTGATTACTTCTTTACAATCGTGAACATCATAAAAGCCAGTGATTTCGAAAGCCGAGATGCATATTATTACACCAATTCATTTGCTGATGTGCGAAAAAATGAGAAGGATATTGCAGTACCACTAAATCTATACCTGGGCACTGCTGAAACCAAACAAAAAGAATTCACGGTGGCTAGGTAGGACTATTTTCTTGTGACTATTTCTGGGGACTCAAACAGAATCCTTTTGTTTCTTTGTTTCTCAGATTCACTTGTATAGGGAACCTGTCCGCGCCCCTTCAGCTTGTACTTTGTCTGTGTCCTTGGATCTCAAGTGAGTCTCCAGTAATGGAGCACGCAGGTGCTCTTGAGTTTTCATCAGTTCTTCTAACTGTGTGTCTTTTGATTGGAGCAGTCAAAGCCTCTACTTATATTCCGTAATTTGAGAGCTATGCTGTTACTGCACTTTGAAATTTTTTTTTGTTCTCATCAATATACAATCACATGCAGAACATTATGTTTACTAGTCTACCCCCTTCACCAAGTCCTCGCCAAATCCCAGTTACAGTCGATATCCTTCAGCATGCATTAAGATGCTGTAGAATCACTACTTGTCTTCTCTGTGTTGTAAAGCCCTCCCCATGACCCTACACCCTACACATTATTCTTGCTAATCCTAATGCCCCCATTCTTTTTTTCCGACATTATCACTCCCTTCCCACAAACCCTACCAGTCCCTTGCTCTTTGGTAACTGTTAGTCCACTCTCGTGTTCTGTGTGTCTGCTGCTGTTTTTTCCTTCAGTTTTTCTTTGTTGTCGTACTCCACACATGAGTGAAATCATTTGGTACATGTATTTCTCCGACTAGGCTATTTGACTGAGCATAATACCCTCTAGCTCCATCCACGTTATTGCCAATGATAGGATTTGTTTTCTTCTTATGGCTGCTTACCGCACTTTTTAAACTGGATTTTATTCTTCTTTTTTCTTTTTAGTTTCGCTATGTTCTTCAACCATTGCTCTCATGGTTATGAGCAATAGCTTTGTGTTAAACGATATGTACCTATATCTATCTGTCTGTCTGTCTATCTATCTATCAATCAACCAGTCAATTAATCAACATTTGTCTTCCCATCTGTCCTTGTGAACAGAACAATTAACGACATAGCCTATGTCACTTTCCTACATTATGCTTCCAAAAATCCTGCAAGGTAACTAGGCTGTAGGGAGAGCACTGGCTTCACCGAGACACTTTCAGGTCGTGTCGGCCGCGTGTACTACAAAACCAGTAAATGGTTGTGCAGGGAGATATACCCGTGTCTCTATCCTCTGTCCTCTTTCATCTCCTTCTAAATTGCTCTCTGTATTTAGCCACATTCATTGACTAAATTCTCCCTGAAAACCACAAGTATCCTTCCTCCGGGCCTGTTGTCAACAGAAAAGTAAGCTTGTTGCTTTGATCACCACCATGTTTGAAGGATATCAGCATGATCACTTCGGATAGGACGGAGGGTCAAATAAAAAGAAACACCAATTTCTAGACAGGAGCAGTTGGGAGCTAAGAGTGTATTGTGGAGTGACATGTTTATTTGAGTGTCCAAACTTCCCTCTTTAGGTGGTTATTACTTCACATTCATGAAGATCATAAAACCCACCGATTTCAATGGCCCAGATGCTTATTATTACAGCACTCAGTTGTTGAGGTGAGGGAAAACAAGAAGTACGTTGCTGCACCCGTAATCTATGGCTGGGAACAGCTGAAAACAAACAAAAAGAATTCACGGTGGCCAGATAGGGCTATTTTCTACTGAATGTCTCTGGGGTCTCAAGCAGAATCCATTTGTTTCATTGTTTGTTTTTCAGTTTCACTCGTGTATGTTAGTTGTCCCCACAAATTCAGCTTGCAGTTTGTCTGTGTCCTTGGATCTCAAGTGAGTCTCCTGTAAGGAAGCACGTAGGTTTCTTGAGTTTTCATCCGTTCTTTTAACCCTGTGTCTTTTGTTTGCAGCACTCAGTGCCTGACCTTTTATTCTGATGATTCAGGGCAGTGCACTTATTGCACTTAAAGTATTTTTCTTATCACTAATCTACAATCACGTGAAGAACATTATGTTTACTGTGCTCCCCCCTTCACCAAGTCCCACCGAAAAACCTCTTCAGTCACTGTCGATCAGCGTAGTTGGATGCTGTAGAACCCTTCACCAAGTCCCCCCCCACAGACCCCGTTACAGTCGCTGTCCATCAGTGAGTAGTAAGATGCTATATGATCTCTACTAGTCTTCTCTGTTTCTACAGTACTCCCCATGCACACCCAACCCCACGCATTATACATGCTAATCCTTATGCCCCCATACTTTCTCCACACTCTTATCCCTCCCTTCAGACCCACCCTGCCCAGTCCTTTTCCCTTTGGTAACTTTTAGTCAACTCTCGGGTTCTGTGAGTCTGCTGCTGTTTTTTTCCTTCAGTTTTTCTTTGTTGTTATACTATACACATGAGTGAAATCACTTGGTACTTGTCTTTCTCCGCCTGGCCTTTTTCTCTGAACATACTACCGTCTAGCTCCATCCACGTCATTGCAAACGGTAGTATTTGTTTTCTCCTTAAGGCTGCTTACTGCACTCTTTAAACTGGATTTCATTCTTCCTTTTTATTTGTAGTTTAGCTATGTTATTCACCATTCAAATCCTGGTTATGAAAAATATCTTTTTGTCAGTCGATATGTATCTGTATCTATCTAATGGTCTGTCTGTCCATCTATGTATCTATGTATGTATGTATCTATGTATCTGTCTATCTATCTATCTATCTTCCTATCATCTATCTATGATGTCTATCATCTGTCAATCTATGTACCTATCTGTCTATCTTTCATCTGTCGTCTGTCTAAATATCTATCTATGAATCAATCATCTTTTTGTCTGCACAACAATCCTTCCATACAGAACAGATAACAACATAGCCTAGGTCTCTTCCATACATTATGCTTCGAGAAATCTTGCAAGGTAACTAAGCCATAAGGAGAGCACTGTGTTCACCGATACACTTTCAGGTAGAGTCAGCCACGTGTGCTTACAAAACCAGTAAATGGAGGTGAAAGGACTTGAACCTGTATCTCTGTCATCTGTCCTCTTATACTTCCTGCTCGCTTGGTTACTTTATTTAGCCACATTCAGTAAGAAAGTGATCCCTGAAGACCACAAGTATCCTTCCTCTGGGCCTGTTGTCGACAGAAAAGTGTACTTGGTTCTTTGCACACCGCCATGTTTGAGGGACATCGGCGTGATCACTGCTGATAGGTGGAGGGACAAACTTAAAGGAACACCTATTTCTGGACAGGAGCAGTTGGGAACAAAGAGTGTGTTGTGGAGTGAAGTGTTTATTTGAGGGTCCAATCTTCCCTCTTTATGTTGTTATTACTTCATTACATTCCTGAACATCATAAAACGCAATGATTTTAAAAGCCAAGACGCATATTATTACAGCAATTCATTAGTTGAGGTGAGAGGAAATGAGATCTAAGTTGCTGCACCACTGAATCTATGCCCGAGCACTGCTGAAACCAAACAAAAAGTATTCACGGTGGCTAGATAGGGCTATCTTTTACTGACTCTCTCTGGATACTCAAACAGAATCCGTTTGTTTGTTTGTTTCTCAGTTTCACATGTATAGGGTACCTGTCCCCGCCCCTTCAGCTTGTAGTTTGTCTGTTTCCTTGGATCTCAAGTGAGTCTCCAGTAAGGGAGCACGTAGGTGGTCTTGAGATTTCATCAGTACTTCTAAACCTGTGTCTTTTGATTGGAGCACTCAAAGCCTGTACTTTCATTCTGATATTTGAGAGCTGTGCTCTTACTCCACTTTGAAATTTTTTTGTTCTCTTTAATATAATATCACATGCAGAACATTATGTTTTCCAGTCTACCCCCTTCACCATGTTCCATCCAAATCCCAGTTGCAGTCGCTGACCATCAGCACATAATAAGATGATGTAGAATCACTACATGTCTTCTCTATGTTGAACAGCCATACCCATGACCCCCCACCCTACACATTATGCATGCTAATCCTAATGTCCCCATTCTTTTTCTCCACCCTTATTACTCCCTTCCCACAAACCCTACCCAGTCCCTATCTCTTTGGTAACTGTTAGTCCACTCTCGGATTCTGTGAGTCTGCTGCTGTCTTTTCCTTCAGTTTTTCTTTGTTATCATACTCCACACATGAGTGAAATCATTTGGTACATGTATTTCTCCGCCTGGCCTATTTGGCTGAGCATAATATCCTCTAGCTCCATCCACGTTATTGCAAATGATAGGATTTGTTTTCTTCTTATGACAGCTTACTGCACTTTTTAAACTGGAGCTCATTCTTATTTTTGTTTTTAGTATCGCTATGTGCTTTCACCATTGCTCTTCTGGTTTTGAGCAGTAGCTTTGTGTTAATCGTTATGTACCTATATCTATCTATCTGTCTGTCTATCTATTTATCAATCAATCTATCTATCAGCTTTTTGTCTGCCCATCTGTTCTTGTGTACAGAACAGTTAAACACATAGCCTATGTCACTCTCCTACATTATGCTTCCAAAAATCCTGCAATGTAACTAATATTTAGGGAGAGCACTGGGTTCACCGAGACACTTTCAGATCGAGTCCGCCGCGTGTACCTACAAAAGCTGGAAATGGATGTGCAGGGACTTGAAACCGTTTCTCTACCCACTGTCCTCTTTCATCTTCTCACTTGCTGTCTGTATTTAGCCACATTCATTGAATAAGTGCTCCCTGAAGACCACATGTATCCATGCTCTGGGACTTTTGTTGACAGAAATGTAAACTTGTTGCTTTCCTCACCACCATGTTTGAAGGACATCGGCGTGATCACTGCGGATAGGACGGAGGGTCAAATCAAACGGAACAACAATTTCTAGACAGGAGCAGTTGGGAGCTAAGAGTGTATTGTGGAATGACATGTTTATTTGAGTGTCCAAACTTCCCTCTTTAGGTGTTTATTACTTCACATTCGTGAAGATCATAAAATCCACCGATTTCAAAGGTACAGATGCTTATTATTACAGCAAATCAGTAGCTGAAGTGAGAGAAAATGAGAAGGACGTTGCTGCACCACTAAATCTATGGCTGGGCCCTGCTGAAAACAAACAAAAAGAATTCACTGTGGCCAGATAGGGCTATTTCTACTGACTGTCTCTGGGGGCTCAAACACAATCCATTTATTGGATTGTTTGTTTTTCAGTTTCACTCGTGTAGGGTACTTGTCCACACACCTTCAGCTTGTATTTTGTCTTTATCCTCAAGTGAGTCTCTTGTAAGGAAGCACGTAGGTTTTTTGAGTTTTCTTCCGTTCTTTTAACCCTGTGTCCTTTGTTTGCAGCACTCAGAGCTGAACTTTTATTCTGATGATTCAGTGCTGTGCCCTTATTGCACTAAAAATTTTTTTTTATCATTAGTCTACTATTACGTGAAGAACTTTATGTTTACTATGCTCCCCCTTCACCAAGTCCCCCCGAAAATCCTTTTCAGTCGCTTTCCTTCAGTGAGTAGTAAGATGCTATATAATCTCTAATAGTCTTCTCTGTGTTGTACAGCACTCCCCATGCCTTCCCGACCCCACGCAATATACATGCTAATCCTAATGCCCCATTCTTTCTCCCCAAACTTCTCCCTCCCTTCAGAACCTCCCTGCCCAGTCCTTTTCCCTTTGGCAACTTTCAGTCAACTCTCGGGTTCTCTGAGTCTGCTGCTGTTTTTTTCCATCAGTTTTTCTTTGCTGTTATAGTCCGCACATGAGTGAAATCATTTGATACATGTCTTTCTCCGCCTGACGTATTTCTGTGAACATACTACCGTCTAGCTCCTTCCACGTCATTGCCAATGGTAGGATTTGTTTTCTTCTTATGGCTGCTTACTGCACTTTGTTAACAGGGTTTCATTCTTCCTTTTAGATTGTAGTTTAGCTATGTGCTCTCACTATTCCTCTCCTGGTTATGAGCAACAGCTTTGTGTCAATCGATATGTATGTGTATCTATTTATTGCTCTCTCTGTCTGTTTATCTATCTATCTTTCTATATATCCTTCTATCTCTTTGTCCTTCTCTCTATATATCTATCCATCTATGTAGATTCCTATCATCTATCATGAGTATCATCTATCTATCTCTCATCTGTCATCTATCTATCTGTCTATCTATGAATAAATCATCTTTCTGTCTGCCCATCTATCCTTATGTACAGAACAGTTAACAACATCACCTATGTCACTCCCCTATATTATGTTTCCAAAAACATTGAAAGTCACCAGGCCGCAGGGAGAACACTGGGCTCACTGAGACAGTTGCAGATCGAGTCAGCCGCGTGTGCTTACAAAACCAGTAAATGGTCGTGCAGGTACTTGAAACCTTATCTCTGTCCTCTCTCCTCTAATACCTCCTTCTCGCTTGCTAACAGTATTTAGCTACATTCATTGCCTAAGTGCTCTCTGAAGACCCCAAGTATACTTCCTCTCTGCCTGTTGTAGACATAAAAGTATACTTGGTGCTTTACTCACAACCATGTTTTAGGGACATAGGCGTGTTCACCACTAATAGGAGGAGGGAAAAATAAAAAGGAACACCTATTTCTAGACAGGAGCATTTGGGAGCAAATTGTTTGTTGTAGAGAGACTTGTTTGGTTCAGTGTTCAAACTTCCCTCTTTATGTGGTTATTACAACTTTACAATCGTGAACATCATAAAACCCAGTGATTTCGAAAGCCGAGATACATATTATTACAGCAATTCATTTGCTGATGTGAGAAAAAATGAGAAGGATTTTGCAGTACCACTAAATCTATACCTGGGCATTGCTGAAACCAAACAAAAAGAATTCACGGTGGCTAGGTAGGACTATTTTCTTGTGACTATTTCTGGGGAATCAAACAGAATCCATTTGTTTCTTTGTTTCTCAGATTCACTTGTATAGGGTACCTGTCTGCGCCCCTTCAGCTTTTACATTGTCTGTGTCCTTGGATCTCAAGTGAGTCTCCAGTAATGGAGCACGCAGGTGCTCTTGAGTTTTCATCAGTTCTTCTAACTGTGTGTCTTTTGATTGGAGCAGTCAAAGCCTCTACTTATATTCCGTAATTTGAGAGCTATGCTGTTACTGCACTTTGAAATTTTTTTTTGTTCTCATCAATATACAATCACATGCAGAACATTATGTTTACTAGTCTACCCCCTTCACCAAGTCCTCGCCAAATCCCAGTTAGAGTCGATATCCATCACCATGCATTAAGATGCTGTAGAATCACTACTTGTCTTCTCCGTGTTGTAAAGCCCTCCCCAAGACCCTACACCCTACACATTATTCTTGCTAATCCTAATGCCCCCATTCTTTTTTTCCGACATTATAACTCCCTTCCCACAAACCCTACCCAGTCCCTTGCTCTTTGGTAACTGCTAGTCCACTCTCATGTTCTGTGTGTCTGCTGCTGTTTTTTCCTTCAGTTTTTCTTTGTTGTCGTACTCCACACATGAGTGACATCACTTGGTACATGTATTTCTCCGACTAGGCTATTTGACTGAGCATAATACCCTCTAGCTCCATCCACGTTACTGCCAATGATAGGATTTGTTTTCTTCTTATGGCTGCTTACCGCACTTTTCAAACTGGATTTTATTCTTCTTTTTTCTTTTTAGTTTCGCTATGTGCTTCAACCATTGCTCTCATGCTTATGAGCAATAGCTTTGTGTTAAACGATATATACCTATATCTATTTGTCTGTCTGTCTATCTATCTATCAATCAACCAATCAATTAATCATCATTTGTCTGCCCATTTGTCCTTGTGAACAGAACAATTAATGACATAGCCTATGTCACTTTCCTACATTATGCTTCCAAAAATCCTGCAAGGTAACTAGGCTGTAGGGAGAGCACTGGGTTCACCGAGACACTTTCAGGTCGTGTCGGCCGCGTGTACTACAAAACCAGTAAATGGTTGTGCAGGGAGATATACCCGTGACACTATGCTCTGTCCTCTTTCATCTCCTTCTAAATGGCTCTCTGTATTTAGCCACATTCATTGACTAAGTTCTCCCTGAAAACCACAAGTATCCTTCCTCCGGGCCTGTTGTCAACAGAAAAGTAAGCTTGTTGCTTTGATCACCACCATGTTTGAAGGACATCGGCATGATCACTGCGGATAGGACGGAGGGTCAAATAAAAAGAAACACCAATTTCTAGACAGGAGCAGTTGGGAGCTAAGAGTGTATTGTGGAGTGACATGTTTATTTGAGTGTCCAAACTTCCCTCTTTAGGTGGTTATTACTTCACATTCATGAAGATCATAAAACCCACCGATTTCAAAGGTCCAGATGCTTCTTATTACAGCACCGAGTTGTTGAGGTGAGGGAAAACAAGAAGTACGTTGCTGCACCCGTAATCTATGGCTGGGAACAGCTGAAAACAAACAAAAAGAATTCACGGTGGCCAGATAGGGCTATTTTCTACTGAATGTCTCTGGGGGCTCAAGCAGAATCCATTTGTTTCATTGTTTGTTTTTCAGTTTCACTCGTGTATGTTAGTTGTCCCCACACCTTCAGCTGGCAGTTTGTCTGTGTCCTTGGATCTCAAGTGAGTCTCCTGTAAGGAAGCACGTAGGTTTCTTGAGATTTCATCCGTTCTTTTAACCCTGTGTCTTTTGTTTGCAGCACTCAGTGCCTGACCTTTTATTCTGATGATTCAGGGCAGTGCACTTATTGCACTTAAAGTATTTTTTTTTATCAATAATCTACAATCACGTGAAGAACTTTATGTTTACTGTGCTCCCTCCTTCACCATGTCCCCCCGAAAAACCTCTTCAGTCACTGTCGATCAGCGTACTTGGATGCTGTAGAACCCTTCACCATGTCCCCCCCCACAGACCCCGTTACAGTCGCTGTCCATCAGTGAGTAGTAAGATGCTATGTGATCTCTACTAGTCTTCTCTGTTTCTACAGTACTCAACATGCACACCCAACCCCACGCATTATACATGCTAATCCTTATGCCCCCATTCTTTCTCCCCACACTTATCCCTCCCTTCAGACCCACCCTGCCCAGTCCTTTTCCCTTTGGTAACTTTATTCAACTCTCGGGTTCTGTGAGTCTGCTGCTGTTTTTTTCCTTAAGTTTTTCTTTGTTGTTATACTATACACATGAGTGAAATCACTTGGTACTTGTCTTTCTCCGCCTGGCCTATTTCTCTGAACATACTACCGTCTAGCTCCATCCACGTCATTGCAAACGGTAGTATTTGTTTTCTCCTTAAGGCAGCTTACTGCACTCTTTAAACTGGATTTCATTCTTCCTTTTTATTTGTAGTTTAGCTATGTTATTCACCATTCAAATCCTGGTTATGAAAAATAACTTTTGTCAATCGTTATATATCTGTACCTATCTATCTAACGGTCTGTCTGCCCATCTATGTATCTATGTATGTATGTATCTATGTATCTGTCTATCTATCTATCTATCTTCCTATCATCTATCTATGATGTCTATCATCTTTCAATCTATGTAAATATCTGTCTATCTTTCATCTGTCGTCTGTCTAAATATCTATCTATGAATCAATCATCTTTTTGTCTGCACAACAATCCTTCTGTACAGAACAGATAACAACATAGCCTATGTCTCTTCCCTACATTATGCTTCCAGAAATCTTGCAAGGTAACTAAGCCATAAGGAGAGCACTGTGTTCACTGATACACTTTCAGGTAGAGTCAGCCACGTGTGCTTACAATACCAGTAAATGGAGGTGAAAGGACTTGAATCTGTATCTCTGTCCTCTGTCCTCTTATACTTCCTGCTCGCTTGGTTACTTTATTTAGCCACATTCAGTGAGAAAGTGATCCCTGAAGACCACAAGTATCCTTCCTCTGGGCCTGTTGTTGACAGAAAAGTGTACTTGGTTCTTTGCACAATGCCATGTTTGAGGGACATCGGCGTGATCACTGCATATAGGTGGAGGGACAAACATAAAGGAACACCTATTTCTGGACAGGAGCAGTTGGGAACAAAGAGTGTGTTGTGGAGTGAAGTGTTTATTTGAATGTCCAATCTTCCCTCTTTATGTGGTTATTACTTCATTACATTCCTGAACATCATAAAACGCAATGATTTTAAAAGACCAGACGCATATTATTACAGCAATTCATTAGTTGAGGTGAGAGGAAATGAGAAGGAAGTTGCTGCACCACTGAATCTATGCCTGAGCACTGCTGAAACCAAACAAAAAGTATTCACGGTGGCTAGATAGGGCTATCTTTTACTGACTCTCTCTGGATACTCAAACAGAATCCGTTTGTTTGTTAGTTTCTCAGTTTCACATGTATAGGGTACCTGTCCCCGCCCCTTCAGCTTGTAGTTTGTCTGTTTCCTTGGATTAAAGTGAGTCTCCAGTAAGGGAGCACGTATGTGGTCTTGAGTTTTCATCAGTACTTCTAAACCTGTGTCTTTTGATTGGAGCACTCAAAGCCTGTACTTTCATTCTGATATTTGAGAGCTGTGCTCTTACTGCACTTTGAAATTTTTTTGTTCTCATTAATATAATATCACATGCAGAACATTATGTTTTCCAGTCTACCCCCTTCACCATGTTCCACCCCAATCCCAGTTACAGTCGCTGACCATCAGCATGTAATAAGATGCTGTAGAATCTCTACATGTCTTCTCTGTGTTGTGCAGCCTTACCCATGACACCCCACCCTACACATTATACATGCTAATCCTAATGCCCCCATTCTTTTTCCCCGCACTTATTACTCCCTTCCCACAAACCCTACCCAGTCCCTTTCTCTTTGGTAACTGTTAGTCCACTCTCGGGTTCTTTGAGTCTGCTGCTGTCTTTTCCTTCAGTTTCTCTTTCTTATCATACTCCACACATGAGTGAAATAATTTGGTACATGTATTTCTCTGCCTGGCCTATTTGGCTGAGCATAATACCCTCTAGCTCCATCCACGTTATTGCAAATGATAGGATTTGTTTACTTCTTATGACTGCTTACTGCACTTTTTAAACTGGAGTTCATTCTTATTTTTGTTTGTAGTATCGCTATGTGCTTTCACCATTGCTCTCCTGGTTTTGAGCAGTAGCTTTGTGTTAATCGTTATGTACCTATATCTATCTATCTGTCTGTCTATCTATTTATCAATCAATCAATCTATGAGCTTTTTGTCCATCTGTCCTTGTGTACAGAACAGTTAAACTCATAGCCTATGTCACTCTCCTACATTATGCTTCCAAAAATCCTGCAATGTAACTAATATTTAGGGAGAGCACTGGGTTCACCGAGACACTTGCAGATCGAGTCGGCCGCGTGTACCTACAAAAGCTGGAAATGGTTGTGCAGGGACTTGAAACCGTGTCTCTACCCACTGTCCTCTTTCATATCCTTCTCACTTGCTGTCTGTATATAACCACATTCATTGACTAAGTGCTCCCTGAAGACTAAAAGTAACCTTCCTCTGGGACTGTTGTCGACAGAAAAGTAAACTTGTTGCTTTCCTCACCACCATGTTTGAAGGACATCGCCGTGATCACTACTTATAGGACGGAAAGTCAAATAAAAAGGAACACCAATTTCTAGACTGGAGCAGTTGGGAGCTAAGAGTTTATTGTTGAGTGACGTGTTTATTTGAGTGTCCAAACTTCCCTTTTTAGGTGGTTATTACTTCACATTCGTGAAGATCATAAAACTCACCGATTTCAAAGGCCAGATGCTTATTATTACAGCAACTCAGTTGCTGAAGTGAGAGAAAATGAGAAGGACGTTGCTGCACCACTAAATCTATGGCTGGGCCATGCTGAAAACAAACAAAAAGAATTCACTGTGGCCAGATAGGGCTATTTCTACTGACTGTCTCTGGGGGCTCAAACACAATCCATTTATTGGATTGTTTGTTTTTCAGTTTCACTCGTGTAGGGTACTTGTCCACACACCTTCAGCTTGTAGTTTGTCTGTGTCGTTGGACCTCAAGTGAGTCTCCTGTAAGGAGGCACGCAAGTTTTTTGAGTTTTCATCCGTTCTTTTAACCCTGTGTCTTTTGTTTGCAGCTCTCAGAGCCTGACCTTTTATAATGATGTTTCAGTGCTGTGCCCTTATTGCACTTAAAAATATTTTTTTGTTATCATTAGTCTACAATTACGTGAAGAACCTTATGTTTACTGTACTCCCCCTTCACCAAGTCCCCCCGAAAATCCTCTTCAGTTGCTGTCCATCAGTGAGTAGTAAGATGTTATATAATCTCTAATAGTCTTCTCTGTGTTGTACAGCACTCCCCATGCCTTCCCGACCCCACACAATATACATGCTAATCCTAATGCCCCCATTCTTTCTCACCAAAATTATCCCTCCAATCAGAACCTCCCTGCCCAGTCCTTTTCCCTTTGGCAACTTTCAGTCAACTCTCAGGTTCTGTGAGTCTGCTGCTGTTTTTTTCCTTCAGTTTTTCTTTGTTGTTATACTCCACACATGAGTGAAATCATTTGATACTTGTCTTTCGCCGCCTGACCTATTTCTCTGAACATACTACCGTCTAGCTCCATCCACGTCATTGCAAATGGTAGGATTTGTTTTCTTCTTATGGCTGCTTACTGCACTTTGTAAACAGGGTTTCATTCTTCCTTTTTGTTTGTAGTTTAGCTATGTGCTCTCACCATTCATCTCCTGGTTATGAGCAACAGCTTTGTGTCAATCGATATGTATCTGTATCTATTTATTGCTCTGTCTGTCTGTATATCTATCTATCTTTCTATATATCCTTCTGTCTCTCTGTCCTTCTCTCTATATATCTATCCATCTATCTAGCTTCCTGTCATCTATCATGTGTATCATCTATCTATCTCTCATCTGTCATCTATCTATCTGTCTATCTATGAATAAATCATCTTTCTGTCTGCCCATCTATCCTTATGTACAGAACAGTTAACAACATCACCTATGTCACTTTCCTACATTATGCTTCCAAAAACATTGCAAGGTCACTAGGCCGCAGGGAGAGCACTGGGCTCACTGAGACAGTTGCAGATCGAGTCAGCCGCGTGTGCTTACAAAACCAGTAAATGTTGGTGCAGGGACTTGAAACCGTATCTGTGTCCTCTGTCCTCTTATACCTCCTTCTCGTTTGCTAACAGTGTTTAGCTACATTCATTGCCTAAGTGCTCTCTGAAGACCCCAAGTATACTTCCTCTCTGCCTGTTGTAGACATAAAAGTATACTTGGTGCTTTACTCACCACCATGTTTTAGGGACATAGCCGTGTTCACCACTGATAGGAGGAGGGACAAATAAAAAGGAACACCTATTTCTAGACAGGAGCATTTGGGAGCAAATTGTTTGTTGTGGAGAGACGTGTTTGGTTCAGTGTTCAAACTTCCCTCTTTACGTGGTTATTACTTCTTTACAATCGTAAACATCATAAAACCCAGTGATTTCAAAAGTCCAGATGCATATTATTACAGCAATTCATTTGTTGATGTGAGAATAAATGAGAAGGACATTGCAGTACCACTAAATCTAAACCTGGGCACTGCTGAAACCAAACAAAAAGAATTCACGGTGGCTAGGTAGGACTATTTTCTAGTGATTGTCTCTCTGGACTCAAACAGAATCCATTTGTTTCTTTGTTTCTCAGATTCACTTGTATAGGGTACCTGTCCGCGCCCCTTCAGCTTGTAGTTTGTCTGTGTCCTTGGATCTCAAGTGAGACTCCAGTAAGGGAGCACAAAGGTGATCTTGAGTTTTCATCTGTACTTGTAACCCAGTGTCTTTTGATTGGAGCAGTCAAAGCCAGTACTTTTATTCTGATATTTGAGAGCTATGCTCTTACTGCACTTTGAAATTCTTTTTGTTCTCATTAATATACAATTATAAGCAGAACAATATGTTTACTAGTCTACCTCCTTCACCAAGTCCTCGCCAAATCCCAGTTACACTCGATATCCATCAGCGTGCATTAAGATGCTGTAGAATCACTACTTGTCTTCTCCGTGTTGTAAAGCCCTCCCCATGACCCTACACCCTACACATTATTCTTGCTAATCCTAATGCCCCCATTCTTTTTTCCGCCATTATCACTCCCTTCCCACAAACCCTACCCAGTACCTTGCTCTTTGGTAACTGTTAGTCCACTCTCGGGTTCTGTGTGTCTGCTGCTGTTTTTTCCTTCAGTTTTTCTTTGTTGTCGTACTCCACACATGAGTGAAATCATTTGGTACATGTATTTCTCCGACTGGGCTATTGGACTGAGCATAATACCCTCTAGCTCCATCCACGTTATTGCCAATGATAGGATTTGTTTTCTTCTTATGGCTGCTTACCGCACTTTTTAAACTGGATTTTATTCTTCTTTTTTCTTTTTAGTTTCGCTATGTGCTTCAACCATTGCTCTCATGGTTATGAGCAATAGCTTTGTGTTAAACGATATGTACCTATATCTATCTGTCTGTCTGTCTATCTATCTATCAATCAACCAATCAATTAATCATCATTTGTCTGCCCATCTGTCCTTGTGTACAGAACAGTTAATGACATAGCCTATGTCACTTTCCTACATTATGCTTCCAAAAATCCTGCAAGATAACTAGGCTGTATGGAGAGC